>NW_022436941.1:82072966-82183047 GCF_009761245.1 Sapajus apella | reverse complement strand
AAAAAAAAAAAAAAAGAAGAAGAAGAATTAGTGGGGCTTGGTGGAGTGTGTCTATAGTCCCGGGGGGTTGAGATGGGAGGGGAGGATCACTTGAGCCCAGGAGGTCGAGGCTGCGGTTAGCTATGATTGTGCCACTGCACTCCAGCCTGGATGACAGAGTGACATCTTGTCTCTAAAAAAATTAAAAAGAAAACATAGAAAAACAAAAGAAAGGACGTTAGTTCAAGATGAAATCTTGCTGTGAAAAAAAGAAAGAAAAGAAAGGACACTAGTAATATTGGAAGAGCTAGCATATTTCATGAAAATGTATGCCTTCAGGATCTCAGTGGTCGTTCTGATTCACCAGATTATTCATTTTTCTCTTGAAAATTCTTGAGGCTGGGTATGGTGACTCACGCCTGTAATCTTGGCTCAATCTCAGCACTTTGGGAGGCTGAGATGGGCAGATTATCTGAGGTCAGGAGTTCGAGACCAGCCTGGCCAACATGGTAAAACCCCAACTCTACTAAAAATACAAAATTAGCTGGGCATGGTGGCACATACCTGGGATTATAGGTAGGAGAATTACTGGAACTTGGGAGGCAGAGGTGGCAGTGAGCTGAGATCACACCATTGCACTCCAGCTTGGGCAACTGAGCCAAACTCCATCTCAAAAAAAAAAAAAAAAAAAAAAGAAAAAGAAAATTGTTGAGAACACACATTCTCCGGATGAACTTTAATTGAAAAAAGGCAATTATTTATATGTTCATGTTAGTTAAGTTTTGAAGTAACAAAAAATCAGAACAAAGCATTACATTGTATTCATTCTGATTTTAAAATAGTTTGTAAAGTTGACTTTTAAATGTTGAAAATGGCTGGGCATGGTGGCTCACACCTGTAATCCCAGCACTTTGGTAGTCTGAGACAGGTGGATCACTTGAGCTCAGTTCAAGGTCAGCCTGGACAACATGACAAAATCCTGTCTCTAGAAAAAATACAAAAGTTAGCTAGGTGTGGTGGTGCATTCCTGGAGTCCCAGTTACTTGGGAGGCTGAGGTGGGAGGATCACCTGAGCCTGGGAGGCAGAGGCTGCAGCGAGCTTTGATTGTACCACAGCGCTCCAGCCAGGACAATGGAGTGAGACTTTGTCTCAAAAAAACAAATAAAAAAAGAAAGAAAAAGTACAAATTAAATGTTGAAGATACAACACAATTGAGAAACAACTTACTGTTCTGTGCTTTTTTGAGAAGAATCAGCATTACACTGTAAACACAGTACGAGAGAAACTGTCTTCACCTCATGCTCAGTGTCTTTGTATTCACACACATTTGAATTTATGCTACATGTGGCCAATTCATAATTGTTAGGAAATGGCTTCAAAAGTTGGCTGGTTGACTGGACAAGGTGGCTCATGCCTGTAATCCCAGCATTTTGGGAGGCAAAGTCGAGTGGATCAACTGAGGTCAGGGGTTCGAGACCAGCCTGGCCAACATGGTGAAACCCCTTCTCTACTAAAAATACAAAAATTAGCTGGGTGTAGTAGAGCACGCCTGTAGTCCCAGCTACTTGGGAGGCTGAGACAGGAGAATCACTTGAACCCGGGAGGTGGAGGTTGCGGTGAGCCATGGTCGTACCACTGCACTCCAGTTTGGGCGACAGAGTAAGACTCTGTTTTTTTTTTTTTAAAAAAAAAACAACAACAACAAGAAAAAAAAAAAGGAAAGAAAGAAAGAAAGAAAGAAAGTTGGCTGGACTTCCTGGCCTCTTTCTTTCTTTCTCCCTGTTCCAGAGTTCATGAGCACACCCACAGGCTGGGTAAGTGGTTAAAAAAAATGGAAACATAAAAATCAGTTTGTTTTGCTCTTTGTAAACAGTTGTGTTAAAAGATTTCAGTGAAGGGAGAAAGAGCAGTGGATAATCCATTAAAACTCTATGCCTCTCTACTTTCTGCTGGGGTAATTACCATAAAGGAAAATTGCTGGGCCCTGGTCCTCCTGCCCCTCCACCCTGAGAAACTGTCATCTATGCTCCTGAGTTGGGCTGAAAATGGCCCTGACTGGGTAGGGAACTGGCTGGTGAAAGAATTGGCTTTCAAAATCTCCCATTCTCTTCCCCACTTCCTACAGTCTCACAAGTCAGATCTTTCCCGAATAGACCTATCGATGAAGAAATGAGGCCAAATTAACATGAAGTATCATTATGAGAAAGAAATAGCCAGTGATACCAACACTTATGAGATGGGGGCAGGTTTGCCAGATATTTTAAGGTTTCTTTTTTGCCTAACCAATAAAGTTACTGCTTTGTAAGAGCCAGTCCAGGTTGGGCGCAGTGGCTCATGCCTGTAATTCTAACACTTTGGGAGGCCAAGGTGGGAGGATTGCTTGAGTTCAGGAATTCAAGACAAGCTTGGGCAACATAGTGAAACCTCATCTCTACTAAAAATAAAAATAAGAATAAAAATAAATTATCTGGGTGTGGTGGCACATGTCTGTAGTCCCAGCTACTTGAAAGGCTCAAGGGGGAGGATTGATTGAGCCCAGGAGTTTGAGGCTGCAGTGAGCTATGATCACTCCAGTGCACTCCACCCTGGGGCAACAGAACGAGACCTTGTCTCCAAAAACAAATGAACAAAACAAACAACCAACAAACAAAAAAAAGCAGTCCAGATTTTCTCATACTCTGAACTTGTAGAAACCACCAAAAGACCCTTAGGCTCTAAGCTTCAGGATCTTGGAGAGGTACAGTGTTAACAGCTCAGATTATCATTTCAATTTTTATTCAAGTGTGTTCATGTCTACATCCTTCTTTTGAAGGCTCTGAGACTGTGACTCTGAGACTCCTGTAACTTTGAATGGAAGAATGAGCAGAGAAACAATTTTGAGACTTAATATTAAGGCTGAGCACAGTAACTCATGCCTGTAATCCTAGCACTTTGGGAGGCTGAGACAGGCAAATCATTTGAGGTCAAGAGTTCAAGACCCGCCTGGCCAACATGATAAAACCCCATCTCTACTAAAAATGCAAACAATTAGCCAGGCATGGTGGTGCCCACCTGTAGTCCTAGCTACTCAGGAGGCTTGAGGCATGAGAATCACTTGAACCTGGGAGGTGGAGGTTTTAGTGAGTCGAGATTGCACCACTGCACTCCAGCCTGGGTGACAATGTGAGACCCTGTCTCAAAAAATAAAAAAAAAAATAATAAAAAAGAGCCAAACAGAGGATATACAGCTTAAATAATGACTTTTTCATATGTTTATGAAAATCTTTATCTCCTTTTCACTCCACGTGTTCTTTTTTCTTCTTTTTGAAACTCGATGTTTATTTTCCATGAATCTTATGTGTTAAGAGCCCACACAAGAACAGCTTAAGATCATTCAGTGGTTGCTCCTACCCATTTAGTGGCCTGAGCAGTGGGAGCTGCAGACCAGTTTTCCGTGGCAGGCTGGGCGCTCCAGTTTTCAGTAGGGAACTGCTGGATAGGTACAGAGGGCACCTGCCTGCCTTCAGACCAGTCGGCAACCTCAGGCTGTGTCACAGTGAACTCAGGAGCCGGAGCAGTCCATTCACCCTGAAACTCCTCCTTGGTCACAGCCTTGTCAGCAGCAGCCTGCTCTTCTTTTTTAATCTCTTCAGGATCTCTGTAGAAGTAGAGATCAGGCATGACCTCCCACGGGTGTTCACGGGAAACGGTGCCACGCATGCGCAAAACTTCCCGATCCGGCATCCACCACATCAAACCTACTGAGTGAGCTCCCTTGTTGTTGCATGGGATGGCAATGTCCACATAGTGCAGAGGAGAATCTGTGTTACACAGAGCAATGGCAGGTAGGTTAACATAAGACGCCTCCGTGAGAGGCTGGTGGTCAGCCCTTGGGTCAGTAACCACAAGCAGCCGTGGCTCCCGGAAGGCTGCCTGGATCTGGTTGATGAAGGTTCCAGGAGTAAAGCGGCCAGCAACTGGAGTGGCTCCAGTGGCAGCAGCAAACTTCAGCACAGCCCTCTGGCCAGTATTCCTGGAGGATATAACACTGACATCAGCAGGGTTTTCAATGGCAACAATGGTACGAGCTGCCAGGAGAAGCTTCCCCCAGGTCCTCTTCAGATTTATGATGTAGATGCCATCACGTTTCCTTTTATAGATACACTGCTCCATCTGGAAGTCAAGGTTGGTGCCACCTAAATGGGTTTCTGCTGCCAGGAACTTAAGGACATCTTCCTCCTTCATTTGCAGGACATCAAGGGCTCCGAACATTGTCAAAGTTTCCCTTAAGTTACGACGGGAATCCAGAACAACGCCGTTTGGAGCCCTCCGCAGGTAGGGCGGAAAGCTCCATGTGTTCTTTTTTCTGTAGAACCTACCACAGTGCAAGCAGTCAACAAATATTTGTTGGAAGAATGAATGAATGCATAAATTCATTATGATCAGTTATTGCTGGTCAAGAGCAAGATAAACGCAGGTCAAAGAATAGGTGCCAGAAGGAGATAATTTCCTCTTGACATTAGGACTAAGTTCCTAAGAGGCCTTCCTGCTTATCTGAGTGATGTCTAATTTCTTAGGCCATGTGATTTATACTAACCTTACTTCTTACCAACAAACAGTGATTGGTTATATAAACACCCAAGTAATTCAGACCCATGTATGTCTATTTCTGCAAAAAAGACCTGTGCCTTGTTGTTGAACCCTTGTTCATCCCAATTCTGGAAAAGCTGGTGGAAGGAAAGACACTGTCATGTCCACTTCCTTCCTGACTTGGACTCCTTTCTAAGGGTTGGTGTTTACTTCTTAGTTACAGTGGGGGTTGAAGGGGGCACATGTACATTTCCTGAGTGTTTGTAGGGTGTGGGGAGTGATAACAAGAGCAGGCATGAAGCCACAGACAGTGCTGCCTTCATTAAGACCAGGCTACCTACCTAGAACAGAAAGACTGGCTAAACTGAGAGAAGCAGTGATCGTCCAAGCTCATGTTGAGCTCTGAGGGGAAATCCCATTTCTGGGTGCAGCTGAATCACGCATACGTGTATTACAGCAGTCCCCAAACTTCCTGGCACCAGGGACTGGTTTCGTGGAAGATAATTTTTCCACGGAGGGGTAGCAAGTCGGGGGCGATGGTTTCAGGATGATTCAAGCACTTCACATTTATTGTGCACCTTATTTCTATGGTTAGTGTAGAATCGGTGGGAGCCCTGAGCTTGTTTTTCAACTAGACAGTCCCATCTCAGGGTGATGGGAAACAGTGATAGATCATTGAGCGTTAGATTCTCATAGGGAGTGTACAACCTAGATCCCTCGCATGCGCAGCTCACAGTAGGTTTGTGCTCCAGTGAGAATCTAATGCCGCCACTGATCTGACAGGAGGCGGAGCTCAGGCAGTAATGCGAGTGATGGGGAGCAGCTGTAAACACAGACGAAGCTTCCCCCACTTGCCTACCGCTTACCTCCTGCTGTGTGGCCCAGTTCCTAACAGGCCATGGCTGATACTGCTCTGTGGCCTGTGGTTTGGGGACCCCTGTCCTAGGAGATCTGTGAGCAATGTCTGAAGTGTTAGTCAAGGGAAAAGGAGCTCATCTTTCCAAGGCTGAGGCCAGATCTTGGCTTGCCCATTGCAGAGGATAATTCTTTGGGCTCTAAGACATGGCTTTGCTTCCTCATAACCTGATTTTTTATTATTAGTGTCTAAGTAGTAAGTAAGTGTAATTGGCTTCTCTTAAAAGTATTTTGGGCCAGGCATGGTGGTGCACACCTGTAATCCCAGCACTTTGGGAGGCCGAGGTGGGAGGATCACCTGAGGCCGGGAGTTCGAGACCAGCCTGACCAACATGGTGAAAACCCGTCTCTTTAAAAAATAAATAATAAAAAAAAGCCTGTTGGAAGTACTTTTATGTCACATGAATAGAAGCAATGGAGATAATTTCCTTCCTTCACCTTCATTCACTGTTCTGTCTTTGGCCCAGGTTCACTTTCAGCACACCAGAGATGTTGCTCCTGGTCATCTGTGTGTATTTGGGTTCAGTTCTTGGATTCACTGTTCATGCAGGGTCATTTGCAGTCTCCTCCATCCTCCTCCCACCTTCTGTTCCCTATCTTTCATGTCAGCCAGTTAGACTGTATCTCATCCTTTGAAGGGAACTGGGAGTCTTTCTTTTGCTCTCATTTTCCCCAGTGTGTAGACACTAGCATTGGCAAGGTGGTTTACCATTCACCATTAATAAACATTTTCCCAGGGGTTTAATCATCAACATGTTATTTCCTGTTTTTCTCACATCAATGTGAAAACTACCTTTGTCTCTCTAGTGACAATTTGCTGGTGTGACACAGCTTTTAATAAAATTGATTAACTGACTTCTCAGAGTTTACCTCTAGGGATGTCTTGGGACTCATTCAGCTGTCCAAAAAAAAAAAAACCAAAAACCAGAGTTAGACTGAAACAGGGGTGAGACTAGGAAGGCATTTGCTTTGAAAGACTGTAGTTTCAGCTTTGCGCAGTAGCGGTATCACAGCCAATGAGGTTTATCTAAGGCGCGATCATTGCGAATTGAAAACTTTTCCCAATACCCGGCTGTGATGACTTGCAATATAGTCGGCTTTGGCAATTTTTGACAGTCTCTACAGAGACTGATTATAGAAAAAAAAAAAACCAGAAAAAATAATTAAAAAAAAAGAAAGACTGTAATTTCTATTGAAACATACAGTTTGTTGATGGTCTTCGTCCATTAGTATTTACATTTCTTTGTTAATGTCTAGAAAATGTGTGATTCTAACAAAATTTTCTGATTTTGAAATATTATTTTTCCCTCAAAGACCATCAGAGAGTCTCACTACTACATGTGAGAGGTGCTCTCATGTTTCTTTATTAATTTAAGTCTTGACTTGGGCATTATATTTTATGCTAAGGTAAAATATGTTCCTTCTTAGTTGCCCCATTTAAACCTACGGGGGATTCCAAAAGGTTATTTTCAAAAGATTACCTTTAAAATGCCAGGATGTGTGTGCTTAGAGGTATGCATTTGCAAATTTCAAAAAGTAGAGGAAAAAGTAAAATTAATGGTTAAGATTATCTTTCTGGAAGGCATTACAGACAGTCCTTCACTTATGATCATTCAACTTATGATTTTTCAACTTTACGATGACATGAAAACAATACACATTCAGTAGAAACTGTACTTCGAGGACCCATATAGCCATTCTGTTTTTCACTTTCAGTATAGTATTAATAAATTACATGAGATATTCAACACTTTGTTATAACGTAGGCTTTGTGTTAGATAATTTTGTTCAGCTGTAGGCTATTACAAGTGTTCTGAGCACATTAAAGTTAGACTAGGATAAGCTATGATGTTTGGTAGGTAAAGTGTGTTAAATATATTTTTGGACCAGGCATGGTGGCTCATGCTTGTAGTCCCGGCACTTTGGGAGGCCGAGGAAGGAGGATTGCTTGAGCCTAGGAGTTTAAGACCAGCCTGGGCAACATGGTAAAACCTTATCGCGCCGGGTGCGGTGGCTCACGCCTGTAATCCCAGCACTTTGGGAGACCGAGGCGGGTGGATCACGAGGTCAAGAGATCGAGACCATCCTGGTCAACATGGTGAAACCCCGTCTCTACTAAAAATACAAAACATTAGCTGGGCATGGTGGCGTGTGCCTATAATCCCAGCCACTCAGGAGGCTGAGGCAGGAGAATTGCCTGAACCCAGGAGGCGGAGGTTGCGGTGAGCCGAGATCGCGCCATTGCACTCCATCCTGGGTAACAAGAGTGAAACTCCGTCTCAAAAACAAACAAACAAACAAACAAAACAAAACAAAAAAAACCCACCTCATTGCTACTCAAAATATAAAAAAGTAGCCAGGTGTAGTGGTACACACCTGTAGTCCCAGCTACCTACTTGGGAGGCTGAGGTTGGGGAATCACTTGAGCCTGGGAAGTTGCTGTAATGAGCCATGATCACACCACTGCACTCCAGCCTGGTGACAAAGTGAGACCTGTCCCAAAAAATAAAAAAAATAAAAAATAAATTGACAACAATATTTTCAGCTTACAATGGGTTTATTGGGACATAACTCCATCACAAGTTGAGGAGCATGTGCATATTTCTCAGCATGGTGGAGTTTTCTGAAATGAGATTGAGTGCCGAGTTCTGCTCTGGTAGAGCTGAAAAGGCTAATAAGCTGGAGCCACAGCAATCTATTTATATTGGCTTAATTCCAGGAAGATGAGAACATGGAATTCAGTGTTTACTGGAAGAAATAACACCTGTGTTAAACCAGGTGATTGCCAAAGGGAACCAAGAAAAATGAAAAAAAAAAAAAAATTAACAACCCTAACTTCCAACAACTCTAACTGGTTTAGCACAAAGTACTGAGTTGGTGGGCACTTTCCACAAATTGCCTGTATAGATGTACTGGCTCAATGAATAAATTCAGAAAGAAGGCTTTGCCCAGGGTATGCCACACTATTAAATTTGAATGATTTTTCTGGAACAGGAAAATGATGGTTTGGGGATTATCTATGTGGACTATGGGACTAGAGAGACCTCATTTTTTTTTTTTTTTTTTTTTTTTTTGAGATGAAATCTTGCTCTGCCACCCAGGCTCTAGTGCAATGGTATGACCTTGGCTCACCGCAACCTCCAGAGTAGCTGGGATTACAGGCATGCCTCAGCCTCCTGAGTAGCCAGGATTACAGGCATGTGCCACCATACCCTGCTAATTTTTGCACTTTTAGTAGAGGCGAGGTTTCGCCATGCTGGCCAGCCTGGTCTTGAACGCCTGACCTCAGGTGATCCTCCCACCTCGGCCTCCCACAGTGCTGGGATTACAGGTGTGAGCCACCTTGCCCAGCTATGAGATCTCGCTTCTAATCACTATTCTGCCACTTATATAGCTGTGTGATTTTGGGCAAATTGCAGCAAATTTCTCTCTCTGCCTTGGATTACTTGCCTCTATTGGGGAGTAACAGGGCCTATCTTATAAGTTACGGTAATGATCCAAATGAGATAATGTATGTAAAGTTATGATTTTTATGTATGTAAATAAGTCATGTATATTTAGCAATGAAGGCTATTATAAGGTAAAATAAAAGGGTAATGTAAGGTAAAATAAGAGCATTTTAGAATAAAAAGTTCTTTGAAATTTTTGAGTTAGGCACTCATTGGTAAATACTTAGCATCTGATTTGATCAGTAAAATATTGGCCAAGGCTGGATCTACCCTAAATAAACAACTTTATCTGGTGTCAAAAGGACAGCTACTTTATTTACAGAGATGGTAGTGAGCGGCATATTTCCTCGTGGCTAACAACAAATTCCTAAGTCAAATTAGATGGAAAGGCCCAACATTAGAAAATTCTGGCCGGGCGTGGTGGCTCACGCCTGTAATCCCAGCTCTTTGGGAGGCTGAGGCAGGCGGATCACAAGGGCAAGAGATCAAGGCTACTCCAGCCAACATGGTGAAACCCCGTCTCCACTAAAAAAACAAAAACAAGCCCCGTCTCCACTAAAAAAACACTCCTGTAATCACAGCTACTCAGGAGGCTGAGGCAGGAGAATCACTTCATGCAGGAGATGGAGGTTGCAGTGAGCCAAGATTGCACCATTGTACTCCAGCCTGGTGACAGAGTGAGGCTCCGAAGATTCTGTGTGCGTATGGGTGTATAAGTAAGTGCAGATGTTAGGGATGGTGGCTTTTCCATAGCTGTATATTTTTTTCCTTAAATTATTTTGACTTCTTAGTTATCTATCTAGTGGAGAGGTGTCTTTATTATTTTTATTTTTTATTTTTTTGAGACACAGTCTTTCTCTGTTGCCCAGGCTGGAGTGCAGTGGTGCAATCTCTGTTCACTGCAACCTCCGCCTCCAGAGTTCAAACGATTCTCCTGCCTCAGTCTCTCAAGTAGTTGGGACTATAGGCAGCTGCCACCACGCCCTGTTAATTTTTGTGTTTTTAGTAGAGATGAGATAGGGTTTCACCATGTTGGCCAGGCTGGTCTCGAATTCCTGACCTAAATGATCCACCCACCTCAGCCTCCCAAAGTGCTGGGATTACAGGCATGAGTCACCGAGCCTGGCCTAGAGAGGTGTCTTTAAATGGTCACTCAAGTCCTGAGCTTTGGATAGTATGGTAATCTGGGATAATTTTTACTTTTTTTTTTTCTTTCAATCACAGTTGAGTCTTGGATAATTTTTAAAGATTCCAATTCTCCTCTTTCCAGACACCTGGAAGGAATACACTTCTCTACTTCTATGAAGCTAGGCATGTCCACATAATTTGACTTGGCAAATGAAATGTGAGAGTAAATAATGAGACTCACCTCTCATTTCCTCTGCGTTGGTCACCGAAGAAGAACATACTGAGATGGAATCTACATTAGCCAACTCTGCCGGCTGGTGTGAGACATGTATTGTGAATAAGAAACAAATTGTCAGCCAGTGAGATCTGGGGGTTGTTTGTTGTTAAAATAGGAGCTAGACTACCGTGACTGATGCAGGCCATGGAGGGCCAGGTATCTACTTGTGGATGGACACAGATTCAGAAGTAGCCTGTGACACAGCTGAACTTTACAGTCTGAGGCCAAACAACTGAACAGGTTGATGCTTAAAGAATGACTCTTCAAAGATGAGAACAGCCCACAAACAAAACAAAACAACATAAAAGGAAAATTCTTCAGAAGCTACGTCCTGAGAGCCCTTCTCTTGCTAACAGGACTTTCTCTCCCTCTAGCTACTGCCCCGCATGGAAGGTTGATCCATTCACTTTCTCCTTTACTATCTCTGATTCATACAACTATAATTGTCGAAAAGACATTGTGGACTAATGACATCTTTTATGATTGCTTTCTACATCCCCCTTCCTTGCCAACTCCCTCTCTGCCTCTCTACTTCCTTCCTTCCTGAAAAGAATGAAATGATAGAGTGTGCCTACTGTGGGCTAGGCATTGTTTAAATTTCTAGAAGTGCAAAGCCAAAAGATTGTGATTTGGCCCCAGGTGAGCTTCCATCTAGTTAATGGTAGAGTCTAACCGCTTTAAACAAATACTACTAATATAAAGTGGTAACTGTTATACAGGTACTTATTTACAAAATAACATCTAGGCTCCCAAATAACATGGAGTGGCCGTCATCTTATGTGGCTAAGCCTTGAACTTTATACAGACCTCTAGCCCAAATCAATCCAAACAACACATAATTATCTTAGAAAGATCTGCAGTTAGTAGGAGTCTTTCAAAACTTTGCTAAGTCTTAAGTTTGTGAAAGTCTTGAGTAAGCAAGAGACCATTATTTTGAAACAGAAAAATAGTTAAATACGTAGAGTATTTGAGGAATGTGTGAGAACTGCCTATTCAACTCTGTTGGGCCAGTACGTAGATCTTTCCAACTCACATGACCGTCTCCCTGTTGGCACAATCAAACATATCTGAAAATGACGATATATGCAAAAATCAAATAACGAAGAGAGATAAACATTGTCAAGTGACTTGGGCTGTAGCCAGGAACTGACAATCTTAAAAAAATGTTTTGCAGAAGATTTTACATTTAAAAGCTGTAAACTGTGACTGATCGTGGGAATTTATTTTTAAATATGTTTCATTAGTTCAAGGTAGAATGACAATAAATGTGAAGAACATCAGTAAAGCAGAGGCAGCGGGGGAAGATGGCGGCGGCTGTTCCGCAGCGGGCGTGGACCGTGGAGCAGCTGCGCAGTGAGCAGCTGCCCAAGAAGGACATTATCAAGTTTCTGCAGGACCACGGTTCAGATTCGTTTCTTGCAGAACATAAATTATTAGGAAACATTAAAAATGTGGCCAAGACCGCTAACAAGGACCACTTGGTTACAGCCTATAACCATCTTTTTGAAACTAAGCGTTTTAAGGGCACTGAAAGTATAAGTAAAGTGTCTGAGCAAGTAAAAAATGTGAAGCTTAATGAAGATAAACCCAAAGAAACCAAGTCTGAAGAGACTCTGGATGAGGGTCCACCAAAATATACAAAATCTGTTCTGAAAAAGGGAGATAAAACCAATTTTCCCAAAAAGGGAGATGTTGTTCACTGCTGGTATACAGGAACACTACAAGATGGGACTGTTTTTGATACTAATATTCAAACAAGTGCAAAGAAGAAGAAAAATGCCAAGCCTTTAAGTTTTAAGGTCGGAGTAGGCAAAGTTATCAGAGGATGGGATGAAGCTCTCTTGACTATGAGTAAAGGAGAAAAGGCTCGACTGGAGATTGAACCAGAATGGGCTTATGGAAAGAAAGGACAGCCTGATGCCAAAATTCCACCAAATGCAAAACTCATTTTTGAAGTGGAACTAGTGGATATTGATTGAAATAGCAGAGCTTCAGCTCTAAGGATATCAGTAACAATGACAAGACTTGGCCTTGAAGAAACTTACATAACTAGTTAGAACTTGTTACTATTGTTAAGGGAAGAGTCAACTGGAAAATTCAAGGAGTTAATAAAATTTGTTTACTTGATCCCAACTTTTGAGAGATGTAATCCCTTATGAATCCCTGAAGTCTAAAATACCTTCCTACGGCTATGTAAAATACTGGTCAAGGAAAACTCCTTTTACCTCATGTTGTAAACGAAGTGGCTCAATAAAAATTTATCCAGTGTCTTGAAAAAAAAAAAAAAATAAATAAATGTGAAGAACATGCCTGGGATGTGTTTTTGTTTTTTCTTTTTTGCTTTTATTCAGCAAAGTATACATTTTTTTTCCCCAAAACATAAAATCATTTAGAAAAAAAAAAAAACAAGCAAAGAACAGTAACAAAAAACAGCACACATGCCACAAATAAAACCGAACATAGCTGTTTCTCTACTGATAACATATTTTGTCTTTTAATTTTGGCATGTCGAAGTCACAGAAACTCACAGTCTTATATGCACACCCAAAGATTCTAAGTGCTTATTTAGGAAGTATCTTTATTCGAAACAAATAATTATTTCAAGTTATAAAACTGATGGCTTATAGAATGCAGCTTACTAAATTGGTCTTTGTTCTTACAAACTAGAGTAATCTTGTCCTTTGAGAGTTGAAAATATATATTCATGTACATTTCTGCAGCGAGCGGCCCACAGTTAATTTTCATCATTGGTGGGGTTGGTAGAATGTTCACTCTCTTCTGCTGCTGTGCTGTGTCTTCGTTGACTTGGAATAGCAGGAAGCACTCGGTTTGTCCGCAGAGGTTCTCCAGATAGAACTGGGGAGAAAGAATAGAATGAGAGACTTTCAAGATTTGCTTCTCTCACAGGAAAGTGGCAGGAGAATTGTGTTGTGTTTTAGGAGTGGAGGCATTTCTAAAGAGTGTCCTGGTGAGAGCTAGACTGCAGAGGGAAGGTGTGTATGCATATCTTGTATCTACATCTGTTCAGACTTGCCGCATGAAGTCTGGGATTTCAAATATGCACACGTACAAGACTGTCCTAAGACTGATACAGGACTGTGCTAAGTTTGATCAAACATGACTGGGCTGTGCATGCCTGGAAGAGCTCTTCCTTGGGGGTGGAGTAGCTGTTGATGGTCAACAACTGCTCACAAGGCTCTAAAGAAGCCCCAAGACATTTGTACTGTGCTTTTTAGGCAAACCTCAAAAGGCTCTTAGGTTTCTTTTAGGAAAAGCACTGTGTGCCCTTCCTTTTTTTTTTTTTTTTTTTTTTGTAGAGCTAAGTTGATCAAGGAGCTTTATCTTTCCTTCTCTCCTGAAACTTAACTGTGAAAAGCAAAGCTCCTGGGACCTGCCAAAGAAAACCTCTCTTTGGCTTCTCCAAGCCCCATCAGGATTCAAGACTGAGCAACTCTTTCCTTAACTAGAAGTTTTTGTGGCTTAAAGACAGATTTGAGCTTGAATTTCACTCAATGTTAGAATTAACACCATCCAAAATGTTCACTTTACACAAATCTGTAAAGGGCAGAGGAACTGATCTGTCAAAGAAGAGGTCTTGGCTTCCACCACTAACTCTCTGTGTGACCTTGGACATATCCCTCTACCTTTAGTTTTCTTATCTGCCAAAAGATAGACTTGTACTTAGGCCCTATAGTTCATTGTTTTTACCTAAAGAGTTCTAGAGCTCTTGGTTTGTCTCCTTCAACTCCTAGCCCGGGGGAGAAAGACATACTGGGCAAACAGTGTGCCAAGTGTTTTACTATGTTATCTCATTTAGTACTCCCATAAATCTTATTAGGATGGCACTATTGCTATAGACAGTGAGGGAACTAAAGTACAGAAAGGTTGAGAAACTTGTCTGCAATAGGACAGCTCCTAAATCATTTAACCTGCACTTAAGAGGATGTGGAGGGGCTGTGTGTGTGTGTGTGTGTGTGTGTGTGTGTAAATGAGGTGGGGTGCAATTGGAAGAAAAAAAGAAAAGAAATTAGAATCCAGTAAGTATGGTTTATTTCATGAGGCAGTAAACTCAGTGTCCTGTAGTTTTGTTCCTGGCTCTATAATGGGAATAATAAAATTTGCTTCAGTTTTATTATTATTATGCTTCAGAGTATAGATATGAGAATATTCAAACTCAGAATCTCTGGGTGGAGGACCCAGGAATCTACTTCACAACAAACACCCCAGGTAATACTTAGGCACACTCAGGTTTGAAGATCACTGGCCCAACAGAGTATCTTAATATTTTATATTAGGAGAGTTTTTTTTTTTGTATGAAATATTACAAAATAACTCAATAATACCAAAAGTAATCCTGATGAACAGAATTTTTTTTTCTGCTTAGGAATGCCTGGACTGTGAATACAGAGATGATGTACATTTCTATCTGTCCAGTATAGTAAGGAAACTGAAGTCAGGAGGCCAGTCTTTTTTCTTTTTTTTTAAGATGGGGTTTCACCATGTTAGCCAGGATGGTCTTGATCTCCTGACCTCATGATCCACCCGCCTTGGCCTCCCAAAGTGCTGGGATTACAGGCGTGAGCCACCGTGACCGGCCCAGGAGGCCAGTCTTAAGAGATAACTTTTAAAGCACCTTCTTAAAGACATTAAATAATACCTATCAAAATAAATGGTTATTGTTTCAATAGTTAAAACACAAAAATTCCTGAAGGGAGGGAGTATTCTTTTTTTTCTTTTTAAATAAGCATTTAAAAAAAGCTTTAAAGATGATCTCTGTTTTCCTGTAATTTATAAGTGTTGGCACTTGATGTTCCCTTGAAAAATGAAAGTAGGGCCAGGCGTGGTGGCTCATGCCTGTAATCCCAGCACTCTGGGAGGCTGAGGCAGGCAGATTACTTGAGGTCAGGAGCTTGAAACTAGCCTGGCCACCATGGTAAAACCCTGTCTCTGCTAAAAATATATATAAAAATTAGCCAGTCGTAATGGTAAAACCCTGTCTCTGCTAAAATATATATATAAAAATTAGCGGGTGCCTGTAATTCCAGCTACCTGGGAGGCTGAGGCAGGAGAATTGCTTGAACCCAAGAGGTAGAAGTTGCAGTGAGCCAAGATAGTGCCACTGCACTCTAGCCTGGGCAACAGAGCAAGACTCCATCTCCAAAAAACAAACAAACAAACAAAAAAAACAGAAAAAAAAAAGAAAAATGAAAGTAAACTGAAATAACATTTAGCTATGTCTGATGTGTTAACACTTGCAAAGGAAGCTGAGGAAGGTTCATAATACTTACATTTTTGATCTGGTAGGGGAGCTAGGTTGTTCCGAGTGAAAGGAAGGTCCCTGATTTTTTGTCTGTTTGGGGAAAGACGCTGAAAATTTTGTCCTGAAGATAAACATATTTGCATCAATTACTTGAGTCTCAACCAAGTGCAAATTACAAAATGCAATGGATAAGAGAATCATCAAAGTTCTTACAGGCCACTAAGTGGTAACAATAACAATGAAAACAATAATGGCTACACTTTATTGCATTTCTTTTATATATATACCCAGTCACTGTTTAAATGATGGAAGAAAGTACTAGAAATCATTTCTTGCATGAACTAGTTTAAATAAAATTTTATAAAGAGGCACAGTTGGTTACTCACCCCATAAAAGTTAAAGTTAAAAGAAAAAGAAAATAATATAGATATGGCATATTTTATCATATGTGTATCAAATCTTTGATGAAATGAGTAGGTGTTGAGTAGACTATTTTCTTTTTCTTTTCTTTTCTTTTCTTTTTTTTTTTTTTTTGAGACAGAGTCTTGCACTGTCTCCCAGGCTGGTGTGCAATGGAATTATTTTGGCTCACTGCAACTTCTGCCTCCTGGATTCATGCAATTCTCTCACCTCAGCCTCCCAAGTAGCTGCGATTACAGGCACCTGCCATCATGCCTGGCTAATTTTTTTAATTTTGTATTTTTAGTAGAGACGGAGTGTTTCTCAATCCTGGCTGCACACAGGAATTATCTAAGAAGTCAGAAAAAATACTGCTGTCCTAGCCACATCCTAGATTATTAGATCAGAATGTCTGGAGGTGGGGTGCGGTGTCAGATGTTTATCAGCTCCCAGCTGATTCAAATGTGCAGCCAAGATGGAGAATCATTGACCTGGAAGACGGAATGGGGTGGAAGGAAGCACTTGGGAAATCTATTCTCTAACTTGGACAGAAAGCAATGATATGTTCGTGGATCATGTGAGCCAGCTCTTGAGAGCTGATGGTTACATTTTCAGAAATTTTGTGAACTGTTTGACATCACACTAGTGTCTTGAAATCGGCCATGGTGGATGTATTTACACTGTGAAAAATCGGCAAGCCCAAATTTTTCTCCTGGAAAGCCAGCTGTTAAACATTGATCAATGTACTACTGACTTTAAGAGATGGATGTGGCCAGGTGCGGTGGCTCACGCCTGTAATCCCAGCACTTTGGGAGGCTGAGGTGGGTGGATCACAAGGTCAAGAGATTGAGACCCTCCTGGCCAACATGGTGAAACCCCGTCTCTACTAAAATACAAAAAATTAGCTGGGCGTGGTGGCGAGTGCCTATAGTCCCAGCTACTCAGGAGGTTGAGGAAGGGGAATCACTTGAACCTGGGAGGTGAAGGTTACAGTGAGCCAAGATCATGCCACTGCACTCCAGCCTGGTGACAGAGCAAGACTTCGTTTCAAAAAAAAAAAAAAAAGCCGGGCGTGGTGGCTCACGCCTGTAATCCCAGCACTTTGGGAGGCCGAGGTGGGCGGATCACCAGGTCAGGAGATCAAGACCATCCTGGCTAACATGGTGAAAGCCCGTCTCTAAAAAAAAAAAAAAGAGAAAAAAAAAAAAAAAACGGCCAGGCGTGGTGGCTCACGCCTATAATCCAAGCACTTTGGAGGCCAAGGTGGGCAGGTCACCTGAGGTTGGGAGTTCAAGACCAGCCTGACCAACATGGTGAAACCCTGTCTTAAAAAATAAATAAATAAATAAATAGAAAGGAAAAAAAAAGAAATGGATGTTCGATACTCCAAAAAAGAAGGGAACACACACAAAATGTGATGTAAATCCATTTGAAAACTGACTAGATGGTTGGGCCTCTGGGGTCAAACAGGATTAGGCTTGATTCCTGGCTTCCCCACTTTTTAGTTGTATGACCTTGGGCAAGTAATATATTACCTCTCAACACCTCAATTTTTTCATACACAAAATGGTGAAAATAATTGTATGTCTTTTCCACTTGTCATGAGAATTAAATTGGAGAACAAGAGTAAAGCATTTAGCTTATAAAGTACTCAATAGACCTTACCTAAAAAAGATTATTTTATCTTTTGCCTATCAGTCTAGTAAGAAAGAACCAGGATTGCTATAGCAATGCTTCTAGAGTTTAAGGGTCTTCTGTTTGAGCAAAATAGCATGAGAAAAAAAAAGAAAAAACAAAAGCATTAGCCAAGATCCACCTTCCATCTGCTTAAGTGAATCTCATGGTGGGTGGTCTGTGCAGAAGCAGAAGCAGCCACCTCAGCAATGTTAGTGGATGAAGACTAAACAGAATTGACAGTCTCCCTGCGGGATAGTTTGTTATTATATTTTATCCTTTTGAACACTGAATGTCAAATAACTTTAGGAGCCATTATTTACAGAGAAAACATTCCTGTATAGAATTACATTAAAATTTATATTAGCAAATAGTTTAACTATCCATGAACACTTGAGCAGAAATTTGTAAAACCAATAATGAGATAATGATAATTATGAGTTATGTTTATGGAGTACTAACTTTTGTCAGGAATAGGGCTAAATGCTATAGGCATGATCTTATTTAATTCTGGCACTTTTTCTTGTGAGATAGATTCTATTATCCTCATTTTACAAATGAGGACCCTGTGACTTGGAGGAGTTCTAAAAGTGGCTCAAGCCACATGCTAAGAAGGGACAGAGCCTAGTCTTCAACCCTATAGGGCTGACCCTATAACTTGTATTATTTTGCCTCCTCTAAGCAGAAGGGAGAAGTGGGCAGAAAAGGGCTGCAGCAGTGACTCAGAGATTCTGTGTTGGCATTTTGATCAGTTTTCAGAAACAGGATGGAGCTGTGCATAGCCCAAAGCCATCTCTCATGTTGCAGGCAACTCCAGGGAGTGTCCAGCTTCGGGGACAGGGTCAAGGACTACTGTCCTAGGAAAAAAGGACAGGAAATGTTTTCACAGTGACATGATGGAACCAGAGGTGACTGCAGGATTAATAATAACAATGATAATAATAATAAATAGCTAATTCAGCAGTCATCCATTGAGCACTCCTTATATTCCAGACCCTAGAGTACAAAGAGGTGAGAAGCCAAGGTGTTCAGAAGGGGATTGCAATTGACGCAGGAGGAGAGACAAGTAGCATGTGGTTTTGAAGCTCCATGAGTAGTACTGTGATAGCGTTTGGGAGGGCATTGCAGCGGAAGGAATGGTCCAGGGAAGTTGAGGTTTTCTTGGATCCCATAGACCTTGTTCCAGTATCTCCTCTGCCACTTCCTAGCTAGCTCTATGACATTGGGCAGATGGGCTAACCTCTCTGCCCCAATTTCTTCAATTATAAAATGAGGATAAAATTTCTTTTCAATGTTGTGGAAAGTGAAGAAGTGTGCAGGTCAGCAAGTTGGAGCTATTCTTTTTTCTTTCTTTTTTTTTTTTTTTTTTAGGAGACAGAGTTCACTCTGTTGCCTAGGCTGGAGTGCATTGTCTTGATCTTGGCTCACTGCAGTGCAGTCTCCACCTCCCAGGTTCCAGCGATTCTCCTGCCTCAGCCGCCTAAGCAGCTAAGACTGCAGGCATGCACCACCATGCCAGGCTAATTTTTGTATTTTTAGTAGAGATGGGGGTTTTACCATGTTGGCCAGGCTGGTCTCGAACTCCTGACCTTAGGTGATCCACCTGTCTTGGCCTCCCAAAGTGTTGGGATTACAGGTCTGAGCCACCGGGCCTGGCCAGGTGGAGCTATTCTTATTAGAGTCCTAAGAAAGAGCCATATCTCCTACAGAGATCAGGGTTACCATCACATATTATGGAAGGTGAGTTTTGAGCTAGTTCTTTTTTTTTTTAAAGACAGGGTTTCACCATGTTGGCCAGGCTGGTCTTGAACTCCTGACCTCAGGTGATCCGCCCGCCTCGGCCTCCCAAAGTGCTGAGATTACAAGTGTGAGCCACCACGCCCGGCCTGAGCTGGTTCTTAAAAGATTGTGGGAATCTGTCAAGCACACAGCGGACAGAACCCAAAATGATAATAAGGGCCAAGATGTCATAGAATGAAAAGGTATGAAATTGTCAAGAAACTGAGACTTATTCAAGGAACTGTTGAAGAGGCAGGCGTGGGGATTTGAGATGGGCGGTGCAGATGCTGATAATGGGAAGTTGAGGCCTGACCATGCTGTGAGGGCTTTGCTTGCCCAGTTTAGAATCCTGGCCTTTGTCCTGAAGAGATGCAAAACCTCTGATGGCTTTAGACATGGAGGGGAGATGGGTCACAGGATCAGACCTAACCAGCCAGAAGACTGCATTGTTGCTGAGATAGTCTAAAAAATTCTAGAGAAGGAAGCTGTCATTTGAGGGAGAAAAAAAGTGCACACTTTTTTTTTCTTTTCTTGTGATGGCTTATAAATAACCAGGCTAGCAGACAACACCACAGAGCTTTCTGTTCCATTTTCTCTGAAGGCTGCCTGCAATGAATTAAGCTGATGTGCTCCAAATTCCAACTCTCTAGGATAAGTGCTTCATCCCCCATCTGGCTGCATCCAGCTCCTGACTGGTCTCAATAAATGTTAAGCAATAATCATTACAGCTAAATGTTCAGGGCTGCTGATGTAAGCATTAGATAGTGGCTGCCCAGAATTTTAACAGCAGCACTGCTAACCCATATTATTTCTACCAAACCCAGGGCAGGAAAGAAGGAAATCCAAAGATAAAGGGACGATCCAAGTTCAAGTCAGTGGGGTAGCGGGATGATTTATCCAATTGCTTTGCCACATTGAACTTTCACATGAAATATTGAGAGCTCAATGTAGAAATATAAGTTTCAACTCTCCTAGACTAACAAAGACGACAACAAAACCCACTTCGGTGTAGTGTAGAAGCTTCAGTGATCTCAAAACAACTATTGTTAAAAATGTTCACAAAAAAGTCTGGGCACAGTGGCTCACACCTGTAATCCCAGCTCTTTGGGAGGCCGAAGTGGGCAGATCAAGAGGTCAAGAGTTCGATACCAGCCTGGCCAACATGATGAAACCCCATCTCTACCAAAAATACAAAAAAAAAAAAAATTAGCCAGGTATAGTGGCAGTGCCTGTAATCCCAGCTACCCAGGAGACTGAGGCAGGAGAATTGCTGAACCCAGAAGAGAGAAGTTGCAGTGAGCCGAGATCAGGCCACTGTACTCCAGCCTGAGCAATAGAGTAAGATTCTGTCTAGGAAAAAAAAAAGTTCACAAAAATAAAATTCATAAGGCTAGGAAAGTTTTTTATATTGGGGAGGACAGTGTCATTTATTAAAAATTACATTGCAGAGAACTGGTAAGTATATCAACAATCTGGACTTTAAGCATTAAAGAGAGAAACACATTGCCATGGTGATACCTTCCTATTTAGATCTGGGTTAAAGTTCTGAACATATGACTAATAGCTCTAAGACTTGGAGCAGCCAGGCGCAGTGGTGCATGCCTATAGTCCCAGCTACTCGGGAGGCTGAGGTGGGAGGATCGCTTGAGCCCAGGAGTTCTGGGCTATAGTGCGCTATGCAGATCAGGTGTCCGCACTAAGTTCAGCATCAATATGGTGACCTCCTGGGAGCGGGGGACCACCAGGTTGCCTAAGGAGGGATGAACCGGCCCAGGTCGGAAATAGAGCAGGTCAAAACTCCCATGCTGATCAGTAGTGGGATCGTGCCTGTGAATAGCCACTGCACTCCAGCCTGGGCAGCATAGCAAGACCCCGTCTCTTAAAAAAAAGAAAAAACGAAACAAAACAAACAAACAAAGACTTGGAGCAAATCATTTAGTTTTTTTAGCCATGTAAATGGGTCCCCATGAAACAAAATGGTCCCAGCTCCTGTACCCACGGTGTAAGGAAACTGTGGCCCAGGAATATGACATTTCTGCTTTATCAGTTGGGGTTTATCCAAGAAAATAGAGACCTCTCTAGGTCTTTCAAACAGAGGGAATTTCATAGAGAAATATTGGTGATGGGAAAACTGAGAAGCCAAACAGAGGATAGGGTGAAAGGACAGTCCAGAGATCACCTATGGTAAAGAGATGTAGCCTCTGCTAGGCTGAAGGGATGATGGGAGGAGCTGGAGTTACCAAGGTCCAGGAGCTGGTGGGAGCCAGCACCACAGAGTGAAGGACTGTGTGGAGGGAGCTGGGAGGAAATGCAGTCTCCTGCAGATGCTGAAGGAGACAGGAACACAGCGGAACTACTGGTTTCCCTCTTTCTCCTGCTCTACTACCCGGAAGCCAGTTGGCGAGGGAGGCTGGGAGGTGTATTTCTCTGGGATAAAGTGGAGCAGGAGGGAGAAGACAGGCAGTGGACTGGAAAGCTGACTTACATGTCATCTTTAAAACCAAGGTCACCCTAGCTTGTCTGTACAGTGTAGTGCTTAACATAGGGCCTGACACACAGTAAAAAAAAAAAATCAAATAAGGCTGGGGGTGGTGGCTCACGCCTGTAATCCCAGCACTTTGGGAGGCCGAGATGGGCAGATCACGAGGTCAGGAGATGGAGACCATCCTGGACAACATGGTGAAACCCCATCTTTACCAAAAATACAAAAATTAGCTGGGCGTGGTGGTGGGCGCCTGTAATGCCAGCTACTTGGGAGGAGGAGGCAGGAGAATCGCTTGAACTTGGGAGGCAGAGGTTTCAGTAAGCCGAGATGGTGCCATTGCACTCCAGCCTGGGCAACAGTGTGATACTCCATATCAAAAAACAAAAAACAAATGTGTGTGTGTGTACATATACAGTATTATGTGCAAGTCACTGTTTTAAGTACCTTACATCTATCAACACATTTAATCTTAACAACTGTCAGTCCTATGAGTTAGGTATTTTCTCCCATTTTTTAGATGAGGAAACAAAGCCTCAGAGACCTTAAGTAACAGAAAGTAAGTGGCAGAGCCAGAATTTGAATCCAGCCCGGAATGGCTTTAGAATCCCTCTCAAGCCAGGCTCAGTGGCTCACATGTTTCTTATTTTTTGTGATGGAGTCTCACTCTCTCACCCAGGCTGGAATACAGTGGCACAATCTCAGGTCACTGCAACCTCTGCCTCCTAGGTTCAAGCTATTCTCCTGCCTCAGCCTCCCGAGTAGCTGGGATAATAGGCACGTACCACCATGCTCGGCTAATTTTTGTATTTTAACTTGAGACGGAGTTTTACCATTTTGATCAGGATGGTCTTGATCTCTTGACCTTGTGATGCACCCACTTCGGCCTCCCAAAGTGTTGAGATTACAGGCGTGAGCCACAGCACCCGGCCCAGATGACTTCTTAATGGGAGCTGATTCACATGGGGGACGTGCATTTTTCCCCTTCTCTACTTCCTTCCCCCTGCTCCACCAGCCCCTTGAGGAAAGAAGCCATAGGATAGGTGGTGGAGCGCACAGATGGAAAGAGCATATGTTGCTTGTGATCATGGAGCTACCAAATGTCTGGGAACTGCCTACTTCAGACTTCTTTCATGTGATAACAATAAACTCTTTTTTTTTTTTTTGAGACAGGGCCTTATTTTGTCGCCCAGTCTAGGGTGCAGTGGCGTGCTCTTGGCTCACTGCAACCTCTGCCTCTCAGGTTCAAGTGATCCTCCCACCTCAGACCCCCAAGAAGCTGGGACCACAGGCATCCACCACTACTCCCGGCTAATATTTTTTTGTATTTTTTGTAGGGATGAAACTTTGCCATGTTGCTCAGGCTGGTCTTTAACTCCCAAGCTCAGGCGATCCACCTCTTAAAGTGCTGCCATTGCCAGCGTGAGCCACCGCACCTGGCTGTGAGAGCCATACACTTCTATGCTGTTCAAGCCCCTGTGACTTTGGATTTCTTTTACAGGAAGCTGATATAAAAGAGACAGTCCAAGGCTGTCTTTGGAATGGAAAAAGAACAAGACTTTCAGATTTTCACATGATTTTCAAAACAGAAGGTATTAGTTTGGCCAGGACAGGCCTAACTCTGGAAAACAGGATGGGTTGAGGCCCTGAAGTGTCAAAAGGTGGCACACCACCGTGTTCCCTTCCTGATCCTTCTGCAGAAAAATGCAAACACTACCCATGCCACCAGCCAAGCGCTCCAGTGTTTTGTGGTGGAAGCAAAATATTCAATGGAGTTTTTCTCAGACATCAGGAAACAGCCTTAATGTGCTTATCCATATTCATCCTGTGACTAAATATGTATAAAAATATGTGCAAGGGAGCCATATTCCACGTCAGAGGCTTCAAGCACTGGGTACATGTCAAAGGGTGAAGACAGTCAGCTTCACATTGCATATTAAACACAAAGGAATGTTCTCATTCTAAAAAATATATGGCTTTTTTCTACTTTTTTAAAAACACATTGCTCTCTTGGTCTTTCATTTTTCTACTCTTAGAGAAAAATAAGTTCAAGAAATAAATGTTCTCTTAATCATACTGTAGGAAAAACAACAACTGAAAGATGTTTATTTTATTTTTTTTGAGATGGGGTCTTTCTCTGTTGCCCAGGCTGGGCATGATCTTGGCTCACTGCAACCTCTGCCTCTCAGGTTCAAACAATTTTCCTGTCTCAGCCTCCTGAGTAGCTGGGATTACAGGCAACTGCCACCATGCCCAGCTAGTTTTTGTATTTTCAGTAGAGATGGGGGTTCCACCGTGTTGGCCAGGCTGGTCTCAAACTCCTGACCTTGTGATCTGCCCACCTTGGCTTCCCAAAGTGCTGGGATTACAGGTGCGAGCCACCATGCCTGGCTTGAAAGATGTTTATAAGGCCTGTCTAACACTTCATGGAGAGACGGTAGAGTGGCATGGACTGAACTGAACTGGGGACAGTGGTGTCCAAGTGGACAGTGGTTACTCAGATCCAGCCAATTACTGCCATGTGGGAATTTGGGTTTAGTGTTGCCAGATTTTCTAGTGTTTTGAGAAAAGCTAGAATTCTATATTTTTATATAAAATTTAATAATTTAAAAATATTCACAATATATTCACTTAAAAACAAACTAAGGTACTGTGGCACCGAATAGGTTTTGGAAGCTGTTTTGCAGACTCTGCTTTTGAACAATGGTTCAAAAAATCACCTGTGGATCTTTCCTTATTTTTTTTTTTCCTGTAGAGATAGGGAATCTCACTACACTGAGCCCCCTGCCTCAACCCTTCAAAGTTCTGAGATCACAAGTGTGAGTCACTGTACCCGGCCTATGGACCATTTAAAAAATAAAAATAAATTTTTTAGTTTGATAAATTTATTTATAAGGTAGGGAATAGATACATATATATTTGTTTGTATAAAAATATAAATTCTTAGGCTTGGCATGGAGGTTCATGCCTGTAATCTCAGCACTTTGGGTGACTGAGAATGGAGGGTTTCTTGAGGCCAGGAGTTTACCACCAGCCTGGGAAATATAGTAAAACTCTATCTCTACCACACACACACACACACACACACACACACACACACACACACACACACACAGAGCCAGGTGTGGTGGAGCGCACCTATAGTCCTAGCTACTCAGGAGGCTGAGGCAGGGGGATCGCTTGAACCTGGGAGACTAAGGCTGTAGTGAGCCACGATTGTGCCACTGCACTCTAGCCTGGGTGACAGAGTGCGACCCTGCCTCAAATAAATAAATAAATTCTTTTTTTTTTTTGAGACAGAGTTTCACTCTTATTACCCAGGCTGGAGTGCAATGGCGCGATCTCGGCTCACCGCAACCTCCGCCTCCTAGGTTCTGGCAATTCTCCTGCCTCAGCCTCCTGAGTAGCTGGGATTACAGGCACGCGCCACCATGCCCAGCTAATTTTTTGTATTTTTAGTAGAGACGGGGTTTCACCATGTTGACCAGGATGGTCTCGATCTCTTGACCTTGTGATCCACCCGCCTCGGCCTCCCAAACTGCTGGGATTACAGGCTTGAGCCACCGCGCCCGGCCATAAATAAATTCTTTAGTGTGATACATTTATTTAAAAGGTGGAATATGTACATATTTCATATCTAAAAATGGAGACATGTATGTGTGTAAAATATCTGTGGATGGATAAACAAAAGATGCAGGTTTTTTTTTTTTTTGACATTTAGCTTTAGATGAGGGGCACTGGATAGCTGGGGAAGAGGCAAGAGGGAGAAGCTGTTGGTTTGTGTTGAGACCTAACCCACAAATGTGCAAACCTTTCTACATGTGTCCACACAAAGCATGACCATTTTCCCTGTTCCCTCACCAAGATTTTGGTTCAGTAAGTCTGGGATGGAGATTGAATGCCTGATTTAAAAACAATCACACAGACAAACTCCTTATTAGGTGATTTTGCCACACACCCCTAGTTAAGAATCCTTGCTAGTGGAAACAGTAATATTCTTGCTCCAACCTGGAACACACCACACGTTTGCTGGGAAGATGAGAAGGTACATATTTTTACTTGACAATTACTTGAAGAGGGGAAAAGCAGAATGTTCTCACAGGCCAGAAATCTCAAATCCAGTGCACTTTGGAAGAAAAGGTGGCTCTAATCACTCAATTAATTCCCACCCTGCCCTCTAGGCTATTGACACTCCAGTTCCTAGCCTGGTACTGTATGGGACAATTCCTGTGTAAAGCCTGCTGAGAATGAAGATGAAATCGAGGACATTACCTGATGACGGATTATGTAGATGATGAAGATGGGCTGGCATGGAGGCCTCCTGGTGACCAGGTCGGACACTGAGCAATCTGTCCAGCAGCTTATCAGAAGAAGACACAGTCCAAACTTTGTAGGAAAATACCTGTTTAGAATCATTCCTCCAGGGGTTATCTAGTAACATCTGGCAGCCAGTTCTGTTATTTAATAAATCCTGCTCACTTCGACTTTTCTGAGATCGCTGGGCCGTATGATGAGGTCCAGAGCTCAGCCCTGCATGGGAAGTGGCCCCATGGGAGGCTGTTAGGAAGTTATTGCCCAGGGTGATGGGTGGGAGACTCTGTGTTCTGATTGGTGGAAGCCCCTTGCGGGCCAGCGGTTTCTTTTCTGGTAAGAGATATTTTGAATTTTCTGAGGTTTTCTTCTTAAATTCAACCATAGCCACCTGATCACCAGGCTGTTCTTGGCAGTTGGTACCCATGATGCTATCAAAGGTGGTGATGATGTCATTGACTTCCGAGGTGTCCTCCTGTCTGTATCGGTCCCTGCTGGGATCCCTCTGATGGGCTCTCTGCTCTTCTTTCTTGTTTTTGCAGAATATTTGGTTGAGCATGTTGAACCGTCCCTCCTTCTTCTGGGGCCAACTGCTCTGGGAAGGAGGGGGTCGAGTATGCTCTGTTCTATGCAAATGTAAAAGAGCAGGGATAGTGTGTGAGGACAGGAAGTAGAGATATCACTCACTGAAATGCCAGCCCCCTATTCCATATGCTCCATGGGGTTTTCTGAGATCCCTCCTAGATACCCCCAAAGCCTTCTCAAGTTAAAGGCAGTGTGAAGAATTCACAGCACCCCTGACAATCCTGTCTAGAAGACACTGTTTTCTATGGTCAGTCCTTGCTCAAGGAGGATATTTCTTAGATTTTTCTTGCTCCTTTAAGGGATATCCTTTTATAATTTACACCCAAATCATCTGTTTTTGACAAGGGGTTAACTAAACTAAAAATTAGCTGAAAGTGTTGTTCTCACATCTCGAGGACAGTCAGTAGGAGCACAAGCTTTAAGTCAGAGATGAAACCTAAGAATTTGAGTTCAGGCTTCAATGAGCAGAAAGATGGAGAAGATTGCTGAGGTGGGGAGAGTGTGGTTTTAGGCTTTCTCTGAAAGAGATCCTAGAAAACCTGGACCTGGCCTGTGGTGGTGGCTCGTGCCTGTAATCCCAGCACTTTGGGAGGGGGTTCGAAACCAGTCTGGTCAATATGGTGAAAATCCATCTCTACTCAAAATACAAAAATTAGCTGGGCATGGTGGTGCACACTTGTAGTCCCAGCTACTTGGGAGGCTAAGGCAGAAGAATTGCTTGAACCTGGGAGGCAGAGGTTACAATGAGTCAAGATCACACTACTGTCCTCCAGTCTGGGCGATAGAGTGAGACTCCACTCAAAAAAAAAAAAAAAGAAAATCTGGTCCTGGTGCTGACCTGCTGACATTATCTCCCTCAGGGACCCCCTCCCCATTTTAAACTAAAACTTTCCTTTTGAAAAGTACTTTTTATAAAAGTATGCTAGGCTGAGGGCAGTGACTCACACCTGTAATCCCAGCACTTTGGGAAGCCAAGGCGGGCAGATCACGAGGCCAGGAGTTCAAGACCAGCCTGGCCAACATAGTGAAACCCTGTTTCTACTAAAAACGCAAAAAATTAACTGGGTATGGTGGCAGGCAGCTGTAATCCCAGCTATTCGGGAGGCTGAGCCAGGAGAATTGCTTGAACACGGGAGGTGGAGGTTGCAATGAACTGAGATTACACAATCGCATTCCAGCCTGGGCGACAGTGTTAGACTCTGTCTCAAAAAAAAAAAAAAAAAAAAAAAAGTATGCTGAAGGACAGGTGGGGTGGTTCACACCTGTAATCCCAGCACTTTGGGAGGCCAAGGTGGGAGGATCACTTGAGGTCAGGAGTTCGAGATCAGTCTGGGCAACATGGCGGGATCCTGTCGCTATTAAAATTAAAAAAAAAAAAAAAGTGAGGAAAGAAGCTTTAGTTTGGGCTCCAGCGAGAGGAGAGGTCGGGCGTGGTCACAGAAGAAAGTTAGCAATGCCCGATGTGCAGGCAAATCATAAAGGAAAAAGGCCAGCAGTTGTCGAGAGATTCCCTGAGGCACTATTCTGTTTGTGTTCCTTGGAAAATTCTGTGTGATTCTTTTCTGAGGCCCCAATTGACTTAATGCTTTCTGCGGTATGAATTAACGATGAAACCTGACCCATGTGTGTGCCCCTAAGAGTCAGATTGCAACATTACTTTTTGGAGTGAGATATTGCAATCTGCAGTTTGAAAAACATCATCACTTATTTTGGATGCATATAGCGAATGCTTTCTCTACAGGTCACACAGTGCATCCTTCGAATTGTTATTCCCATGTTGTAGTCTTATCTTTATTCTTTCACCTGCCAATGGACTTTTTGAAATATTGAATTCTAGGCTCCTCATACTACCAGAGAGAGCCCCAGCGCATCTCTGACATTCAAGTTTCCCTATGCAGATTACGTCCCTGTGTAAGCTGATGCTCTTCCAGCATCTTATGTAAGCCATCTCCTCCTCCTGTTACAGTGTGTGCTTTAGGCCACTGGGTCTCAAAATGCGGTCCACTGAACCCTTGGAGAGGGACCCCCAACTCTTTCAGGGCTTCATGGCATTAAGCTCTATTCATAATAACACCACAATGTTATTAGTTTTTTTCATTGTGCTGCCTCGAATCGATGGTGCAACAGAGGTGGTGGGTAAAATGGTGGCTGCCTCAGTACAAATCAGGACAATAGTGGCAACAATGTCCTTGCAGAAAAAAGTAATTTAATGTAATAATGTCCTTGTTTAGGCAGTACAAGTTATTTATTTATTTATTTATTTATTTATTTGAGATGGAGTCTTGTTCTGTCACCCAGGCTGGAGTGCAATGGTGCCATCTTGGCTCGCTGCAACCTCTGCCTCCTGGGTTGAAGCGATTCTCCTGCCTCAGCCTCCCGAGTAGCTGGGACTGCAGGCAGTCACCACCGCACCCAGCTAAGTTTTTCTATTTTTAGTAGAGACGAGTTTTCACCATATTGGTCAGGCTGGTTTTGACCTCCTGATTATGATCTGACCGCCTTGGCCTCCCAAAGTGCTGGGATTACAGGTGTGAGCCACCGAGCCTGGGCTAGCAGTACAAGTTATTAATTTGATTACATATTGACTTGAGCACACTTGTTTGACAAAACAAGAAGCACTGGTAAGCAATTCTGCTATATCCAGAGGAGTGATGGTTGTCTTGTGGTAAAGCAGCTGTGCAATTGTTGGAGTCGCGGGGTGAACTGACACTGTTTTCACGGAACACCATTTTTATGCCTTACAGACAAACTATGGTTATGTAGAGCTAAGTATTTGCAGAAATTTCTGCAAAATAAATAAAGTGAAATACACAGATATGGAGAGTAAAACAGTAGTTACCAGAAGTGAGGGTGAAGTGGGGGAGTGGGAGGTGTAGGTCAAAGGGTAAAAAGCTGCAGTTATGTATGAGGAGTGAGTCTACAGATCTAAGTAGAGCATGGGGACTGTATATTGTATGGTATACTGGAAATTTGCTAAGAGAGATTTTAGTTGTTCTTATCACACATACACAAAAGTAACTATGGGAAATGAGGGATATGTTAATTGGCTTAAATAGCAATCATTTCATTATGTATTTTATTTATTTATTTTACTTTTTCTGAGACATAGTTTCACTCTGTCACCCAGGCTGGAGTGCAGTGGCACGATCTTGGCTCACTGCAACCTCTGCCTCTCAAGTTCAAGCGATTCTTGTGCCTCAGCCTCCAGAGTGGCTGGGATTACAGGCGCGCGCCAACATGCCTGGCTAATTTTGGTATTTTTAGTAGAGATGGGGTTTCATCATCTCGGCTAGACTTGTCTTGAACTCCAGGGCTCAAGTGATCCATCTGCCGTGGCTTCCCAAAGTGTGGGGATTGCAGGCATGAGCTACCGTGCCCGTCTCATCTCGCTGCATATATTTATATCAAAATGTGTACACCTATATAGGTATACATATAAAATAAAAATATAAGGCCGGGAGCGGTGGCTCAAGCCTGTAATCCCAGCACTTTGGGAGGCCGAGGCGAGTGGATCACGAGGTCAAGAGATCGAGACCATCCTGGTCAACATGGTGAAACCCCGTCTCTACCAAAAATACAAAAAATTAGCTGGGCATGGTGGCGCGTGCCTGTAATCCCAGCTACTCAGGAGGCTGAGGCAGGAGAATTGCCTGAACCCAGGAGGCGGAGGTTGCGGTGAGCCGAGATCGCGCCATTGCACTCCAGCCTGGGTAACATGAGTGAAACTCCGTCTCAGGAAAAAAAAAAAAAATAATAATAATAATAAAATAAAATAAAAATATATTAAAATGAATAAAGTGAATATTTCATTTCAAGATAAATGACAGTTATTGTAGCAAATGACAGAAGTCTAGCTTTCAAGCAAAAATTAGAATTTTAGAAAACTTATATTCATTCTGTAAGCTTGATAGCATCTCAATATATAAAGCTTTTCCAATGAGATTGGTGGTGATACTGACAAATGTGACTTTTTGATATTGTATAATGAAATGTGTCATTTGGAAGATCTTCATAATTAAGTCAACTAATATTTTCCACATGACCAATGCAAGGTGTTAATAAAATCACACATGTGTATAAGACCCATTTAAAGTATAAAATATAGTAATGTATTCTAATGTGACAGTACAAAAAATTCATTGATATGGTGAGAATCTACACTGCAGTTAATCTATAGGAAACTACTACTTGTTAAGTTTTGATGTCTTATCAAAGAAAAATACATGTCAGGGCACGGTGGCTCACGCCTATAGTCCCAGCACTTTGGGAGGTCGAGGAGGGTGGATCATTTGAGGTCAGGAGTGACCAGCCTGGACAACATGGTGAAAACCCGTCTCTACTAAAAATACAAAAATTAGCTGGGCATGGTGGCGCGTGCCTGTAATCCCATCTACTCAGGAGGCTGAGCAGGAGAATCACCTGAACCCAGGAGGTAGAGGTTGCAGCGAGCCAAGATCCTGTTCCTGTTACTGCACTCTAGCCTGGTGAAAGAGCAAGACTCTGTCTAAAAAAAAAAAAAAGAAAGAAAGATACACACAATTATCTGAAAAGCCTATTGAGATACACCTGCCTTTTCCAACTACATATTTATATAAGTCCAGATTGTTGTTATATACATCAATCAAAACATGATACTGTGGCTGGGCGTGATGGCTCACACTTCTATTCCCAGGACTTTGGGAGGCTAAGGTAGGAGGATTGCTTGAGGCCAGGAGTTTGAGACCAGCCTGGATAGCAGAGTGAGACCATCTCTACAGAAATTTCAAAAACCAAAAAACAAGAAAACCCAGCTGGGCAGCTGGGCATGGTGGCACATGCGTAAAGTCGCAGCTACTCAGGAGGCTGAGGTGAGAGGATCATTTGAGCCCAAGAACTCAAGGTTGCAGTGAGCCATGATCATGCTGCTGCATACCAACTGGGTGACAAGTAAGACTCTGGCTCTAAAATAAAATAAAATAACTAAATAAGCACATCCCGAAACCAAAAAAACACAACACATTACATTGCAACAAAGTGAATGTAAAAAGCAGATGTGGAACCCAGCTTTATTCTATTTTTTTTTTTTTTTTTGAGACAGGTCTTGCTCTGTGGTCCAGGCTGGAGTGCAGTGGTGCTATCCTGGCTTACTGCAACCTCTGCCTCCTGGGCTCAAGTGATTCTTCTGCTGCAGATTCCCTCGTAGCTGGGGTTACAGGCACCCACCACCATACCTGGATAGTTTTTGTGATTTGGGTAGAGATAAGGTTTTACCATGCTGGCCAGGCTGGTCTAGAGCTCCTGACTTCAGGTGATCCACTCGCCTCGACCTCCCAAAGCAGTAGGATTACAGGTGTGAGCCACTGTGCCTAGTCCCCAGCTGTATTCTGTTAAGCTTGTATGAAGCTATCAAAGAGCTTTGCCAAAAATGTAAAACAATGCTGCTCTTGTCATGACAATATTTTTGTTTTGGGAAATAGAAATAGTAAATAAAACACTTGAGTTTTTAATTTAAAATATGGCATTTATGTTCATATGTAAATGTAATGTTTATTATTAATTTAAATGAATAACAATACATATTTTATTTAAAATTTCTCAGTTTTAATTTCTTTTTCTTTTCTTTTTTTTTTTTTTTTGGAGTGGTGTCTTGCTCTATCACCCAGGTTGGAGTGCAATGGCATGATTTTGGCTCACTGCAGCCTCCGTCTCCTGGGTTCAGGTGATTCTCCTGCCTCAGCCTCCCAAGTAGCTGGGATTACAGGCACCCACAATCATGCCTGACTAATTTTTGTATTTTTAGTAGAGACAGGGTTTCACCATATTGGTCATGCTGGTCTTGAACTCCTGACCTCAAATGATCCACCTACCTCAGCCTCCCAAAGTGCTGGGATTACAGGTGTGAGCCACCATGCCTGACCTCTCAATTTTAATTTCTAATGCCATACGTATTGATGAGTCTGACTCTCATAAACAAAAATTATTTTGGGGCCCTTAATAATTTTTGAGAGTGTAAAAGAGTCCCGAGAACAAAAGTTTGAGACTCACCAAATGAGGCAAAAGGGGGATTTAGAGGATGTGCCAAAAGGAGAAGAGGAAAGAGATAAAAGGAAAGAAGACGCTCAAGTTCAGTGAATGTTAGGCTGATGGATTAGAGCTCACAGCTATCATTTTGCTCCCAAAATGCTTCGTTCTGTGTTAGATAATGGGAAACATTAATTATATAATCATTTAATGTCTTTAATATTAGGTAACATTAATATTATAAAGTTATAATAATATTATTGGTGTGCAGCTTGGCAATTTAAAACATTTCATTCGATTTTATAAATATTTGAGAAGAATAAGAAAATAAGTAGCTCCTGGTGTACTCACCTGCTCTCTTGGGAGAGAAGTTTGACACACTCGGTGTGACCGCAGTACAGGGCATAGGCTAAGGGCGTGCTCTCGTTGATGTCCCGCAGGTTGCTGTCCATTCCCAGCTCCAGCAGCGACTGGACACATTCGGCCTTCCCTGCAGCTGCAGCCCAGTGCAAAGGTGTCCTGGAGGGGCCATGTGAAAAAAGCACAGTGTCTGAGCATGTGAATGGTTCAGGGTGCTCAGACGGCAACAGCTCCTGCTCAAAGTCAGGTTGAGGTGGGGAAAATCTTGTTGTTATTTACAACATAGAAATAGTATGTGTTAAATGGGGCCAAGGGAGGATGGTGGACATGTGTAGGGACCTCTCCTCTAGCTCTAAGTATTCCTTGCCTTCTGCACTCTCTGACCTTTCTGAGAATTTCCTAGAAGAGGAAGTAGTGGGTCAAAGGGTATGAAGCGTTTTGAGGATCTTTATACATAGTGCCATACTGCCTTCCAGGAAGATTGAGTCAACTTGTCCTCCTCCCAGCTGTGTTTTCCTCCTTCTCTAATATTGAACATTGTCACTAACTTTAGAAATCTTTGTCCATTTGGTAGGCAAAATGATGCTTCGCTGTTGTTTTCTTTTCTATTTAATTTACAGTAAGGTTGAACTTTTGAAATATATGTTTATATTCCATTTGAGTTTCTTCATTGAAATGATTAATGCCCTTTGTCATTTTCCTATTAAAGTATAAGTGTTTTTCTTACTAATTTGTATGTGGTCTTTATATCAAAGACATTGATTTTTTTTTTTTTTTTTTTTTTTAGAAGACAGAGTCTCACTCTGTCGCCCAGGTTGGAGGGCAGTGGCATGATCTTGGCTCACTGCAACCTCTGCTTCCCAGGTTCAAGCGATCCTCCTGCCTCAGCCTCCCAAGTAGCTGGGACTACAAGCACACGCCACCATGCTGGGCTAATTTTTGTATTTTTAATAGAGACGAGGTTGCACCATGTTGGCCAGGCTGGTCTCAAACTCTTAACCTTACGATCCACCCGCTTCGGCCTCCCAAAATGCTGTGTTCATAGGTGTGAGCCACCGTGCCTGGCTGACATTGATCTTTTATAGGTTACATGTTTATGAAAACATTTTCTGTAATTTGTTACTTGACTTTTAATTTTTTTTTCTGGAGCTGGAGTCTCACTCTTTCACCCAGACTGGAGTGCAATGGTGTGGTCTTGGCTCACTGCAACCTCCGCTTCCCAGGTTTAAGCAATTCTCCCGCCTCAGCTTCCCAAGTGACTACAGGTGCATTCTACCTTTCCCAGCTAATTTTTGTATTTTTAGTATAGATGGGGCTTCACTATGTTGGCCAGATTGGTTTTGAATTCTCGACCTTGTGACCTGCCTGCCTTGGCCTCCCAAAGTGCTGAGATTACAGGAGTGCGCCACCTCGCCCGGCTGAGTTTTAATTAAGTAATTTTTCTATAAAACTTTAAAAAATAATCGCATTTAATTCCTTCTTCATTTCTTCTCTCTTTTATGATGTTATGCTTACAAAGTCCTTTGTGGCTGGGCACGGTGGCTCTCACCTGTAATCCCAGCACTTTGGGAGGTTGAAGCAGATGGATTACCTGAAGTCAGGAGTTCAAGACCAGCCTGGCCAATATGGTGAAACACCACCTCCATTAAAAATACAAAAAATTAGCCAGGCATGGTGGCACATGCCTGTAATCCCAGCTACTCAGGAGGCTGAGGCAAGAGAATTGCTTGAACCCCAGAGGCAGAGGTTGCAGTGAGCTGATATCATGCTACTGCACTTTAGCCCGGGCAACAGAGCAAAACTCTGTCTAAAAAAAAAATTAAAAAAAAAAAAAAAAAGGTCTTCATTAGCCAAAAGGTACATGAATATTCACCAGTATTTAAACCTGTGTTTTATATAAATTTTAAATTTTATAACCAGTGTTTTCTTAAAAGAATAAAAAGAGAAGCCAAAGCCTCTGAGAAAACATTTGCAAATCACATCAACAAAGTATTACTAAGTCTAGTAATAAGTAAATAAAATCTTTCTGAACTGAACAATAAGAAAATAAACCAATTTCAAAAATTAGTGGCCGAGCATGGTGGCTCACGCCTATAATACCAGAACTTTGGGAGATGGAGGCGGGTGGATTACCTGAGGTTGGGAGTTCATGACCAGCCTGACCAACATGGAGAAAATCTGTCTCTACTAAAAATACAAAATTAGCCCGGCATGGTGGTGTGTGCCTGTAATCCCAGCTACTCGGGAGGCTGAGGCAGAAGAATCGCTAGAACCCGGGAGGCAGAGGTTGCGGTGAGATTGTGCCATTGCACTCCAGCCTGGGCAACAAAGATCAAAACTCTGTCTCAAAAAAAAAAAAAAAAAAAAAAATTAGCAAAAGATCAGAATAGACACTTCATCAAAGAAGATCTATGGATGGTATATAAGCACATGAAGAGGTGCTCAATAACATCTGTCATTAGAGAAATGAAATTAAAACCATAAGGCGGGAAAAAAGAAACCCAAACAGAACAAAGCTTGGCACTACCAGGTGCTGGTGAAAATACGGAGCAGCGGGAACTTTTACACATTCCTGGTGGGAATGTAAAGTAGTAAGAGCCACTCTGGAAAATAATTTAGCAGCTCCTTCTGAAGTTAAACATGTACTTATAACCTACAAATCCCACTTTTAAATATTTTGCTGGAGAAATAAAAACTTACATTCACACAGATAATGGTACACAAATGTTTGTAGCAGCATTATCATAATTGCCAAAAACTGGGAACAACTCAATATCCTTCAGTGGGTGAATGGATAAACTGTGGTTCATCCTATTCCGGTAGTACTGGAATACTACTCAGAAATGAAAAAGAATGGACTGTAGATATTTGCAACAAAATAGACGGGTCTCAAATGCATTCTGCTAAGTGAAATAAATCAAGTAAATCAGTCTCAAAGGATGACCTACTGTCTATTTCCATTTACATGACCTTCTAGAAAAGGCAGACAAATAACTAATGAGTGGTTGCCAGGGCTTAGGGATGGGAGAGGGCATCAACATGAGTTGATGGAATTATTCTGAATTTTGTTTGTGGTGGTAACATGAAATCATGCATGTTAAAACACATAGAACTGCACACCATATGTTGATTTTTGTTTTATTTTAACTCATACCTTTAAAGGAATTCCCCAAAGAATGTTATAGCTAACTTGGAATGTGTAACTTCAGCTCTGGGAGAGGATTTTTTCTGAACGATTATCTGAAGTGTACTGTTGCTTCAGGGTCACAGCTTGCTTGTGTATGTCTGTTACCATGTCACTGTGGTCCTATGCTGAGTGCCCTCAGCGGATTTGGGTCTTTCCAGTAGACTGCATTTGAAACAGTATGAGTCACCGCGCAGTGAAGCCCACACTGAGAGGATGAACGCACGTGCACTGTCACTTTGCTCTGGGTGGAAGTAGGTTTCCTGTTGACTTATTTTCTGTGCTTGTTCCTACAGCCCCTTTTTCATGTTGCTCGATCTCCCTTTCCCCTCCTGGTGCTTACACATCAAATATTTTGGCCAAACCCTTGCCAATAACAGTATTTTGGGTCTCAGTTCTCACTGTCCCCTCTGGTCATGGAGGCTTTGAATAAAATGCACATAGCTATGGAGTGGGGTTTAGCTGGAAAATGTGACCTTCCAACTTCACGTCAACTTCTGGCTCCTCAAACAGTAGGCTGGCAGTAAGGCAGGGAAGTTGTTTTCCCATTTCTCACTGAGCAGATTGTCAATATTTCCATAAGGATTTTTCTATTGTTATTGTTACTCTGATTCTTTGTTTTAAAATAAAAATTCTGAATGTACACGAAAAAAGAAAAGAACCATACACCATAAAAATAAATTTTACTGACTGTAAATAAAAAGAAAACCAGTATTTTCCCTTAGATTCATTTGGTTTAAAACTAAAAAGCCATGGCTGGGCACTGTGGCTTACGCCTGAAATCCCGTCACTTTGGGAGGCCAAGGCAGGCAGATTGCTTGAGCCCAGGAGTTTGACACCAGCCTGGGCAACATGGCAAAACCTAGTCTCTACACAAACACACAAACATAAAAATTAGTTGGGTGTGGTGGCTACATGCCTGTAGTCCCTGCTACTTGGGAGGGTGAGGTGGGAGGATTGATTGAGCCTAGAGTGTTTGAGGCTTCAGTGAGCCGAGATTCTGCCACCATACTCCAGCCTGGGCAATGGAGTAAGACCTGTTCTCAAAAACCAGAAAATAAACAAGCAAACAAAACCTGTGTGTGTGGCTATATGTGTATTTTGGTATGTGCAGTGAGGTCAGAGCTAATCTGATTGTAATTACGTAGCCAACTTTTCTCAACACCATTTCTTCATGTGGTGGGATTATATTTTGAGATCCTGATCTCTGTACATATTTTCTACCTCTCTTCTTTCCCCTATTTAAGGAGACGGTTGACTTTGTGCTCAACCTCAGGGGAGGGATATTGGAAAGTCAGGAAGGGAAATGTCTTTTTGCTTCCAAAAGCCAAGCTTGGGACCGAGAGCAACTTTAAGGCAAGGGCAAAATATTTAACTAAATATCTGAATGGAAATGGCTTCCCCAACACTGGAAGGAGGGTCCCTCTTCAGTGGTCAAGGTGGTGTGACAAGGGCATAAAGGACCACTGGACTCAGAAGCAAAGGCGACAAGAGCTTTGCTTCACTGGTAGAGGTAATGGGAGTGAAGGATGGGGAGTGTCTGTGGTGTGTCTAGGCAATGGGACCACAGGCAGCCCATGATCCCGCAGGTGCCCAAGCAGAGCATGGACACAGTTGAACGTCATCCAGCCTGAAAGGTAAGGACAGAAAACAAGTGGGACTCCCTCTAAGACTCTATTCCTATATGCCCATTGTATACAATTCAAGAACCACGGCATGCACAGTAAGGGAAGCAGGGCTCAGAGGGGCTTTAAAAGATGAGGTTAGGTTTCCTACTAATCTAGTAAGATAACTCAAAAATAGAAACTAGGTTAAATCATAGAGAAAAATCATTGTAATTTTTTTTTTTTTGAGACTAAGTTTCACTCTTATCCCCCAGTCTGGAGTGAAATGGCACGATCTTGGGTCACTGCAACCTTCCTGGGTTCAAGCCATCCTCCTGCCTCAGCCTCCCGAGGAGCTGGGATTATAGGCGCCTGCCACCATGCCTGGCTAATTATAGTTCACTACAACCTTCACCTCTGGGCTCAAGTGATTCTCCCATCTCAGCCTCCTGAGTAGCTGGGACTATAGGTATGTGCCGGTATGTCTGGCTAATGTTTGTATTTTTTGTAGAGATGGGCTTTCGTCATGTTGTCAAGGCTGATCTTGAACTCCTGGGCTTAAGTGATTCATCCTCCTCAGCTTCCTGAAGTGTTGGGATTACAGGTGTGAGCAACCATCCGGCCCACGTTCCTATGAATGGGGTCTTCTGTGCAAAGAATGACTATTCCTCTGGTAAGTCGCTCAGGAAACGGGCACTCCTGGGGCAGGAAAGGAGGTCATGGAAGACCTCTCCTCAGCCTTGTGCAGCGCCTGAACCCTGGGCAGAAGGGCACTCCTGAGAGGGCCAGGTAGTCTCTCAGGCCTAGAGGCAGCCTGGGAGCTAGGCAGAGAAGGGCTGGGTTGGGGATATCTGTGAAGGAGGCTGGACATGAGTGGAGAGCATCTGTGTATGCATATTGTGTGGGCCCAGCATTCCCAGGTACAGATTGTATCCTGTCAATTAAACATCTTTTTCCTGTTGTTATGCTAGAGACAGCAATTTTATAACACCTAACAGGGCCATAAATTTTTCAACACAGTGATCAATCACACTGCATACTTGCATGTGGCAGATATGATTAGTTCCATTCTATGTGACAGAGGTCTCCAGACAACATTTATTCTGAAACAAGACAAGTCCCCAGCAGATTATGTCCTCCCATTTAGAGAGTGTATTGCCAATAAATTCAGTAGATGGAGGGCTAGACGTTGTTCTAGTCAGAGTTACCAACATGTGATGATTCACTCAGAAGCTTTGTGAAATACTCCTTTACGACAATTACTAAGACTGACCCATTCAAGTTCCTCTGACCATCAACGTGGAAGCAGTCCAGAAGAACAGGGGGAAAAGTTAAATTGTTTTGCTGAGGAATGAGGGAAGCATATAGATAATCTCTAATATACCGATGTCCTCGGGGCCACTCTGTGGTACCTAATTTCAGGTTGTCTAAACTTTAGTTCCTTTCTTATCTCTAAGCTTCAGGACATCCTGCAAACACGGAGAATCTGCCTCCGCTATCACAGTAGAGAGCTAAAGGGCAGGGCCCATGCTTCAGAAGGAATTCAGCGGAGACAAGCAGTGGGCTGATGTGGTGGCTGCTGAATGGCTGGCGAAGATGGGTCCCAGGATGCAGCATGGGTTGAGCTATCAGTAACTAAGGAATGATTGACGAAACATGTAAACATTCCCCAGAGAATTCCCAGAAACAGAGAGCAGAACTTGATAATAGACTTTCCTCTCTGAAGATAAGTGAATTGCAAATTAAAGCGAATTGTGACCTAATAAACTGATGAAATTTGAGACACTTAAGGCTGAGAGAGGAGGCCCTTAATCACCCTTAAGCATCTAAGACCATCCCCCACTTGACTTCCACACTGCATTTCAATAGGAGAATAAAGGGGGCATACTGGGCAGCACCTTAATTGCTCTCCTATAGATCACAGGCAGGGTGTGGAGGAATCTTTCCAGAAGGCATTGTTTTTACTTAAACAAGATCAAACCCCCACCTAAGTCACTATACCCCATGCCTACTCCAAGACCCTTTCACATGTATATTCTAAAGCTGTAAGCCCAAGACCCTTTCACATGTAAATTTTAGAGTTGTAAGCCCAAGACCCTTTCACATGCATATTCTAGAATTGTAAGCCCAAGGCCGTTTTACATGTAATTTCTAGAGTTGTAAACTTTTAAAAGGGCAGAAACTTTCTCTGTGAGCTTGAGCTTGGCTATTAGGCAACTATGCTGCTTGCTCCCGGGAGAAAAAATCACCCCTTCCTTCCCAGTTCGTGTTGGAGAGGTCTGTTTCCCCGCCTTTCCTTCTTCAAAGCTATATATGCTGCTTCTGGGTTATGTGTTCTGTGACGTATCTAGTGAGTACCACAATGTTTTAAATACCATAGACTTATGCGCCACTGCATTCCAGCCTGGTGACAGAGTGAGACTCTGTCTCAAAACAAAACAAAACAAACAAAACAAAACAGAAAACCCAACCAACCAAACAGAAGCCGATAGCTTCAGCATGAAGGCAGAATTGCATGTTTAGCTGCAGAAAACGTGAAAAAAACAGAGGGGCTGGGATTTGATCAGTACATGAGGCCCTTGAGTTGAGCACTGGAGCAGAAAGGACTCTTCTGGAGATTTTACTTCCCTTTAACTCTCCTTACCTTTTGTACTTTTTTCTCCCCCGTTTTACTTTCCATCCTGAGGCCTGAAGAATTGGATTTTCTTTGCTAAGTCGCTGGTATTGCAAAATGGGAACTATTCTATTCAAAGATGGTTCTAGGAGTGTTTTGGAGTAGATAAGCTTTCCTTCAGGCTACCTTTCTGAGATTTGTTCTTTTTTTTTTTAAAGATGGAGTTTCACCATGTTGGTCAGGCTGGTCTTGAACTCCCGGCCTCAGGTGATACACCTGCCTTGGCCTCCAAAATGCTTGGATTACATTCAAAGCTGGTTCTAGGAGTGTTTTGAAGTAGATAAGCTTTCCTTCAGGCTGCCTTTCTGAAATTTGTTCTTTTTTTTTTTTAAAGACGGAGTTTCACCATGTTGGTCAGACTGGTCTTGAACTCCCGGCCTCAGGTGATACACCCGCCTTGGCCTCCAAAATGCTTGGATTACAGGCGTGAGCCACCGCACCTGGCCATGAAGTTTGTTCTTTTTTAAAAACTGGTTAATTCACTTTTTTCCTCATGTAGCTTGTTTCTACTTTTTTTTTTTTTTTTAATGAATGAGAGGCTTATATGTTGCCCAAACTGGCCTCGAATGCCTGACCTCGACAACTCATGTGCAAGAACAACTGGCCTGAGCTACTGTGGCTCCCAAGTCCTTCTACTTTCTTACTTGCTTAGGATCAACACCTGTTTTCAGAAAAACACCTACTCTTTTTTCCTTTTCCTTTCTTTTTTTTTCTTTTTTTTTTTTTGAGACAGTGTCTTGCTCAATAGCCCAGGCTGGAGTGCAATGGCATAATCTTGGCTCACTGCAACCTCTGCCTCCCGGGTTCAAGTGATTCTCCTGCCACAGCCTCCCAAGTAGCTGGCTATGTGCCACCACACAGGGCTAAATTTTGTATTTTCAGTAGATATGGGTTTCACCATGTTGGCCAGGCTGTTCTCAAACTCCTGATCTCAAGCGATCCACCCACCTCGGCCTTCCAAAGTGCTGGGATTATAGATGTGAGCCACTGCACTTGGCCAGAAAATGTCTACTTTCAATGATTTATACTTTAATTTTACTTAAAGTCATTTAACCATCTCCAATATCTGAGACCTATGTAGAACCCCCAACTTTTTCCCTGGGTTAGAAGAATTTCAGGTATTAATAGAGAAGATTGGCATGGCCCCTGTGCAAGGATGACACACAAATTTGTGAAGCATTCCATATTTTATAAAATAATTTTAAAAAGAAAAAAAAGAATTTCAGCTATCTGAGAGTAGGAGGTGCTTTCTTGGGGCATCTAAAATTATAAGTAGGCCGGACGCAGTGGCTAACGCCTATAATCCTAGCACTTTGGGAGGCCGAGGCGGGCGATCACCTGAGGTCAGGACTTCCAGACCAGCCTTGCCAACATGGTGAAACACCATCAGTCTCTACTAAAAATACAAAAGTAAGCTGGGCTTGGTGGCAGGAACCTGTAGCTCCAGCTACTCAGGAGGCTGAGGCAAGGGAATAGTTTGAATCCAGGAGGTGGAGGTTGTGGTGAGCTGAGGTCACACCACTGCATTCCAGCCTGGGCATCAAAACAAGACTCCATCTCAAAAAAATAAAATAAAATAAAATAAAATAAAATAAAATAAAATAAAATAAAATGATAAGTAAGGGTCTAATTTTGCACTTCAGTACAAGAGGATAAAGAACCCAGAGTGCTCAAGTCTATACTTATTTTTCATAGTCTTGATTGTTACCTTTTTCTTAGTCAATTTCCATTGACTCAGTGCCTAACCAAAAGGGTTTAGATAAGCAGGGCATTATAGGTGAAAGACAAGTGTACAAAGCTTCATTTAGTGCTAACTAGCTCTGAGAAGTCTTTTTACCCTTTTGGACCCAGCTTCCTTTTTCAGACAATACATCTTCGGATGATCGAAAACAACAACAAAACCTGATAAAGCTCCTTGTAGTTCTAAGAGCCCAAGAGTCTTGAATACAAAGTCTCTATTATGTTCTTCTCTGGATAAAAGAAACTGTAGACTTTATAACATAATCCAGGAATGAAGGAAAAAAAAAAAAAAACAAACCAAAAGCTACCTTTAGGAAAAAAAAGGGCCTATAGCAAGAAGCTGAAATAAAGAAAGCCTTCTGAGAACACAGAGAACATTTAGCAAAAGGTGGAAAATCTGACTGTACAGTCACAGTCTTCCTCTCCATAACAATAATTTTTCCTCCTCTCACTAAAATAGAGCAATTTTTATTGTCACAAGCACATGTGTATTACTGGCAATAAGGATATAACTGTATAGGACACCTCCTTAAACATCTTCTTTATTTTAAGTTAGGCGGAAATGACTAGGCATTCCCAGGACTTTCTGGGTTGCCATCGTAAGGCCGGTTGCCTCGCCGGCAGGTCGGACACACCCACCCCTGCACTCAGCACCTGACTCTGCACCTGGCACCGGGCTCTGCACTCGGCACCTAGCTCTGCTGCATGGCTCCCTTGGAAGCCTCCAGCTAATGCATCCCTGGCCAGCTCTCGCACCGGAAAACCCGCCCAACAACCCGCCAACCAATAGCGGCCCGCCCCGTCTCAATCCTGCTCCCCTGGACCCAATCAGAGCACCGAGCTGTTGCTCGTTCCTCCTAGCCATAACCACCCCACCCCACCCCACCCCAGGAAGTCAGCGGGACTTCTCTGGCCCCCTTTCCCCAGACCAGAGAACCTTGCCAGGGAGCTGAACAAACTGGCATCCAATTTTCTATACTGGCCTCAGCTTCCTCATTTTAAACTTGGCAATGACCCTTACAGCCATGGATACCTGTCATCCACATCCAGAGCCTGCAGGTTACACTCAGGGACTCTTGCCAGCTCGTTAATAATATCGCTGAAGCCCGCTGCCGCTGCAATATGGACACACGTCTTTCCACGCTCATCGTCATAGTTGATTATAGATGGCCCCTGGTGATGGCTCAGGATGATGGTGCACAGAATCCTATTTCCACTCTGGAAAAGAGAGTCAAGAAAGCCCATCATGTACAATCCAGTGTTTTTCTCTGTCTAGGCATGTTAAGATAAAAATACAAATTAAAAAAGGAAAAAAAAAGGTGAAAAGAGAAAAGGAAAAGGAAAAGGAAAAAAAGAATAAAAATACATTGTATCTAAACTCTCCAACAAATTTTCTCTTGTCTCAAGTCACTGCAGAGATTTTTGTCTCCCATAGGAGCTAAATTGTCTTCCATAATTAGTGAATGAAGGATGGACTGAAATTAAATACAGGTGCCATGCACTGACATGCAAACTAGAGTGATGGATGGGCCACCTAGACAACAACTTGCTCATCAGGTCTGACCATTTGTTTCCCCATTTGCTGTAGAGGCTGGCCACTGAGAAAATGACAGAGTTAATCTTAATGATAAAGCAGTGACTATGATGAGTGCTGGCTGGTGGTGCAGTGATGCAGGAAAAAAGCCCGTTTCTGGGTAGGGCCAATGAGCAGGGGGTTGAGAATTTGTCCCAGGGAGCCTGGGAGCAGAACTGTGTAAGCAGAGGCTACACTCCAGTATCAGACTTCCTTTACAAAAACAATTAAAAGATAAAGTGAGAATTTCTAAATGGGGACCACAGAACATTATGCCTTAAGCACAGAGTCGCATCTGAGTACCAGGCCCTCTATGGCTGCACTGGTTACATACCCATAAAGTGGTCTCTGCCTACAAACTTTTTCTTTCTCTTCCTTTCCTCTTCCGTTTTGTGTCTTCTTCCTCCCTCCATCTTTCCTTTGTCTAACAATGATTTTAAATAACTTTGACCAATTGTTTTAAGTTCTGTGGCATGCCTGTTTTTAGAAGTCTGCTAAAGGTTAGGTGAACACACCTAAGCTTTCATCTTAGATAGTCAAGAGACACTTTTCTTTAAAAGCAATAGCCATTCAATAAGGAAAACAGAAGCAAAAAGAGTGTCAGCACAACGATTTTTTTTTTTTAGACGGAGTCTTGCTCTGCTGCCCAGGCTGGAGTGTTGTGGCACAATCTCGGCTCACTGCAACCTGGTTCAAGCGATTCCTCTGCCTCAGCCTCTCAAGTAGCTGGGATAACAGGCACGTGTCACCATACCTGGCTAATTTTTTGTATCTTTAGTAGAGATGGGGTTTCACCGTGTTGACCAGGATGGTCTTGAACTCCTGACCTCGTGATCCATTCACCTTGGCCTCTCAAAGTGCTGGGATTACAGGTGTGAACCGCCATGCCCGACAATTTTTTTGTTGTTTTGTTTACAATTTCCAGGAAGAGTAAAGGAATTCAAGTTGTCAAGGTGGTTCAAAGGGCAAAACACCCTGTTCACAGCTTCCCTTCTTGGTGAAAGAAGCACTAAGTGCAAATGGAGAAAACAAAACCCCACCCTCATACTCTCTTCCTTTCACCTCACTTGCCCCTGGGGTGGAGTCATTTTGGAAGTGGCAAACTGAAATAGAGGCTGCTGCTTCTGGGATCCTGCCAGCCAGTCCCAGGCAGCAGGCCTCTTGGCAGCTGGGGTACTGTTGACAGCATTTCTGGATAGTAAAGACAGACTCCACACCTTTACTCTTTTCCTCCAAGATTCCTTTTGTCCTAAATTCTCCAGACAATTCCTTTGCCTGTATACCTGAATCTCACAGCACCATTGTTTGAATTTTTTTTTTCTTTTTTTTTGACACACCCCCAAACCCTTTACTTTTCTTGATAAGAAGATCCTCCCAGGAATAATGGTGACAGCTGTATTTACTGTGTGAACCTCTGTGCCTGGCACCTTCCTAAGCCATTTCATGTACTAGCTCATGAACAACAATCCCACTAGGTTGGTACTCTCATTGTCCTCCTACTGTGGAGGAGAAAATGAAGGCATCAGAGATTAAGTAATTTGTCCTCTGTTACAGCTAAGAATGAGCAGATCCAGGATTGACCGTGGAGGCATTGGACTTACCACTACACCATTCTGTCCGTGATCAAAGGAGTGGTCTATTAGTTTGATCCTGCATGTTCATACTGGAGGAAGTAAAGTGAAAACTGTTTAGACCTACATCAGTAGTAGTGATGTGTGCCTCGCCAACTGAGAACTCCTTTAATGTTAATCTTTGGGTACTTGAAAAGTTTCTTCTAGGAAGGTTGCCATGGTACACTCTCAGGATAATTTGAGGGAGCCCTAGAAAACACTAATTTGTAAGCCAAGGCCCTGGGTCATTTGTCTCCTGGTGACAGAATTCCCTTCTTAGTAATCCAGACTGTGTGTCAGCCAAAAATAGGCTTAGACCTGGGAGGCAGGGAAAGTGACAGAGACCAGGAGACACTGGACAAGAAGAAATGGGACTGCAGTCCAGGTGGGTCCTTAGGAAGAATGGAGAGTAGGTTTACATTGGGTAGGAATGTTATTAAATAGGTCAAGGAACAATATTGTACACATCCTATTTGTATGGAGCTCTAGAATTCTACACTGAGCAGCCAGTTGATGATTGTGAGTTTGCTTTTGTTGTATTTATTTATTTGTTTTTGTTCATGGGTAATCCGTAACATTGCCTTCAGGTATTCTGAAAATGACTGGGAACTGAGTCTTAGTGGTTTTCTCTTTACCCATCATGAATGGGGAGAGTTGGGGAAGGCTGACTCATAAGAAGCCTTGCCAAGAAGAAAGTTGAATTAATGTGTAATAATTTTGCTACAGGCAGATTGACAAAACAACAAATCTCAATATCCTAACTGTAGACCCTTGTTATTCTAGCTGACCTTCAAAAGAGTCTAGTGGCAGATTTAAGATCAGTTGGTTGTTTGCTAATGTATATCTGGGGAATATGTTCTATGATGACTTCTTCTTGGTGGGAACTCCAATCTCCTTCCTTCTCTTGAACACTGGGATGTGTATGCATTGCTTGTCTTGTGATGGTGGCCATAGAAAGCAGAGGCCAGTGCTTTAGTCTCTGTGTTGCAGTCATTCATCTCTCCTAAAAGGCCGAGAGGTTTTGTGATGTGAGAAGATGATCCTGGCTCATCGGTTGGAGCCAGACATGTTAGACTAGAATGGAGATAAAAGGAAGATCTAGAGTCTATGCTGTGTGACGTTTGAGGGTGGAGGGTCTGGGGCTAACTAGAGAAAGAAATGTGCCCAATATCCCTGGGTTAGAATCTGGACTGCCTTCATGGTTAGCCCCTTTGGACCAAACTTTTGGTTGGGCTGGACTACAGAGGCTGCCAAATCCCAAAGCCTGGGGCTGCCTCTCCTGGAGAGAAAGCAGAAGATAGAAACAATGGGAGGGGATGAGGCATGGTGACCCTCAGCTGCTGAACTACTTCATTTTTTTTTTTTTTTTTTTGAGACAAAGTCTTACTCAGTCGCCCAGGCTGAAGTACAATGGCATGATCTTGGCTCACGGCAAGCTCTACTTCCTAGGTTCAAGTGATTCTCCTTTCTCAGCCTCCTAAGTAGCTGGGATTATAGGTGTATACCACCACATCTGGCTAATTTTTTGTATTTTTAGTAAAGATGGGGTTTCACCATGTTGGCCAGGCTGGTCTCAAACTCCTGACCTCTAGTGATCCACCCGCTTCGGCCGCCCAAACAGGTCAGAGTCTTTGCTCCCAGGGTAATGGGGGCTAATTTCCTAAATTCGACTTTCTCATTGTTTACTCTGGACTTAGGCAGCTTGGTGGTTGTCCTCTTTCAAGTACTGGAAGCTATGTGGCCGGGTCCCTGCCTGGGTGCTGGATGTACTTGGGCAAATGCTAAACTCCTTTTGTAATAGTTTCCCCATCTAGAAACTGGAGGATTGGACTAAATGGCCTGCGGTCCCTTTCACCTCTAAGGCTCTTTCACCTTATGAGGTGAATCCGCTGGTATACAGCATTTATAATTACACATTGGCATTTTGACTATATTGAGAGTTGAAATATATTTATAGGACTTTGACACAGTTCAAACAGTTGACCACAGATTAACTGTGAGTATGTGTGAGTGTGTACATGCAATTCCTTACCCATATAACCACATATTGAACAAACATGAAGTAATCATTTTATATTAATGCAGTTATTTTCTTTCTAACCATCCTTGAAAAGTATGCTGCTGAGGAAAATCCCAAGTAAACACATGTTCTAGTAAGTTGGGGAGGGAATCAGGGGTGAAATTTGAGGGATGATAGACGCTTGTCCCTCTTACTGACCTGCCGTGATGCCTAGAATTCTTATTGTTAGAAACACTCCGAGTATTAAGGCATTGTACTCCTATAAGCCTTTGTTAAGCTGCCAATGTTATTCCAGAACTTTTCTTAGATCCATAAGAGAAGTTAGGTCACGGGGCAAACTGCTGCCTCCAAATTGGAGAGACAGACAGACAGGCAGATATAGGGGCTCACAACATACTAGAGCAAAAACCTCTGAGGGAATCTTTAGCTATATATTAATTCTAGACAGAGCAGACTTCAAAGCAAAGAAGGTTGTTAGGGAAAAAGAAGGGTATTGCATAATGATAAAGAGGTCAGTTCTCCAAGAAGACATAACAATCCTTATGCACCCAACAACACAGCCTCAAAATATGTGAGGCCAAACCTGATAAACTGCAAGAAGAAACAGATGAGTCTGCTATTATAGTTGAAGACTTCAACATCCCTCTATCAGAAATGAACAGATCCAGAAAGCAGAAAATCAGTAGGGATATATTTGAACCTAAAAATACAATTAATTAATTGGATACTATTGACATCTACTGACTACTTCATCTAACAGCAAACTACACATTTTAAACGAGCTCCCATGGGACCTTCACCAAGATAGATCACAGTCTAGACCATAAAACAAATTTGTACAAAAGTGAAAGAATAGAAATCACACAATTATGCTCTCAGACCACAGTAGAGTTAAACCATAACTCAAAAATAGAAAGATAACTGGAAAATTTCTGAATATGTGGAGATTAAACAACATACTTCCAAATTACACATGGTTCAAAATAAGAAATCTCAAGCTAAATTAAAATACAGCTGGGCGGGGTGGCTCACACTTGTAATCCCAGCACTTTGGGAGGCTATGGCGGGCAGATCATAAGGTCAAGAGATTGAGACCATCCTGGCCAATATGGTGAAACCTCGTCTCTACTGAAAATACAAAAATTAGCTGGGCGTGGTGGTGTGCACTGTAGTCCCAGCTACTCGGGAGGCTGAGGCAAAAGAATCACTTGAACCAGGGAGGCGGCAGTTGCAGTGAGCCGAGACCACGCCACTGAACTCCAGCCTGGTCAACAAGAGCAAAATTGTCTCAGAAAAAAAAAGACAAAAGAAAAAGAAGACTTAAAATTGTTAAGGTATCAGTTCTTCAAAACTTGATCGCTAGATTCAATATAGACCCTATCAAAATACTAGAAACTTATCTTGTTGATATCTACAAACTGATTTTACAGTTTATATGGGGAGGCAAAAGACAGAATAGTCAACAAGATACTGGACAAGAACAAAGTTGGACAACTGACACTACTGAACTTTGGGACTTACTGTAAAGCTACCGTAATCAAGACAGTGTGATATTGGCAAAAGAAGAGACAAATAAATCAGTGCAACAGAATGGACCGCCAAGAGATAGACCCACATAAGTATAATCAACTGATACTTGACAAAAACCAAAAGCAATACAATAAAGAAGTAGTGGTGTCACCGAATGGTGCTGAAACAACTGACATCTACATTCAAAAAAATAAACCTAGACACAGACATTATAAATACATTATACCTTTCAAAAATTGACTCAAAACTGATCACAGACCTAAATATAAGACCCGAAATTAGGCTGGGTGAGGTGGCTTACACGTGTAATCCCAGCACTGTGGAAAGCCGGGGTGGGAGGATCGAGTGAGTATAGGAGTTCAAGACCAGCCTAGGCAACATGGTAAAACCTCATCTCTAAAGAAAATACAAAAAATTACCTAGGCATTGTGGCATGTGCCTGTAGTCCCAGCGACTCGGCAGGCTGAAGTGGATTACTTGAGCCCAGGAGGTCCAGGCTGCAGTGAGCCGTGATTGTGTCACTGCACTCCAGCCAGGATGAGACAGAGTGAATTCTAAAATTATAAGAATTCCAGGAGATGCTCTTTCCCTAAGCGATCTGAGCTAATCTGTTAAAATGGTTCACTATTCACTTGACCCAGAGAACCCCACAAAATCATGCAAATCAAGAGGTTCAAGTCTTCATATTCACTTTAAGAATGCTTGTGAAGCTGCCAGGCCATCAGGGTATTCATATACAAAAAGCCATGACGTATCTGAAAGGTGTCTCTTTACAAAAACAGTGTGTACCATCCCGACATTACAAAGGTGGAGTTGGCAGGTGTGCCCAGGACAAGCAGTGGGGCTAGATGGAAGGTTGGTGGCCCAAAAAGAGTGAGGAATTTTTGCTGTATATTCTTAAAAATGCAGAGAGTAATGCTGAACTTATGGATTTCGATGTAGATTCTCTGGTCAAGTGAATAAAACTCCTAAGACGTGCCACTGGACCTACGGAGCTCATCATCGGATTAACCCATACATGAGCTCTCCCTGCCACACTGAGACAATCCTTACTGAAAAGGAACAAAGTGCTTTTAAACCAGAAGAGGAGGTTGCCCAGAAGAAAAAGATACCCCAGAAGAAACTGAAGAAACAAAAACTTACGACATGGGAGCAAATTCAGCATTAAAATAGATGCAATTAAAAGTAAAAGAAAAAAAAAAAAGAATTCCAGGAGGTAACAGGAGCAAAATCTAGATGACCTCGGGTTTGGTGATAAATTTTAGATACCAAAATAATGATCCATGGAAGAAAAAATTGATAACTTAGACTTCATTAAAATCAAAAACTTCTCTGTGAAGGACACTGCCAAAAGAATAAGACGACAAGCCCCAAGCTGGAAGAAAATATTTGCAAAAGGCATATCTGATAAAGGACTATTGTCCAAAATACGCAAAGAGTTCCTAAAACTCAAAAGGAAGAAAACAAACAATGATTTTTAAGTGGGCCACAGACCTTTATAGACAGCTCCCAAAGAAAAAATTTGCAAATAACTAATAAGCCCATCAAAAGATGCACCACATCATATGCCATCAGAAAAACACAAACTAAAACACGAGATAGCACAGTACACTGATTAGGATGGCTAAACTCCAGAACACTTGCAATACCAAACACTGGCAAGGATATGGAACAACAGGAACTCTCATTCACTGCTGGTGGAAATGCAAAATGGTACAGCCACTCTTGAAGACAGCTTGGCGGTCTCTTACAAAACTAAACATACCCTTGCCATAGGATCCAGCAATTGTGCTCCTTGATATATACCCAAAGGAACCGAAAATTTATGTTTACACAAAAAACTGTGCACAGATGTTTATCGTGGTTTTATTCATAATTGCCAAAGCTGGGACACAACCAAGATGTCCTTCCGTAGGTGAATAGATAAATAAACTGTGGTAAATCCATACAATGGAATATTAATCAGTGCTAAAAAGAAATGAGCTATTAAGTCATGAACAGACACAGAGGAAATGCAAATGCATATTACTGGACAATTTGAAAAAGCTACATTCAGTATGATTCCAACTGTACAACATTCTGGAAAAGGTAAAACTATGGAGACAGTAAAAAGATCAGTGGTTGCTAGGGCTTAGTGTAAGAATGGAAAAAAATCAGGGGAACTCAGAGGACTCTTAGGGCAATGGAGCTCTTCTGCATGATACTTTAATGATGAATACATGTCATTATACCTTCGTCCAGTCCCACAGAATGTACCACCACATCAACTATGGTAAACTATGGACTTTGGGCATTGATGACCTGTCAACGTAGACTATCAACTGTAACGAGTATACCATTGTAGTGGGAGATGTTAGTAATGGAGGAGGCAATTATTGTCAGGGGAGGCAGAAGATATTAATAGGTGAAGATATATCTGCTATTTTCCTCTCAGTTTTGTTGGGAACTTAAAATTGCTTTAGAAAACTAAAGTTTTTGCATGAAATATTTTTTCCACAGAGAGAACCCAGTAAGCCACTAACCCCATTGGCTGAGATAAATGAATTTATTGGACTGAATCAATGAACACCTCTTTAGGAACCTAAGGTTCACCAAGCTCTGTTCTGGGTGTTAAGAGACATTTCGATGAATAAGGCACATTGCCCTTAGGCCCACAGTCTAGAAGGGAAGACACAGGCACTTCACCAATTTTAACAAAGTCCTAGAAGTAGTGTGGAGGGAACAATTTGGAAAGGGAGCTCAACAGAAAACGTGACACTTAGTTGGGTTTTGAGACGTAAGAAAGAATAAGCAGAAGGAGCGATATAGGGAGTGCAAGAAGAAAGAAGTATTTCACCCAAGTGGAAGAGTGTGATGGCGAGGGAGACAGAAGGAATCTTTATGATGTATTGTGGGGATTACTAATATTCCAGTGTGACTGGAGCCAAGATTATGTGAGCTAGACAGGAAAGGTCAGGGATAGGGAGCCAAGGACCAACAGTGACCATAATTGTTTTGGTATAATAATAGCTATGTTGGTACATGTCTTTGTGATTTGTTGGAAGAGCTCTGTAAGAATAGATTGGAAGGCCAAGTGTGGTGGCTCATGCCTGTAATCCCAACACTTGAGAGGCCTGGGTGGGAGGATGGCTTGAGTCCAGGAGTTCAAGACCAGCATAGGCAACATGGTGAGACCTTGTCTCTACTTAAAAAAAAAAAATTAGACTGATGCCCTTTATGGCCTCAGCCCACCTGCACCCAGGTAAAATGAAAAAAAAAAAAAAAAAAAATTAGCCAGGCATGGTGGTGTGTGCCTGTAGTCTCAGCTGCTAGGGAGGCCGAGGTGGTAGGATTGCTTGAGCCCAGGATTAAACTTAGGTTACCTCATAGGCCTACTGTTTCAAATCTTTACTGCTTTGTTTATTTTGGTGAAATACAAAGGCGTTATTATTTCAATGTACTATAACTTTAAATGTGATCTCATTATATGGTCCAAGAGAAAAGCAGGAAATTCAGAAAAAGGAATAAATGACAACGGGAAATAGACTCATTCACGTGGAAAAACTCTAAAAGGAGCACAATGCTAGCCCTGTGTTATAAATGAACAAAAAGTCTAAAGAAGGCAAGTGTAATAATGATTTCAACTGACATTTGGAATTACCCTCAGTCTTTTCAGTGTAAATGGCAGAATATACCACTTCTGAATTCTACTGCTAACCACAGGGAAGGAGAATGTACAATTCCTTCAGACCTGGGATTCTTAGGCTTTTGTGGGTAGTCACTGTTCCTCATTGAGGAGGTCAAGAAAGCTGTGGACCCCTTCTTCAGAAAAATGAATGCAAACATGCTCACACACCATATACACAGTATTATATACAATTGTCGGGGTTCTAGAGGGACCTGCCTTTTTAATCTTTTTACCTCCAGTGTAAGACACATAGTGGATGCTCAAGAAGTACGTATTTAGTGATTGAGCAAATAAATGAACAAGGCATTATACTTATATAATCACGGTCAAAATGCAAACATCTCCAACAGAAGTAGGTAAAGTATTAGCACCCATTAATATGAATTCATTTGTCGTAGTGTTTCTAAACCCTAGCTGCATATTATAGTCTTCTATGGAAAGAAAGGAGCTTTAAATAATATATGTGTGGCTGGGTGTGGTGGCCCATGCCCGTAATCCCAGAACTTTGGGAGGCTGAGGCAGGACAATTACCTGAGGTCAGGAGTTTGAGACCAGCCTGGCCAACATGGTGAAAGCACATCTCCACTAAAAATACAAAAATTAGGTGATTGTGGTAGTGTGTGTCTGTAATCCCAACTACTCAGGAGGCTGAGGTAAGAGAATTGCTTGAACCTAGGAGGTGGAGGTTGCAGTGAACCAAGTTCACACCATAACACTCCAGCCTGGGCAACAGAGCAAGACTCCAACTCAAAATAAATAAATAAATGATATTACACACATGTGTGCATGCCTGTGCGTGCACACACTCGCACACTTTTTTTTTTTTTTTTTTTAAATAGTGATGGAATCTTGCTATATTGCCCAGGCTAGTCTTGAACTCCTGGCCTCAAGTAATTCTCCTGCCTTGGATTCCCAAAGTGGTGAGATTATAGGCATGAGCCATAGCACCCGGCCAATACAAGTGTATTTTTTTATGAGCCCAGGGTCTCATTGCATTACACAGCTTGACCTCAAGCTCCTGGGCTCAGATGATCCTCCTGCCTCCGTGCCACCATGCCTAGCTCCAGTTTAAAACAATATTGATGGCTGGGCCCGACCCCAGAACAATTGAATGAAAATCTAAGAGGTGAGGCCTGGACGTGAGTATTGTTTTTAAAACCTCTTCGGATTATTCCATTGTGCAGACAGGGCTGAAATCAATGTAGTAGGTTACAAGCCGTGTCAGTAGAGACAAAGAATATGGGAGCTTCCAGGTAGCTGAACATGTGGAGGTTTCTGGAGGGTGGCACGCCAAGAGAGGGCATGGAGCTCCGTGTTTGTTCCCCCATACCTTGCCCTACCTGTCTCTTTATCTGTATCCTTTGCAATATCATTTATACTCTGGTGCCACATGCATCCCAGGCCTAGGGAATCAGAGCCCAGTGGTGTTGAGGTGACTACAGAAAATGCCTGCATCTGGTGCCACTTTCAGCCAGCTGAGAACCAATACATGCGGAGCGTCCTGGGAGCCCAGCCAGGTTCCTTTGGGGTCACTGCTACAGTGGTGACCCTGACCAGCCAGAGGCCACCCCCAGGGTATGGAGTCCTGGGCAGATATAAAACTGGTAAATATAAAAAAAGAGAAAGAATATGAAGGCATGGATATAATAACTAAGTTTCCATGGAGAAAATCAGGAACCCTAATAAAAATGACTATCTCTTCCAATTACATAGGACATTCCATATCACTGTCATATGCATGGTCTCATTCTGACACCAAAGATATCCTTATCAGTTAAGCCAACCCAAGGTTATTAATGCAAACTCAAATCTTCAGAGTTGACTAGGTTGTTCTTATGATTTTGCCAAAGTGCCTCTTAGGGGATAAGAAGAGGGATTCCCACCCTGTGAGAGCCCAAAGGGGGTCTGGGAATCTGTTGTTTTACAATCACTGCTGGTGACTGCATTGCAAGGCCAGGTCTAAGACAGCAGCTCTACACTGAGGCTGGGGTGGTGGAAGGGGGATGCATGTCAGTCAGAATTACTTGGGGAGGTTTTTCAAAATGCACATGCATCCCAGATCTAGGGAATCAGAATGCAGTGGTGTGGAGGTGACTATGTAGAAAATGCCTGCCTCTGGTGCCCCTTTCATCTCAGCTGAGAAATAACACATGGGGAGCTTCTTGGGAGCCCAGCCAGGTTCCTCTGGGGCCACTGCTACAGTGGTGATCCCTGACCAGCCAGAGGCCAGCCCCAGGGCATGGGGTCCTGGGCAGAGACTGGCAGTGATGGGGCGGGCAGGTGATTAGATCCTGAAAGTATGTAGGAGGGTGCTATGGGCAGGTAGAGACGAGAAGACAAGCTTTGCTCACTGCATAGCTTTGCCCAGGGCTGCCCCTGGTGCAGAGAAACTGAAGCCACGGTTGGGGGGATGAAAACAGAGCAGTTTCTAGATCACTTCTGTTTTCCCCTTACATCAGGCACACATGTCAATCCTGAAAGTCCCAGGTGCCCACTTCTGCTGTACTTGGCACATAGAAATGCTGACTGAAACCACAGTCAGGGCAGCAGAAACTGCTCTCACAGCGTCCTGGCAGCAGCTCAAACAGGTGCCCTTTCTGGGCCAACAGAAATCAACTGTGGGGGTGTCTGTGTTGAAGACAGAGCGGTACTACTCTCCTCGAAAAAAAGAAGAGATAACTAAGTTAATCATTCCTCTTTAAAATAGAAAGCACTCTGTATATGTTAGTGATTGTTATTTTTTCACCTTATTCTCAGTTTTGCCCTCTCTGGACAATAGATTTATTTAGCCTAATCTGATTGCTTTGGTGGTGTGTACTGACGTAGACTCCCTCATGTGATAGTGATGCAGGATCATGAACCTCTACTTCCACTGTCGGGTGTAGAATTCAGGATTGCCAAATTCAAATGACTCCGCTGGGGAGGATTTGGAAGCAAGGAGAGTCAGAACGTCACGGTTCAAAGACTTTGAAGGCATTTTCCCAGCAATTCTTTGAAGATTTACTCTGGGACACAGTAAGCTGGTAGCAAGCACCGAAATGGAGAGAAAAAGAGAGTAAGAGGGTATGTGTGTGTCTGTGTCTGTGTGTGACACCCAAGGCAGGCTCTGCTTGATACTCTATAACTCCTCCCCTCTGCATCTTGGCAGGGTTTTGTTTCAGTAAGTGGTAGAGCTGAAGAGCTGAAACCTCCATCTATAAAGTTTGGCCTACTCAGAAAATTGTCAACACTGCTTTCCACCATTTAAACCTGAGACCAGTCCACTGGTCAATTTCTCACCTGAACTGCCCAGTGAAGAGCTGTTTTAAAGTCTTTATCCACAAGGGTGGGGTCTGCCCCCTTCTTCAGCAGCATTTGGGTGTGTTGAAGCTGGTTGTGGAAAGCCGCCCAGTGGAGTGGTGTCATTCCCTGCAAAACAACAGTCAGAGAGGACGGAGATGAGCACTGCCTCCCAGGAAGAAAACTGGAGCTCACACTTTCTCCCCAGGCCGGGGGGCCATCGCCAGATGCACTTGTTGCTACCTGCTGGTTCATTCATTCCTTCATTTATCTATTCATTCAACAGATATTTATTACACTTCTGCTTTGTGCCAGGCAAGCAGGTGTTCAGGATACAAAAGTTAAGATAAATGAAATCCTTACCCTCACCGAAATTGCACTTTGGTAAAGGAATCAGCTATTAAATGCGCAAACACAAGTCAAACAATCTTCCAGACTGAGAAATGCTGTGAAGAATGCACATAGGATGCTGGTGAGAGAGTAGCCAAGGGTGGAGGAACTGTTCCAAACAGGCCTCTGTGAGAAGAACCGGTGGAAGAGGACAGCCAGCACCAAGCACGGAGGCAGAGAGTAAGTTAAAGGAAGGCCCCTGTGACTGGAGTCACCCTGGAGTGCAGTTCCCCACCACCAGGGCAGGGACACTGTCTGTTTTACTCTATCTCCAATGCCTAGACTAGAGGCTGGAGAAATCGCTATTGAAGGAATGAATGAGGTAGGAGGGGAAGAAAGCAATGTGAAATGAGATTGGAGAGGGAGGCAGGGGCTGATCCTGGAGGGTGGGATGGGGGATAACTGTCTCTGCATAAGGCATTTGGATTTTATTCTAAATTCAGTGGAGAGACAGTGAAGGATTTTAAGCAGGTATTGGGACGATCAGATGTACACTGTTGAGAAGAAATCACTCTGTGGGAGCTTGGAGAACAGAACTAGATGAATGAATCTGGTGAATCCCAGCATCTTTCAGAGTTCAAGGTCATATGGGTTAGATATAATTTAACAGTAAGTGAGCTTACGTTGAGAAATTGTGGCCAAGAAGAGCCAGCGTTATTTGAGAGTATATACGATGAAAAGATTGGCTCTTCTCCTCGCTCACTCATCTCAATTCCATGAAATGTATCTAGAATGAATTAAGATGAAGATGCCTGATAAGGGGGGCAGCTCTGAAGACTCTCTTTTTATGATTATCTCTGGAGGTAGCATAAAGCTAGGAGACACCACCTTGGCTTTCTCTGTTCCTTCCAGGGTATGCTGCATCGAGTAGACGGGCCTCACCCTAGGCAGGAGCACATTAGTAATGGCCCAGAGCTAATATTTAATGATCTAGAGGCATTTATGAGTTCTTACATCTATTGTCTCACTTAATCCTCCAAATAACCTTCTGGAGTAAGTATTGTGGTGATGTCTATTACATGTTCACCAAGCTCTGTTTCCTCTTCCTCCAGGGCACACTAACAGATTATATTCCCCAGCTTCCTTGCAGATAGGTGCAGCCACATGACTGAGTCCTTGCCGTTGGAAAGTGGACGGAGGAGATGGAAACCTTCTCCAGGCCTGGTCTACAAGAAAAGCCCATGTGGTCCTCCACATCTTCTGTTTTTCCTCATATATCAACAAAATGCAGAGGAGGACAAGGCTCTAGAAGATGCTGCAACCATGTGATTGAAAAGCCTGGGTTTCTGATTGATGACAGAGAACAGGACCACCCTGCCAAATAGCACTGGACTATGATATGAGCAAGAAATAAGCATTTATTGCATCAGACTACTGAGATTTCGAGTAGTTTGCTACAGCAGTTAGCCAGCTCTGACAGGTGCGATTGTCCTTATTTTATAGAAGAGGAAGCTGAGCTCTAGAGAAATTCCCTAGTGTGTAAGTGGGCATGGAACTGACTCTAGGATTTGAGGTTTGTGAGACACTGGAATTAGAATGTTAAATCCCCTCAAACAGTTCCATATTTTAAACCCTCATATTGTGATTTGCTTTCAAGTTTCAAGCTTCAAGTGTCATATGACAATGAAAGTCCAGAGATACCCTTGAGGATATTTCAAGAAACTGGTTCCATATGAAAAAGAATCCTGGTCTAAAAGCAATGAAACTTCTTATTCATTTTTTTTTTTTTTAGATGGAGTCTCACTCTGTCACCCAGGCTGGAATGCAGTGGCACCATCTCGGCTCACTGCAGCCTCCGCCCCTCCCCTGGATTCAAACGATTCTCTTGCCTCAGCCTCCTGAGTAGCTGGGATTACAGATGCCTGCGCCCGGCTGATTTTTGTATTTTTAGTGGAGACGGGGGTTTCAACATCTTGGCCAGGCTGGTCTTGAACTCCAGACCTCACAATCCACCCACCTTGGCCTCTTAAAGTGCTGGGATTACAGGCGTGAGCCACCGTGCCTGGCCCAGAACTTCTTATTCTTATTCCAATAGCTGAATGTTTACTTGGAAATCAGAATAGCTCAGTGCATTCTAATTGGTCGTCTTCATTTTTAGCTGGGCACGCTGGAGTTAGAAATCTAACACAAGGGGACCGGGCGTGGTGGTTCACACCTGTAATCCGACCACTCTGGAGGCCAAGGCTGGGGGATCACCTGAGGTCGGGAGTTCAAGACCAGCCTGACCAACATGGTGAAACCCTGTCTTATGTTAACAAAAAAAAAAAAAAAAAGAAATCTAAAACAAGGGAATTATATTTTAAAATTAAATTATATTTTAAAAATTATGGATGGATAGACTCTTTCCCAGTTCTTAGTCTCATTTGCTTCAGAGTCATTGGCTTCATCATGAAGTGCCAAAAGTTTTCAAGTTATTGGAGTGTAAGTCGCATGAGAGCAGGGCCTTTGTCTGCCTGCCTGAATTCCTAGATCCTAGAACGGTGCCAGGCACATTGTAGACGTGGAGTAAATACTTACTAAATGAATGAATGACTTACTGTGCTCCACTGAAGTCCTTTTTTTTTTTTTGAGATGAAGTTTCACTCTGTCACCCAGGCTTGAGTGCAATGGTATGATCTTGGCTTATAATCTCCTCCCTCTGGGTTCACGTGATTCTCCTGCCTCAGCCCCCCAAGTAGCTGGGATTACAGGTACCCACCACCATGCCCAGCTAATTTTTGTAGTTTTTAGTAGAGATGCTGTTTCACCATGTTGGCCAGGCTGGTCTCGAGCTCCTGACCTCAGGTGATCAGCCCACCTCAGCATCCCAAAGAGCTGGGATTACAGGCATGAGTCATAGCACCTGGCTGAATTTCTTTGTAAAAATTTGGCTTTGCTTTTTAAAATCATACACAGAAGCAAGGCAGAACATGGGGATGGGCGCGATGGCTCACGCCTGTAATCCCAGCACTTTGGGAGGCCGAGGAGGGTGGATCATGAGGTCAAGAGATCAATACCATCCTGGCCAATGTGGTGAAACCCCATTTCTACTAAAAATACAAAAATTAGCTGGGCGTCGTGGTGCGTGCCTGTAGTCTTAGCTATCTGGGAGGCTGAAGCAGGAGAGCCACTTGAACCTGGGAGGTGGAGGCTGCAGTGAGCCGAGATCATGCCACTGCACTTCATACTGGAGATGGAGCAAGACTCTGTCTCAAAAAAACAAAAAAAAAGAAAAGAAAAAAAGAAAGACAGAACATGACTTCTCCTTTATAGACAATTTGTCTGCTATGATCATTGTTACCAACTCATTAGTTGAAACTTGTTAGGATTCTTGATGAGTGCTCCAAATAATCTTGTCCTTTGTACTACTACCGTACTTTGTACGGTCTCCCATCCAATTACTAACAAGGCCTAACCCTGCTTAGCTTCTGAGGTCAGGTGCATTCAGGGTGGTATGGCCACAGACCACTGCACTGTCAAAAGTGAGGTAGACGGCAATGGCTATATGTAGAAGTATGATTTACTGATGTGAGAATTCAGTGTGAAAATGTGATTGTGAATTAACTATGGTTATGCAATGCTAATTATTGTCTCCTAAATATAGTTTTAAGCTTTAAGAGTTATTCTCCTAAAAAAAACCACAAGAAAACCCCCCTCAAAACCCAACTCTTGCACATTTTGGTCAAGGAGTGGGGTGGGAGGAGTGCTATCACTTTTCATACAGCTGCTTGGTGCCAAGAGCTTTGTATATGCTGTCTCATAGAATCTTTACAATGATCCTAAGGGGTACAGCTTAAGTAATTTGCCTAAGGTCATTGACTGAGTCCATGGTAGAGCTAGGGTTCAGTGCTTGTTTCTTTGACTCTGGAGAAAAAAAATGCTTTTTCCCCACATAATGCTGGTAGAATTTCATTTTGGAAATGAGCTCAGATGCTGAAAAATTCCTTTCTTTGTGATTGTAGCTGGATTCAAGGTTGTCTTACTTTCTAAAATGATGGTTCTTACTAGTGTAAGGATTGGTACTCTATATTATTTGTTTTTTTCATTTTTTGTTTTTTTAAAAATATATTTCAATTTTTTCTTTTTTTATAGAGACTGGGTTTTACCATTCAGTCAGGCTGGTCTCAAACTCCTGACCTCAGGTGATCCGCCCCCTTGGCCTCCCAAAGTGCTGGGATTACAGGCGTGAGCCACTGCACCCAGCCATATTATTTGTTTCACTTGGCATTGCCTCAAGGCTCCTCCTGAGAGTGCAGTTGGCAAACATTTATTTTTGTTAGTTATATACATATACAGAATAATACTTATTCTACCCCCACATTCCCCCCAGCCACAAAATTTGGGACATCTTTAAAATAACTGGTGATCCTCTGAATGGCCCCAAATCAAGACCCGAATGACTTCATTACTTCTCTAAATCCTTATACAATTTAAATGGGTTGTGAACATTCAGTCAAGTCAAGAGAAATTTCCTGCTACTTTTTTTTTTTCAGTTGGGCTAATGATAAATAAAAATAAATCCTCTTAGGGTTAATAGTGTGAAAACCAAAACTTTCAAAAGCAGTTCAAGGGCAGCGATTGGTATTGCACACTTTATTTAAGAACATTTTCCTATAACTGCTTCCTTCTCCTTTCTTCTTCTTCTTTCTTCAGCTTCTGTTGAGCCTGCAGAAATTGTAGTTTGTAGCTGTTTTTTTTTTTTTTTTGAGACGGAGTCTCGCTCTGTCGCCCAGGCTGGAATGCAGTGGCTCGATCTTGGCTCACTGCAACCTCTGCTTCCTGGGTTCAAGTGATTCTACTGCCTCAGTCTCCCGAATAGCTGGGACTTCAGGCATGTGCCACCATGCCCAACTAATTTTTTGTATTTTATTTTATTTTTTTTTGAGACAGAGTTTCGCTCTTGTTGCCCAGGCTGGAGTGCAATGGCGTGATCTCGGCTCACCGCAACCTCTGTCTCCTGGGTTCAAGCAATTCTCCTGCCTCAGTCTCCCGAGTAGCTGGGACTACAGGCGTGCGCCACCATGCCCAGCTAATTTTTGTATTTTTAGTAGAGATAGAGTTTCACCATGTTAGCCAGGATGGTCTTGATCTCCTGACCTTGTGATCCACCCGCCTGGATTACAGGCGTGAACCACCACGCCCAGCCTGTTGTCTTACGTTAAAATTCTGATGACCAGTTAAGGAGCAAACATCAGGCCTGGAGATTGGTATGTGCACTGAGCAGTGACAGAAATCACGATTAGGCTGTGACGCACATAAAGGCAGATGCTGTGGCATCTTCACCGTGGTATATCCCCTGCACTGAGCACACAGTAAGTGTTCAAGAAATGTTTATTGGAAGAATTACTTAGGAATTGCAGCTTATTGAAGGTCACTTGGACTCATGGGGAATATAAAATCAGAGTCTGATGGATAAGATAGCCATTCGTGTCCAAGTTATGGAGACCTTTTCAACCAGCTACTTCCTGAGGGCTCAACTCAGCCTTTGACGCATCTAGGAGCTGAGAGTCTAGCAGTCACTATCAGACATGTTGCAACAAACACCCAGATGGCTCTGGTGACAGAATTCTACTCTTTTGAAAATCCAAAAGTACTGTCAGGAGGAACTCACATTCAGTTAAGAATATAGGCTGAGCACGGTGATTGATGCCTGTAATCCCAGCACTTTGGGAAGCCAAGGCAGGCGGATCACGAGGTCAGGAGTTTGAGACCAGCCAGACCAACATGGTGGAACCCTGTCTCTTCTAAAAATACAAAAATCAGTTGGGCGTGGTGGTGGGCACCTGTAATCCAGCTACTCAGGAGGCTGAGGCAGGAGAATCCCTTGAACTTGGGAGGTGGAAGTTGCAGTCAGCCGAGACTGTGCCACTGCTCTCCAGCCTGGGCGACAGAGTGACACTCCGTCTCAAAAAAGAAAATAAAGAAAAACAAAAATATATAAGCTCTCCAGAATGTTTTGAAGGCAAATGTTAGGTTTTGGTTGACTTGGGATCCGATTTTAGATTGGACAGATTGGACAAAATGTATGTTCTAACTGTTGGGTGCATGGTAGGTTGCTTTAGAACAGCGTCTTGTGTTGATGAGTAATTCTGTGCCTTGAACCTGTGCCACCACAATTTCAGTTAAAGGCTTACAAGTCCCATCAGCTTCTCAGAACTTTTTTTTTTTTTTTTTTTTTTTTTTGTTGTTGTTGTTGTTTCAAAACCACCTTTGTGTTTTCTGAACCAGAAATCTGCTTCAGTGCTTAGCAGGTTTCATGTTTCAGAACTGTACTTTTAGAGTGTCTCTAGCCAACACTGAAAGGCATACAGAGAAAAATGTTGATGTGGCTGGATGCTTGGTTTGTTCCTCGTCTTGATTGGCAGTCGGGAGTGGGGTGGTATAGAGGGAGGGTTAAGAATTATAGCAGGTGTCTTCTGGTGGCTGAGAGGTCAGTAAACAATTCCAGATGCTTTGAAGGATCTAGAATTCCCAGCAGCTTGGCTCTGGCTGACATTTAAAAATTCACATATGTAATCCTCTAATCACGTATGACCACCCCCCACAAAAGTTATACAGGGTCTCCCTTAGACGAAAATTGGAATGAATGATGTACCTTAAAAGCAGATCTAGTTTTAAAAGCTAGATAGTGTCACAAGCACAGTAATGAAAGCCATTTTCTTTCATTTTTATTTGGAAAACAATCATATACCAGAAAGCTTAGTAAATTAGTTCATTGTCTTTGTTTTGGAATTGCCTAAACTGGATAGACAAACAATGAGCATCACAGTAGTCAAATATTATGACTGAAGACCAAGAATACTCTAAGGTTGAATTTTAGGGCACTAGGAAGGGCTGCTAATAATTATACTGTTTAAAAACTATCACTTTCTCCCTGTAATAATTATAAGAATAATATGTCTGACATTTTAAAAAAGAAGACTTTAGAATGGGAATTTTCATAATTTAAATCAGATGAGAAAAGCAATAAAACGAAATTAGGCTATGGAAGTCTAGGAGCCAATTTATTTATTTTTTTTTTTTTGAGACAGAGTCTTGCTCTGTTGCCAAGCTGGAGCACAGTGAAGTGACCTTGGCTCACTGCAATGTCCGATTCCCTGGTTCAAGCGATTCTCCTGCCTCAGCCTCCTGAATAGCTGGGATTACAGGCATGCACCACCATGCCAGCTAATTTTTGTATTTTTAGTAGAGATGGGTTTCACCATGTTGGCCAGGATGGTCTTGATCTCCTGACCTCATGATCCACTCACCTCCGCCTCCCAGAGTTCTGGGATTACAGGCATCAGCCAGTGCGCCCAGCCCTAGGAGCCAATTCTAACAAGAACAAACTTACAAAACAAAGCCTTTCGAATAGAAACCTAAGTTGTTATATTTCTTTTTCAACAAAAAGCACATCTACATTCTTCTGCACTAAATTGTAAACTCCATCAGAGTGGGGATGAAGCCTACATGAGACATGGCAGGTATCAAAGAAATATTTGTTGAAGAAATAAAATAAAACAATTTTCTGGTTCCAAGTAGATCACTTTGGGAAGCTATACAATTATTCTACTAATTGCTCAAATACTTTTGGAAAATCTATTTTTTTTAGATTGCCAAAAGAGCAAGAGCTCCCTATCCATGGACAGAAATAAAGATATGTGAGCTTCATCGGAGAAATAATTACATCTTTATTTTCACTAACTTCTAATTGAAATTTAACATCTTTTTCAATTAAGAATATAGGCAACAACCCACAGAAGTATCAATAGTACCTGTGACTTTGCCACCACTATAAATTACAGATGCCATCCTCTTACATTAGTTATTGCAGATATCTCAGAATATTTACATGTCTCACTGTCTCACTACTTCAACTGTAGTAGCTTGTGGTCCTACCATCAAATCTTATTTAATACATTAATTTAAAAATCTTATATATTATTATTATAAATTTTTTCTTTAAAATGTTCTCCAGCTTGGGCAACATGGTGAAACTCTGTCTTTTAAAAAAAAAATTAGTCAGTATGGTGGCATGAGCCTTGGAGGCAGAGGCTGCAATGAACTCAGATTGCACCAGTGTACTCCAGCCTCACAGAGAACCCGGTTCAATAAATAAATAAATAAATATGCTAGGCACGGTGACTCCTGCCTGTAATTCCTGCACTTTTGGAGAATGAGGTGGGTGGATCGTTTGAGGTCAGGAGTTTGAGACCAGCCTGGTCAACATGGTGAAATTCCGTCTCTACTAAAAATACAAAAATTAGTCAGGCGTGGTGGCAGGTGCCTGTCATCCCAGCTACTCGGAAGGCTGAGGCAGGAGAATCACTCTACCCATCCGGGAGGTGGAGGTTGCAGTGAGCCGAGATCGCACCATTGCACTCTAGCCTGGGTGACAAACAGAGACTCTGTCTCACTAAGTAAATAAGTAAATAAATAAGTAAATAAAATAGAATGCTTCGAAAACTGTATTTTAATATATTGATTTCTTTTGTAATCCTGTATATTTTATTTTCTGTAATTTCAGATATTTTTCTTTTTTGATATTTTTTCCTTTTTAAAAAAAGTTTAAATAGAGATGGGGTTTTGCCATGTTGCCCAGGCTGATCTCGAACTTCTGAGCTCAAGCAATCCTCCTGCCTCAGCCTCCCAAAGTGCTGGGATTACAGGTGTGAGCCATGGCACCCAGCCTAATTTCTAGCATTTTTCTGAGAAGTTATCTATAGGTTTCACAAACACATGAAAATATGTCCATGTCATAAATATGGGTAAGGGCCATAAAATAAAATAACATGAATTTTCTTGAATTTAATTTTTTTTTCTTTCTAGACATATGGTATATCTAGATATAACATATACCTAGGCCAGGCTCCATGGCTCATGCCTATAATCCCAGCACTTTGGGAGGCCGAGGCAGGTGGATCACTTGAGGACAGGAGTTCGAGACCAACCTGGCCAACCTGGTGAAACCCCATCTTCACAAAAAATACAAAAATTAACTGGGCATGGGGGCAGGCACCTATAATCCCAGCCACTCAAGATGCTGAGGCAGGAGAATCACTTAAACCTGGGAGGCGGAGGTTGCAGTGAGCCAAGACCATGCCACTGTATTCCAGCCCGGGTGACAGAGTTAGACCAAATCTCAACAACATCAAAAAAATCTATGTATGTGTGTATACATATATGTGTGTATAATTTTTGTGCCTCACTATGTGCAAGTTACTGAGCTAGATTCTAGGGGAACAAAGATTAAAAAGACATGGTCTGCCTCTCAAAATTTACAGGGTTAGGGAAAGAGTGGGAGAGGGAGATAGGGCTCCTACTGAGTAGTGGTGACCATACTCCATTTTTTTTTTTTTTTTTTAGATGTTCAGTCTTAGGCTAAAACTTCTGGTGCATTAAAAACTTTTGCTTTATTATTTTACCTTTTGCTAACTGTAAAGCTATAAATTTCCAGAGTCAGGGACTCTTTCTTCTGGTTTTGGGCGCGGTGGCTCACGCCTATAATCCCAGCACTTTGGGAGGCCGAGACGGGTGGATCACGAGGTCAAGAGATCGAGACCATCCTGGTCAACATGGTGAAACCCCGTCTCTACTAAAAATACAAAAATTAGCTGGGCATGGTGGCGCACGCCTGTAGTCCCAGCTACTCGGGAGGCTGAGGCAGGAGAATTGCTTGAACCCAGGAGGCGGAGGTTGCGGTGAGCCGAGATCGCGCCACTGCCCTCCAGCCTGGGTAACAAGAGCGAAACTCCGTCTCAAAAAAAAAAAACTGGGACTACAAAAAAAAAAGAATGTGGCAAGTAGAAGTGGTGCTGAGCATTATGTCCAAAAGTTCACATTTATTTTTGCAACTTAAATGTTTCTTTCTTTCTTTCTTTCTTTTTTTAAAGACGGGGTTTCACCATGTTGGTCAGGCTGGTCTTGAACTCCCGACCTCAGATGATCCGCCTGCCTTGGCCTCCAAAGTGCTTGGATTATAGGCGTGAGCCAACACGCCTGGCCTTAAATGTTTTTTTCTCAGAGTGCTTCTACAATTGAAGTTTGGATTGTCAGACTGCTCACAAAAATCTACTTACATAAGAATATGCATTTAATATATCCTAAACAACATATATATATATCCTAAATGCTGTGCATAACAGTGCTTCTCTGGATAAATGCGTTCAAAGTTCTAACCCAGATGTCAATAGCTCAGAGCCCTTCTTGACAAAACACTCTTCCTGTCAAGGCTAAAATGAGAGCAAGAGATGTTAGTTTCCATTTAACTCCAGGCAGCTGCAACAGACAAGCCTTTTTCTATGTCAATGATTCACCTGAGATCCTGTTTTGAAGAACAAAAGCACAAAGGACAATCTGACCTATCTCGCTTTTTCCAGTGTTAACCACAGTGTGGACAGCTTTTAAATAAGTCAGTTTATAATGAAGCAGTGTGATTTAATGAAACAGGAAAAATAAACAGATCATTGGAACAGAGCGAAAAGTTAAAAAGTGAAACCACGTATTTAAAAGAATCTTGTAACAAACAAAAAAATAATTTAGCATAATGTAATCCAGTTCTTGGGAGTAGAGAAGGACTTAAAGCAGAAATAGACAAGAATAGCATTTTAATTGTATCAGATTTTTGTATTTCTAAATAAGAAAAGATACTATGAACTGTTCTAAAATAACCAATAGCCTATGAAAAAGTACTTACAACCCAACAGCAAAGGATTCATATTCAGAATATAAAACAAACTCCTATAAATCAATAAGAAAATGGCAGCCCAATGGATCAGTGGACAAAGAATGTAAACTGGCAAGTCACAAAAGAAGATAAAATAAAGACCATTATATCTATGAAATGATGCTCGTCTCATTAATCAGGAAAATGCAAATAACAAGAAAACCCAGCAGCAACTTGGAAAAGACCACTAACAACAACAACAACAACATCCAGCTATTTTGGGGGAATAATTAGGCAGTGGGTATCAAGAACTCTTTACTACCCAGCAATTCTTTTTTTTTTTTTTTGAGATGGAGTTTCACTCTTGTTACCCAGGCTGGACTGCAATGGCGCTATCTTGGTTCACTGCAACCTCCGCCTCCTGAGTTCAAACAAGTCTCCTGCCTCAGCCTCCCGAGTAGCTGGGACTACAGGCGCGCACCACCATGCCCAGCTAATTTTTGTATTTTTTAGTACAGACAGGGTTTCACCATGTTGACCAGGATGGTCTCGATTTCTTGACCTCGTGATCCACCCGCCTCAGCCACCAAAAGTGCTGGGATTACAGGTGTGAGCCACTGCGCCCGGCCTCAATTCTTCTTTTTAAGAGAAATGCTTGTATAGAGTATGCAAAGAGGCATGTATAAGAAACACTCTTTAGATTGGTGTTTATGAGGGTAAAAAATGGAGATGACCTAAATATCCATTCATAGGGGAATGGCAAAGTAAATGGAAGCATTTTGATATTATGTAACACTATGAAGCCATATATATATATATATATGTGTGTGTATATATATATATGGGTGTGTATCAAAAATTCTAAGACAAATGCTTGACTTCAAAAAACTAAGTTGCAGAACAGATAGAGTGATACCTTTTTTTAAAAAAATTAATTTAACTGTTACTCCCCGCTATCCATGATACAATAGAGGCTACATCATGCTTGGAGCTCATTCAAAAAACACAGGAGAGGCCAGTCGCGGTGGCTCACACCTGTAATCCCAGCACTTTGGGAGGCCAAGGCAGGCAAATCATGAGGTCAGGAGATCAAGATCATTCAGCCAACATGGTGAAACACCGTCTCTAGTAAAAATACAAAAAATTAGCTGGGCATGGTGGTGGGTGCCTGTAGTCCCAGTGACTCGGGAGGCTGAGGCAGGAGAATTGCTTGGACCAGGGAGGCGGAGGTTGCAGTGAGTCAAGATCGTGTCACTGCACTCCAGCCTGGGCGACAGAGTGAGACCCTGTCTAACACACACACATATACACTCACAAACACAAAAGGCAGGAGAGAGAAGATCACTTGTGCAAAACATTGAGCAGTCAAATACAGGAACTCTACCAAAGTAATGAATGAAAAAGTCTGGGGTGTGTTCTTTCCATTTCAGAATTGTATTTATTTCTCAATGGCAAGAGTTTTCACTGTTATAAATTTGTTGTAATTGGCTCTCACTAGCAATGACCAATAACTGAATAAATAATTATCGAAAACAAAGTTACAGCAGAAGATTTAGTTTTAAAGTTGTTTTTTCTTTTTTCTTTTTTTTTTTTTTTTTGAGACAGAGTCTTGCCCTGTTGGCTAGGCTGGAGTGCAGTCATGCCATCTCAGCTCACTGCAACCTCCACCTCCCAGGTTCAAGCAATTCCACTACCTGTCTCAACCTCTGGAGTAGCTGGGGCTACAGGCATGAGCCACTATGCCTGGCTAATTTTCATATTTTTAGTAGAGACAGGGTTTGGCCATGTTGGCCAATCTGGTCTTGAACTCCTGGTCTCAAGTAGTTCACTCGCCTCGGCCTCTCAAAGTGATTGTGATTGGCTCTCACTAGCAATGAGCAATGACTAAATGAAATAAATAATTGTCAAAAACAGAATTACAGCAGAAGATTTAGTTTTAAAGTTGTTTTTACAGGCATGAGCCACAGAGCCCAGCCATTAAGATCTTAATTGACTTCATTTGCAATTCTTGAACTGGGCTTCATTCCATAAAATAGAATAAATGGCAGTGGCTCACCCCTGTAATCCCAGCACTTTGGGAGGCCGAGGCGGGTGGATCACGAGGTCAGGAGATCGAGACCATCCTGGCCAACATGGTGAAAACCCGTCTCTACTAAAAAATACAAAAATTAGCTGGGCATGGTGGTGTGCGCCTGTAGTCCCAGCTACTTGGGAGGCTGGGGCAGGAGAATTGCTTGAACCTGGGAGACGGAGGTTGCAGTGAGCTGAGATAGTGCCACTGCACTCCAGCTTGGCACCTGGCAACAGAGAGAGAGTGTCTCAAAAAAAAAAAAAGAAAAAAAAAATAGAATAAATGTTCTGGCTGGGCATGGTGGTTGATGCCTGTAATCCCAGCACTTTGGGAGGCTGAGGTGGGAGGATCATTTGAACCCAGAGGTTCTAGACCAGCCTCTGCAACACAGGAAGACCCCTGTCTCTACTAAAAACAAAAAGTGAGCTGGCCATGGTTGTCATGCCTGTGGTGCAAGTTACCTCTGGTCCCATCTACTCTGGAGGCTGAGGCAGGAGGATCGACTTGATCCCAGGAGGCAGAGGCTGCAGCGGGCTGTGATGGAGACACTGCACTCCAGCCTGAGTGACAGAGTAAGACAGTAAAAAAAAAAAAAAAAAAAAAAAAATTTCCAATGAGCACAGCAGGGGAGGTTGGTTTTGTTGACAGAGAAGGGCTGAAAAAAGCAGAAGCAAAGAACAAAAAGCAGATTGGTTATTTCAGAGTTACTTTCCTTGAAAGGTGGGAACAGGGAAACAGAACAATAGGGAAAAAACTGATTGTTTAGTATCTGGTTCCTTTAGGTTACTTTTTGTTGTAAGGATTAAAGGTAGAGGAAATTTCATTATTATGCTAAGTAAAACTGGCCTGTTTGGGAAATTTGGCTATTACCTCTCTCCTGATTTCTCAGGTCAGACAACAACTCAGTTTCAGTTTGATGAGCTGGAACTTAAGTATGAGAGACTCCATTTTGCTATTTGGCCTGGTCTGTTGACCTAGTACAGGAGCTCAGTCAAAAACAAAATTATATGAATGCCTCATATAATTTTTACTTAACAATACTTTATCTACAAATATATTTTAAAATATATGTATTGCTATATATTAAAAATACTGTATATAGGCCGAGTACAGTGGCTCATCCTTGTAATCCCAGCACTGTGGGAATTCAAGGCGGGCAAATTGCTTGAGTTCAGGAGTTCAAGTACAACCTGGGCAACGTGGAGAAACCCCACCTCTACTAAAAATAGAAAAAGTAGCCTGGCATGGTGGTGTGTGCCTGTAGTCCCAGTTACTCAGGAGGCTAGGTGGGAGGATCACCTGAGCCTAGGGTGCGGAGGTTCCGTGAGCTAACATCGTACCATACCACTGCATTCTAGCTGGGGCCACAGAGTGAGACCCTGCCTCAAAACAAAACCAAAACTAAAACCATATATATACACATACAGATACATATATATACACATATATATATGGATACATAATACACACACACACATATATATCCATACACAGATACATATATACTGCTGCTTTCTCTCCCCATATCTTCAGTGATTTAAAGCAAAACCTCAGAGGAAAGATGATTGCATTGTTAGAAACTTCTGCTTTAAAAATGAGAACCAGAGCTAAGGTAGCATACTCCGGTCACTCTGCCGGGGGTATGGAAGCGGGAGCTTGAGTGGCGGAGTCCATGTGTGCATCTATCTATCTATCTATCTATCTATCTATCTATCTATCATCTATCTATCTATCTGTATAGTATGAAAAACACAGGCCAGCATTAGCAGTTGGTTTCAGATGGATTCCAGACAGGCTGTGAATGGACCAAAAAGGAAGCTGTGGCCATGGGGTAGGAAGTGCCCTGTTGAGGCCCTTGCTCTGCTGGGTCTGCTTTCTGAGCTTAAAACCCAACGCGTCTATATGCTGGTGTAATAGCAGGAGGAATCTTTTTGCAGAAGTCCCTTTGCATGATGAGGAGAAACCAGGGACTTTTCCAATATTTTCTACATATTCTATGCAAGGTGTTACAATGACCATTCTTAGAAAGATCTGTGTCCACTTTCATTGTCTCCATTGCCAGGTGCCTCCTGGGGTGGAGAAAAATAGGGAACTGTGCCTCTGATCGGGGATGTTAGATCTGCTGAGGGGTGCTTGGGTTGGAGGTTTGTAAGTGGAATTGAGCTTTAGGGTATAAATGACCAAAGTTGTCATCTTTCTAAGTAAGACCCACTTTAGGGGTTACAGCTAAGGTTGGAGGTAGAGGAAGTAGTTGGCAACTTGCCTTGAAATCTAGAGGTTCATGATCTGGTGACATGGACTCAGCCACTCCAGCTCCCGCTTCCACACCATGGGCAGAGTGACCAGAGTATGCTACCTCATCTCTGGTTCTCATTTTTAAAGCAGAAGTTTCTAATGGTGCAATCCTCTTTCCTCTGAGGTTTTGCTTTAAACCATTTAAGATATGGGGAGTGAAAGCAGCAGGGGCTTTTTGATGTGGTCATTAACGCCAGCAGAAGTAAGTGTTTAATCAGAAGGCTCAAGACAGATGGGGCACTGGGCATAGCGACTCACACCTGTAATCCCAGCACTTTGGGAGGCCAGGGTGGGCAGGTCACCTGAGTTCACGAGTTCGAGACCAGCCTGCTCAACATGGCGAAACTCTGACTCTACTGAAAATACAAAAATTAGCCGAGGGTAGTGGTGCGTGCTTGTAGTTCCAGCTACTTGGGTGGCCAAGGTAGGAGAATTTCTTGAACCTAGGGAGTGGAGGCTGCAGTGAGCTGAGATTGCACCACTGCACTCCAGCCTGGGTGACAGAGTGAGACTCTGTCAAAAAAAAAAAAAAAAAAAAAGATGTGGGGGTGTGTCCACCCAGGAGAAAGTGATTAGGAGGCTTACCCCCTGCCTCATTGCCTGTGGTCACCTGGCTTCCTTGAAAATAATGTAATCAGCATCTTTGTGTATGTGTATTTTTAATGTTATCAGACTTAGCGAAATGCAACCAAACCAAGCACATATTTATTTTAAAATTCTATTAAAAACTAGGTATTTAAATTGATTTTAAGAAGCTTGTTAAGGAAATCAGCCTGGCTAAGGAAAATTAGTACTGCATTTTAAGAGTTAAGCAGGCCTACTACTCCGGGGCAGCTCTGCTTAGTGTCTGAGCCACCCTCCCTCAAGAACTTTGTTGAAGAATGTTGAACAAACTTTTTGGAAGCCTTCTATTTGCAACATGACTTAAACAGCAGTTATGATCATTGGGATTAATAATGTGGTATCTGGAGCAGGTAACCTGGAATTATTAATATTATCTCTCTGTCATCTTTTTCTTTTCTTTTTTTGGGGGCGGGGGACAGGATGTTTCTCTGTGCCCCAGACTAGAGTGCAGTGATGTGATTATATCTCACTGCAACCTTGAACTTCTGGGCTCAAGTGATCCTCCTGCCTCAGCGTCGAGAGTAGCTGGGACTATAGGCATGTGCCACTACACCCAGCTCATTTTTTAACTTTTTGTAGAGATGGGGTCTGCTGTGCTGCCCAGGCTGGTCTCAAATTCCTGAGTTCAAGTGAGCGTCCCACGTTGGCCTCCCAGAGTGCTGAAATTACAGGCACGAACCTTTGTGTCCAGTCTTGTCATTGTTTTCCTTTTTCTTTCTCTTTTGTCTTTAGACATGGTGTGGGGGTCTCACTATGTTGCCCAGACTGGACTCTCAAAACTTCCAGGCTTAAGCGATCCTCCCAACTTACCCCTGAGTAGCTGGGACCATTGGCACGGCCACCACGCCCAGCTCTCTGCTATCTTTCCCTAGAGAGAGCATGTCTTGAGCCACAGCTTGCCATCTAAGTTTCTGGGACTTGAGAATACAGGAGAGAGCAGTATGTATTTCTCAATGTCCAGAGGGAAATCACAAAATTTTAGTTGTATGGTAAATGCTGAAGTATTTAATGCAATAAAGTCCTTCCCCATCAGAAGCTGTGCACACCCATGGCGGGGCTAAGTTTCTGCTGAGGAGTAATAGTGAAAACAGCTCTCCTATTCAGGGTAGGAACACAAAACCACCTTCATGTCTCCCGTGTCTTTTGAGAGGAAGCACGATGGTTCCGAAACGCCCTTCATTTCACCCTCACACGCAAAATGACCACTTACTGTTTGAGAGGGTGGCTCACCTCATTGTCCTGGTGATTAATCTCGCTGAGGTTCGACTGTTGCAACAGGACCGTCAGGAGCCTGTAAGGAAAAACAGGAGAAATGGCTCAAAAGAGCAGCAGCCGTGGTGCCCTTGGAATCAGTATAAAAACATGACATTAGAAAAATCGTAAGTTGAAATGCTCCAAATGAAGATGAAGGCTCTTTCCGTTTCCCTGGAAACAGAAAAGAAGCAAGAGTGGATGGTTAAAAGACACCTGTGAGGAGGACCGCTGTGTGCCTCTCCCACCCTCTCTCCATCTCGGCACTCCTGTGGGGTACAGGGGTTGGAGAGGCTTCAGGCTCATCATGTTTACCAGGCCTATGTCATCTAGGCATGTGCTTTAAGAACCAAATTCATCTAGCATTTCTTCTTTTTTTTTTTTTTTTTGAGACGGAGTCTCCCTCTGTGGCCCACGCTGGGGTGCAGTGGCACAATCTCGGCTCACTGCAACTCCGCCTCCTGGGTTCAAGCAATTCTCCTGCCTCAGCCAGCCGAGTAGCTGGAACTATAGGTGCGCGCCACCACGCCCGGCTAGTTTTTTTTGTATTTTTAGTAGAGACGGGGTTTTATCATATTGGCCAGGATGATTTTGAACTCCCAACCTCATGATCTGCCCGCCTAGGCCTCCCGAAGTGCTGGGATTACAAGCGTTAGCCACCGCACCTGGCCCTAGCACTTATTCTTTATTCACTTTGCAAAAACTTACAGAGTGCTTTCAGACTGCTTTGCTCCTAGGTGCACATCATGCCTTTTCAATGCATAGATTATACCAAGAGGTTGTCAGCACTTGCAAGTTTGCTCATTCTTTGTAAAATACACACATGTCCAAGCACAAGATGACAGAAATCAGGGTAAAACAGCTATCAATGATTCTCAAATTCAAGCTCTTACCTGATGTGGATCCCTTGCTCAGTTGACTAAGGTCAGTGCTCCATCTAGGAGAGGGGACAGCCGAGCATAGAGGAGAGGGCCCGGGCCCTGCAGCAGACTGCTTGGGTTCACGTCCCAGCCCTGCCGCTATGAGCTCTGTGATCTCAGGCAAGTTACTCACCATCTCCCTGCCTAAACTTCCTCATCTGTGTGATGGGGTGGTAAAAACTACCTATCACACAGCTCAGTGTGAGGAGATAATTTAACATGAATACAACATAGAGAGCACATTTGGAACACGCTGTTATTTCTAGAGCACTTGAGAACCCTGCTCCATTTCAGAATTGCCTGGAGAGATTTCTTTTTTTTTTTTTTAAACTACAAATACCTGGACTCTGTATTCAGGGTTTCTAACTCAGTAGGTCTGGAGAGAAGCCCAGCTTCTACAGTTTTAAAAAGCTATTCAGGAAATTCTGGTAAACAGCCAGGTTTAGAAACAATTGAGAAAGGTGCTGAAGGAATTAATCAATGGATACTCATCAAGATGATAAAGAATAGTGCATGGGCAGTCAGTGGAGGAAATTCAGAAATGCTTTTGAAAGAATTATTTGTAAAATGAAATTGTTTAGTCTCTTCTCCAATCAAATCTGCACTGTCTCTCAGCTTGGAAGCCATCTAAAGCCTGAAGTATTAAACTGTTCCTTACAATAGAAGAAAAGATCCATTAATCATATTGCCTTGGTAGTAAATGTAATACTCAAAGAGCTTACATAGGGACGGACTTCTGGTTATTTGCGGTGGAGGTGAAATAGCCAAGAAGCCTGTGGTTTCAATCTGGTTTCATTACAGTCTTTTGGGGAGCCAGGATAATGCTGAGATTTAATTCTAATCTCACTACTGCACGATCTGAGTTTCTGTATCCTCATGTATATCAACGTGGTAGTGTTAAGGATCAAGTGATCCAACAGGCATAAAGACCCTTGGTCACAGACTTTAAAGGGACAAGGGACATCTCTTTTATGCTCTCTGACTTCTAGATGTAGCTCTGTCTGGTAGGAAGACATATAAAAATAATTGCATTTTGGGTTATACAATTTTTATCTTTGCAATTACTTCACCACTGGGTAAGTTTTCCTGTGGCTGCTCTGTGAGTGGGGGCAGGGTTTAACTGGTGACTGTGCCTCTCCTTTCTGTCTTCTCTCTCATTATTGGCCATTGTTTACTCTCTAGGGCCCGTTTGGTCTGAGGGGCTGGGGAAGGAGGGGAGGGCAAGGCAGGAGGTCAGCTGTGGTCCAGTGCGGTTATCCTCACTTAGCCCTGAGCAGACAGAGATTATCTGTGGCCAGACAGGATCTTCTGGGGCTCTGACCAGATTAGTATGGGGGTAGTAAGAACAAGACCTCTTGTCACATCCTGGGTGACCTCCCAAGGTTGTGGGATGAACCCTGTGCCTAGATATTTTTCTATTTGCCTTTCAAAGCCATTTTCTTCTCTGCACTGCCCTGCCCTGAGGCTGACCTCTAAGGACCGCATCAACCAGGCTCCCCTGACCTTGGCTTCCTATTGGGTTTGGCTCGTCGGGGAACTGGCAAGAGGAGGGAGGGAAGCCAGCTCCCTTTCTGGCAATAATTGTATTTCTCTACCAAAGGCCTCAGCTCTTGCCAGGTGGCCCCTCTTCTACATCTAAGCTACCACTGCAGATCTCAGAAAGTTCCAGTAACAGCTCCTTTCTTGCCCCTTTAGGTCTAGAGAGTGATAACATTTTCCTACTCTTTTGGGGAAAATGAGAGTGGGGTCGGGGGTGGTTAGAGCATCATCCATCATCTCTTGTTGGTCAATTTTTTTTTTTTTTTTTTTTTTGAGACAGCGTCTTGCTGTGTCACCCAGGCTGGAGTGCAGTGGCAGAATCACAGTTCACTGCAACCTGGCCTTCCTAGGCTGAAGCGACCCATCCTCCTGCCTCAGCCTTCAGAGTAGTTGGGACTATAGGTGTGCACCAACACAACCGACTGTTTTTTGTGTGTTTTTAGTAGAGACGGGGTTTCACCATGTTGCCCAGGATGGTCTCAAACTCCTGGACTCAAACGATCCTCAGCCTCCCAAAGTGCTGGGATTACAGGCGTGAGTCACCACATCCAGCCTTGTTGACCAAGTTTAAAGACTCTTTCCCTAGACATTCTCCAGTTGCCACCCTTTAGTTCCCATGTCTTCTCTGTCATGGCTCTGACTGATACGTGCTGATCTATGTGGCCAATTCCATTTAATTGTGAAGTCTCTGGAACCCACTGATCTTCAAAGCTGGACACAAATGGACAGATTGAGGCCCTCTCCTGCATTCTTGCCCTCACTCTAGCTCTGGCTCTTTCTCACATATTGTGAGAACAAAGAACCTGAGGCCCTTCCTGGCATGCCAAGACCACCATGCAATACCTCAGTGATCCAGTCTGAACCAGAAACCAGGTGTCCCATTGCCAGCCTGGAGCTTCCTTGCTGTTCTGTGGTATGAGGTCACCTGTGAGATACTTGTCCAGCATCTAGATGACTTGCAGCCCTTTGTTGTGCTTCATCTGAGCTCTCATTTTTTGTCACCGTGGCCTAGGAGTAGTCCTTCCACACCTCCATCAGCACCAGTTCAGACTCCCACCTGTCCTCAGATCTCCAAGGCAGCAACAGAAGACCCACCTCATCTCAAGTGCCAGGACAGCAGCCCCAGACAGGCAGTGTGTGAGTCATAAGAGCATTGAGGCTGGGGCCAGACTGCCACTGTTAGAATCCCTGCTCCATACCAACCAGCCAGTGACCCTGGGCAAGCTCCCAGTGCCTACCTTTTCTTATCCATAAAATGCAGAGAATAACACCTACTTCCTCAAAATCTGTTGTGACATTGAGTCCAGGCACACAAAGCACTTGGAATATCCCTTAGATGCCATAATAAAGTTCTCTATGGCTAGGTGCAGTGGCTTATGCCTGGAACCCCAGCACTTTGGGAGGCCAAGGTGGGCAGATCACCTGTAGTCAGGAGTTTAAGACCATACTGGCTAACATGGTGAAATCCCATCTCTAATAAAAATAGAAAAATGAGCCAGGCATGATGGTGGGCGCCTGTAATCCCAGTTACTAGGGAGGCTGAGGCTGGAGAAGCACTTCAATCTGTGAGGCGGAGGTTGTAGTGAGCTGAGATGGTGCCACTGCACTCTAGCCTGGGCAACAGAGCAAGAGTCCATCTCAAAAAAAAAAAAAAAAAGTTCTGTATAATGATAATTTTTTTAAAGCTCCTACATTCTATTTTCTGGGTCTCCACTGATCACCATTAAGTGAATGGGTCTCAGAGAAGGATCAGCTAGAAGCATCCCGGGGACAGCTCATCCCTGTGAGCTTTTCTGTTTGGCTGGCTCCTCCGGCTGCTCCCAGCCCTGGAGCTGCCCAGCCCAGTGACAGGTGGGAAAAAATGGTCCCCCAACCAGCTGTCTCCTCTTCCTGTCCCTGGAGCTGCCTGTATGAGAGCGTGCTGCAGTGAGACATCCACCACAGGTCAGAACACACCACCTGGTAACTAGAGAACAGGACCCCAAGAAAATGATTTTCTTCCTTCCTTGGGCTGCAGTCAAGAGTGATAAAAAGAAGCAGAGTGGCTGGCACTTTGACAGGGAGGGAAAAAAAGTCTGCCAGTAGCCATGGAGACCATGAAAAAGACCTTCAGAGAGCCCCGTGGCTGCTTTCAGAGAAAATTGCTGCTTGCCTTCCAACACTAGCATGTGCAGCGTTGTACAAACACAACCCTGTTCTCTTTGGAGCTTTATTTTAATGACCATGCCCCCTCTTTCACACCAGCGCCCTCTGAATGTCCCAGCCAAGGAAGCAAGAAAAGCTGTGGGGAGCCAAAAGGGAGAAAACCTGAACCTGCTGAGAAGCACAGGGTTCAAAGTAGGAAGGGGAATCGTGAGAGGAAAGCTGTGCTTCTTTGCTTTTGTAAACCCGATGTGCCTTCATGTTCATAATTATAAATCACTTACCCCTGCATCAGCCTCCATCCCCACTGAACGGGTGTTTAGCTAAGGACGCTGATTCAAACTGATGGGTTTGCTCAGGAGTCGTTTCCATCCGAGCACCAAAATCCCTCTGGAGGCAAAGGACTAACTGAAGCGCCCCTCGGCTTGTTTATAAGTAGCTTCGGTTTGAGGCTTCCCTCTGAATAACCTCCAGCGAGCACCAAGTAGAAGAAGCTTGCTGTTTGGAAATCTAAGTGTCAGCAGATTTTAAACCAGGATAAAAAACCTGAGCACAAGGGCGCCATGTGGCCTGTACATGCTGTATATGATTAGGGGAAAATGCAGACATATACCGACTTACAAAGCTGTGCATAGATACACACATACAACACACCTCAACAACCTTTGCAGTAAATGTGTGTGCCCGCAGTAGGATCCAGGACTGCATGCACAGGGACCTGCGTCTGTGCACACATTTTTGTGGACCTGAGCGTGTGCTGAGGTGAAGAAGGGCAGAGTGAGCGCTGGTGGGGGGCAGTGGCAGTGTTTTCAATGGTGGGTGGCTGTAGGGGTGTTTCACTCTTTAGCTTCTTATGGTATACTACCATGTTTCTTTTTACCTTCCATCACCATCATTGGTGACCATCAGCATTATCATTAATATCATCACCCCATCATCATCACCAACGCTTTCTGAACACGGACAGTGTACTAAGTGCAGGGTTCAGTGCTTTCCACCATTTTCTCATTTACTTCTGCCTACTTCCCTGAGAAGTAAGTAGGAATAATCTATTTAATAGTACTTCAAGGGGAAGCTGCCCCTTGGCATGTTAACTTGCCCAAGAGAATAAGAGCTGGAGCCAGATTTAAACTCAGTCAGTCTGACTCATGAGCTGGCACTCCTGGCCACCCTTCAGGGATTTCTTTTTTCTTGCTTGCTTTTTTTTTTTTTAAAGAGACAGCGTTTTGTGCAGTCGCCCAGGCTGGATTACAGTGGTGCGATCATAGCTCACCATAGCCTTGAACTCCTCGGCTCAAGCAATCTTCCAGTCTCAGCCTGGTGAGTTGTTAGGACTACAGGCACACACCACCATGCCTGGCTAATTAAAACAAAAAAAAACCCAAAAAACCCCCGTCATTTTTAGAAATGAGGCCTCACTATGTTGCCTGAGCTGGTCTTGAATTCCTGGCCTCAAGCAATTCTCCTGCCTCAGTCTCCCAAAGCACTGCGATTACAGGTATGAGCCACCATGCCTGGCCCCTCAGTGATTTTAGACTGTTTTCAAATAAATATAGTAAAATAGGATAATGAGTGAAGAAACAAGACAAAGAGAAAACAAGGGCAGGAAAAAAAACAGAAAACAAGATCTATAGTCCTACATGTATGCCAGAGTTGGGACACAAATTGAGTTGTGAATTTTCTAAACATAATGAAAGAAACGTGATCTGAGGTCACAGTGTCTGTATAGTAAAAATAAAAAATAATTTATCAGAAGTAGCACAGCAATTCCTTCTTTAGTAGAAAGGCTTCTTGTAGTTTCTCATATGGGATTTTTTGGAGGCTCTAATGAATAATGAACCAGTAAGTTTTGTTAAGACTATTTCTTATAAGGCTTCTCAACGGAGACCAAGGACTTAATATCAAAATATGGCCATTAAAATAAATTCAACAAGGTCCACAATAGTGGGTCTCAGGAGCACAGCAGACCCACTGGCCAGATTACCTTCTCAAATACAGTGGGGAATTCATTATTTTTTCTGTGCCTCAATTTTCCATCTGTAAAATAGGGATAGAAATATTACCTACAGAGGTGTGGTAAGGATTAGATGAGCATGGTAAATAACCAACGTTATCATCATAGTTGTAAGTTAAATGCAAACTTATATGTTTTTGTGGTCAGCCAAGCTGGCCTAAGGCTTTGTCTACTTAAGTATATTGAGAACAACCTTGTATGGCCTGATAGAAGATTGCTGCCTTCCCCAGTCTGGTTGTAGGTTTAGGAAATACCCACGAGCCAGGCCAGGCTTTTTTTTTCCCTTCAAAAAGCAGTTCTGAGTTCATGCTGACACAAACAGATGAATGACTGAAGCCCAGTTTCCCTACAACACAGCATGGGTTGGTTGGTTTCTACTTTAAACATTTAAGGCAGATGTATCAAACTCTGCCATGGACCTACAATTTCTCAAACGACTATAAAATATATAATTTTATCAGTGTAATTCTACAGGGATAAAACTAGCTTTAGGGATAAAACTTTAGGGCAAGCTAGTTTCCAAGTATTCTGTAGGTAACCAAACTATAGTCACGCATCTTTCAGTGATGGGAATACTTTGAGAAATGTGTCGTTAGGTAATTTAATCATTGTGTGAACATCACAGTGTACTTACGCCAACCTAGATGGGAGAGCGGACTCCACACCTATGCTATATGGTATAGCCTGTTGCTTCTAGGCTACAAACCTGCATAGCATGTGACTGTACTAAATACTTTAGGCAATTGTAACATAGTGCTACGTATTTACATATCCAAACATAGAAAAGGTACAGGAAAAATATGATATAATCATCTTATGGGACCATCATCACATAAGTGGTCTGCCATTAACTGAAATGTCATTATGCAGTGTGTGACTGCATTTGATTTGCTGTATGGCTTGTTAGGATTTAACCCAATCAATTTCTGAAGAGCATTTACTAGAAATAACAATTTTGGTTTCGGAATAGTCAATCTTAACCTTTGGGGATTATTAGTTAAAGCATCTAGCATCGCCATAACAAAAACAGAATTTTATCTTTCAGAATCAGTTAAGGGCTTTTTAGGACAATATGACTAACTATGTCACCTGCACACAAAAGGATGTTTATTTTTCTTTATTCGACTCATCCAAGCGTGGTGGCTGGGCTGTTAGGCACAGTTTCAATAGAGGTGAAGCCGCAACTCTCTGCTCTCCTAGTTACAGCGACTTAATGTAGATCCTCAAGAGTCAAGGAGTACTGATAAGCATAAGAAATAGAAATACAAGTCCACAAGAGGAAGTACACTTGGGTTGATTTTCAATTTATTATTGCAGTGATTTCAGAGGATTAACCTAATCAACTGACCAAATTGACCGTGAATGTAATTTTAACTGACAAGGTTTAGTTTACCCCTCAGCTGCAATGGATTAAGAGCAGAGACAGTGACGTTTTCACCAAAATCCATGTTCCCTTTTCCTGGATTGGAGGCACCGTTGGGAAGTGGATTCCTGGCTAGAAACTATGTTCCCCAGAGCACCTTATAACCAGATGTGCTCGAATGACTAGTCCTTATGAATGGAATACGAGCAGAAGTGAATTGTGTCAATGGCAGGCTGAGGTTTTAAGGAACTGAGTGTGGCTTCTCTATAGGGTAGTCCCTGCTTAATCTGCGGTTTCACTTTCCATGATTTCAGTTACCCACAGTTCACTGTGGTTCAAAAACATTCAGCGAAAAATTCCAGGAATCAACAACTCATGTTTTAAATTGTGTGGCATTCTGAGTAGAAGGATGAAATCTGGCACTCACTACACTCCCCATCTCTTAGGAGCCATCTCGGTTAACAGGCCGGTTGTCGCTGTGTCGCAGCGCTGTGTTCAGGTTACTCTTATTTTACTTAGCAATGGCCCCAAAGTGCAAGAGTAGTGATACTAGCATATTGTTATAATTGTTCTATTTTATTATCGTTGTTAATCTCTCACTATGACTAATTTATATGTTAAATTTTATAGGTATGTATGTATAGGAAAAAACAGCATATATAGACTGGTACTGTCTGAGGTTCCAGACATCGATGTGGGTCTTGGAACCTATCCTGTCCAGGGTTAAGGGGGACTACTGTGTTCCTCTTTCTCCATCTGCAGAATGAATGAAGGACATTCTGTGCTCTTAGGGGATGAAGGTGCTACAAAATGGAAGAAGCTTGGCTCTCTGAATCACTATGTGGCAGGGAGCTACCCACCACCTCCCCCTGCATTAGATGGTTACATGTCTGAGAAATATATATATTTTGAGACAAAGTCTTGCTTTGTCACCCAGCCTGGAGTGCAGTGCCACGAACTCAGCTCACTACAAGCTTCGTCTCATAGGTTCAAGCGATTCTCCTGCCTCAGCCTCCTGAATAGCTGGGATTACAGGCGCCTGCCACCACATCTGGCTATTTTTGTGTTTTTAGTACAGATGGGGTTTCATCATGTTGGTCAGGCTGGTCTCGAACTCATGACCTCAGGTGATCCACCTGCCTTGGCTTCCAAAAGTGCTGGGATTACAGGTGTGAGTCATGGCACCCGGCCAGAAATAATTTTTATTGTGTTAAAATACTGAAGCTTTGGATTTTATGTGTTACAACAGCTATAATTACCATAACTTAAGTGGGCTTTCTTTTTTTATATATTTTTTTTATTTTTTAAAGACGGGGTTTCACCATGTTGGTCAGGCTGGTCGTGAACTCCCGACCTCAGATGATCCGCCCGCCTTGGCCTCCAAAGTGCTTGGATTACAGGTGTGAGCCACCGCGTCCAGCCAAGTGGGCTTTCTTTTTAATCTTCCGGAATCAGTTAATAGATTTTGAAATGACCACTCTGAGTGAGGCAAGTAAAAGCAATTACGTAAAATAAATTAAGATAGAAGAAACAGAAAAGGTACATTTTAAATTTATTTTCTAAAGACCAGTCTTGGGAAAACAGTATGATTTTGTGACTAAATATTTTTGTGGGTTGTCTAGAAAAGTCATTCTTTTTTTTTCCCCCCTAATTCATCAAAAGAGAGTCATCCCCTCACGATGCCTATTGATTGTTAACTGTCTGGGTTTGCTGTTTTTTCTCTAAACATCCTTGTTTTGTTGGGCTTTGGGTAAATCCTAGTTTTCTGTTATTTTTGGACATAGTCCAGTATAATAAGAGTCAAGCCTTGGGAATAGTCCTGGAATTTCCCAAGCCCTTTTATTTTACTGTAAAAGAGATTGAAGTAAAGAAATCTTGTTATTCCTCAGCCCGGAAGATTATGGCCCTGGGCTTATCAACCCAGACAGAGCTTCAGGTTTTAGTTCTGGACACAGAGTTGAGAGGGTGAAGCATATAGAATACACTCCTATATGCTTCATGCAGTGGCTCACGCCTGCAATCCCAGAACTTTGGGAGGCCAAGGTCGGTGGATCACCTAAGGTCAGGAGTTCAAGACCAGCCTGACCAACATGGAGAAATCCCATCTCTATTAAAAATACAAAATTAGCTGGATGTGGTGGTGCACACCTGTAGTCCCAGCTACTTGGGAGGCCGAGACAAGTGAATTGCTTGAACCAGGGAGGCAGAGGTTGCCGTAAGCCAAGATCATGCCATTGCACTTCAGTCTGGGCAACAAGAGCGAATCTTCATCTCAAGAAAAAAAAATGAATACACTCTTTGTGTTGCTGACCTATGACCTAGGCTTGGAAATGCTCAATTCCTGTCAGAGGCATGTTCTGTACGGCAGAAAGAGTCCCTGATGTTACTGATTCCATAGTAGAAATGCTATCAGCAGCTGCTCTGAGGGGCTTTCTAAAGAACGGGGCCTGAGGCCATGTAGACACAGAGGAAGGAAAAGCTATCCTTGTTATGGACAAAACTTTTTCCTTTGTTGCTCAGTTATGCTACAAAAAGGTGGCCTTCTTGATCATCCAATTTACTTGTATATTTCTTCACAGGGCTTCTAGGACCACACACTTCTGGTTTCCTTCTAAGCCCCTGGTCTCCCTGCTGCTGGCTCCTTGCTCGCCTCCCAGCTCCTAAAGGCTGGCATGGCCCTGGGTTTAGACCTTAACCTTTCTACCCAGTTACTGCTCTTTTGCCCTATTTAATTTTCTTCATAGCCCTCGTCACTATTAGAAATGATCTTATTTATTTGTTCTCTGGTGTGCTTAAACCCTTGACTAGGATGCAAGCCCTGTGACATCAGAGACTGTTTTATTTACTGTGGAACTTCAAAGGACTAGAACAGTCCTTGGTCCATAACATGTGCTCAAAAAATAGTTGTTGAATTCATAATTGACTGACTGATTAATGGAATAAATGAATATATGAATTCTGATGATGACCAGCAGCATTTCTTCTTAAAGATTAGGAGAAAAAAATTTTACTGAAGTAGGAGGAGACAGAGTTTGAGATTATTCTAGGATATTTTGCTGTGGTCCTATCTGCTGCAACTTAAAAAAAATGGTTTTCTTTTTTTTTAATCAGCCATAGAGGGATGGATTAGATGACCTTCTCATGCACGTTGAGTTGCTCCCAACTTGAGCATCATGTAAACCTGGCCTCTTACCTCACATCGGGCTCAGCGGTGGCAGCATGCAGTGGCAGGCGGCCATTTTTATCTGGGATATTGTGCTTGGCACCATTTCTGAGTAGACTCACACAGCCTTCAAGCCAGCCCTGAAACACAAGAGCAACCACATCATTATATAACACAAGCTCACATAACATGGTCCAACACACTTTCTCTAGATTTTTTTCCCCTTCTTTGGTTTGGTTAAAAACATATTTTATTCGGCTTGAAGTGGTTAAGAACCACAACTCCATCTCAGACGCCTCAACAGAGGGCTGAAGGTCTTGAGGTGCAGATTCCCAGGTTTACGGGAGGACCTTTACCCTGTCACATGCAGACTGATGTTAAAATCTCTTCATCTCCCCGTCCCCGTTCCTAGGGCCTCTCACTGGTATTACACTTGTACGCTCAGACTGAATGATAAATGGGGCTTGATCCTCTAGTGCAAGTTCCTTTTCTCATAACCACAAGCATAGCACCTTGCTTATCAAGTCGGTCCCCTTCCCAATGCCTAGAAGCCTAACCCGAGTTCCACTCCAATGGCTGGGACCCTGCCACCTTGTTGACTGATCTTTCTGATGCTGACAGCTTGAATCTTTAAAAACAGGGCATTACCAGCACCCTCCAAAGGCTCTCCATTGCTATGTTTTATCCACCTATAAATTCCCCGAGAAACTTTATGTGAACTGCTGAAAACTGCTGTCTACTAATTGTCCAGATTGAGACCTGATATGACCACATCTCATGGGTCTTGGACATCGTCTCACTCTCTCTCCCATTTCAAAGGCCAGGTATAATTTCAGGCTAGCCCTCCCTCTCATGCTGCTTTAACTGACCCATACCTGTTGATAACCAAGTTTGGTTCACGTGCTAAAGAGAACGTCTCCTACATTCATCTAGAATGGCTTGGGTTACTCGCCCAATTATAAGCAGACTTAAAAATAGATGAAACTATTATTATGAAGAATAATAGGATAACCCTCTATTTTGTTCAGAACAGGTTTCCCATCTTTCTGCATTCGTGTCTAGGTAAACCTCAAAATTACCCAGTAAAATGAGAAAGATGACTGAAAAATTTTTCCCCCAGTATTCAAAGCAATAAAAATCAAAATGTTAATAAATGCATGGAGAAGAAGGATGATAATGATAAGAAAAGAACCTTTTGGTTTTGAAAACTCTGGAAGGAAAATCAACAAAAACACATCAAAACTCAGAGTATAAATATTGAATATAATTTTGTAGAATTGACCAATAATATCTAAATCTTAAATAGAAGCAAGTGTTTTTCTGACATTTCCAGTCTTGAGTCATAGTTTACTGATGCATGAAATCTGTTTTTAGTTGTTAATGTCTAAATCATCAAGTTCTCATATTAAAAGGAGAAATTAAAGCCAGAGACCCAAAAGCAAGGCACGCTGGGCAAATTTTAGAGTTGCCAAAGGTTTACAGTTTTTGAAAAGCAGATCTTTTGGTGGGGGAAAGTTTGAAACACTTTTAAAACCCATTTTGCAACATTTCCTGGAACTCTGTGTGTGTCAATGGTTTTCTGGAAAAAAAAAAAAAAAGTATGTTCCTGTAGTGGCTCTAAAAGGAAGACAAAATTAAAATTAAAAAAAACAAAAAAGAAAGAAAAAAAGAAAACCATTGAATATACTATCTGAAACACTTGGTCAGTCACTATTAAGAACCAACAAATGAGTTTCATACCCACTATGTTCTGGCTGATTCCCCAAGAGTTTCTTCTTCGGCTGTGATGGGCATTCTCTTTTTATTACATGTTACAAATGAGGGAGAAAGTACAAAGAGATACCTAACCAAGGTGGCACAACTGTGAAATCCGATCATTTGAACTGGATCCTTCTGGTATTTAACTACTAAATCAGAGTTGAGAAGCCAGGGAAAAAATCACGCAGGGCACATAACATTGCTCCCCAAATGGATTCTCTGTTAGCCTGGCTGCCCAAACTCCCTCTCCTAACCTGTAACTAGTTTTATCTAATGGCTTCTGAAAAACCTGCCGCAACTCAAAGATGAATTTTACCCACCATCGTCACTCAGCAATCAGAGCTTGCCAGCTCCCCAAAACTCGAGGAGTGCCAATGAACTTTCTGGAAAAACAATACATAACATTTCTCCTTTTAACAAAACCTACAACTTCCTCTTCACTCTTTGGACATATTGAGGACCACCTGGTCTGTGTGTATGCCCCGAATTGCAATTCTTATTTTGTTGTTGTTGTTGTTTGAGACGGAGTTTCCCTCTTTTGCCTGGGCTGGAGTGCAGTGGCACGATCTCAGCTCACTGCAACCTCCGCCTTCTGGTTTCAAGAGATTCTCCTGCCCCAGCCTCCCGAGTAGCTAGGTTATAGGTGCCTGCCACCACTCTCAGTTAATTTTTTTATTTGTAGTAGAAATGGGGTTTCACCATGTTAACCAGGCTGGTCTCCAACTCCTGACCTAGTGATCCACTTGCCTCAGCCTCCCAAGGTGTTGGGACTACAGGCGTGAACCACCACGCCCTACTTTTGTTGTTGTTGTTTTTTGAGGCGGGGACTCGCCCCATAGACCAGACTGGAGTGCAGTGGCATAATCTCAGCTCACTCAGCCTCTGCCTCCCGGGTTCAAGTGATTCTCCTGCCTCAGCCTCCCAAGTAGCGGGACTACAGGTGTGTGTCACAATGCCCGGCTAAGTTTTGTATTATTAGTCGAGACGGGTTTCACCATGTTGCCCAGGCTGGTCTCGAACTCTTGACCCTGGGAGATCCACCTGCCTCAGCCTCCCAAAGGGCTGGGATTATAGGAGTGAGCACCACGCCCTGCCACAATTCTTACCTATTATATAATACATTAAATGTAGAGATTCATCAACATATTTTATTTGAGTTTGACACATCTGTGATAAGCTTTTTTGTACACTGAGTTCAGAGTTGTAGCTGAGACTTAAATTCTAAGTGTCCCATTTGCCAAGTTTTTAATACTTGAATTTGAACATTGCCAGCAGGGAGTGATGAGTTTCACAGGGAAGTCCTCAGGACACCCACTTCTCATGAGACTCAACAGAATGACGGAGGGCTCTGCCTTGGTGAGCCACACGGAGATGGGGGCAGAGTTAAAAAGGTGGCACCACATGGTGTCCTGCTGGCAGACTCTCCTCATGCAGCCCCTTAGAATATATTCCTAGAAAGAGTTGTCGGCAAAGATGTTAACTTTCTAGGGTCCAAGGGTGTGCATCATTATTCACTGTGATTTAGAGGAGTCTTTCATCCCAGTCCCTTGTGTAACTGTCTAGTTAAATAATTGTAATGTAATGTTGGGGTTCAGGGGCTCAGGGGAGCCCTCAGTTCGCCTGAGAGTATGTTTCTCCAGGTTCTTGGTCTATCATTCCCCAAGAATGGGAGAGGAGATCACGGCACAGTGCACAGTAAATGCCGGACTCAAACGTGTTTGTAGATAGTGATTTACTTAGGTAGGGAGAGAAAAAGGAGAAGGAGAGAGAAAGAAACAGCTAGCTCTCACACCGAATGAGAGAAAGAAAAGCCGCTCTCGCACTGAGTGAGAAGAGTTCCCAGAAGGAGAAAACCAGAGAAGGAAAACTCCTCTCACACTGAGTGAGAGAATCCAGAAAGATGGAATCCAGGAGAGGAAAGCAGCTTCCACACTGAGTGGACGGGAACAGAGAGATGGAGTTTAGGAGGGGAAGACAGACTTCCACGAGAGTGTGGAAGGCGACTCCAGAGGGGAAATCCAGGAGAGGGAAAGACAGCTTCCACGAAGGGAGTGTTCGTGGAAGGGGACCCAAACATGGAGTCCAAAGGGGTGAGGAAGAAGGGGACTTTTAACCTAGGAGGAACCCCCATCTTCTCCAAGACCCCTGGCCAATAAAAGGAGTTCCTTGGAACTTCCGATGGAGTGATTGACTTTTGACCCTTTCCCACACCCCTGAAAATGAGAACAAAGACCCTTAAATCTCCCTCCCGATGGAGAGAGATGGGAGGGGGCATGGCGCTGGGAAGTTCTTGCCCTTAAAACCACGCCCCCTTGTGAACCGGGAAAGAGAACACGTTCCCTCAGCAACATTTTGAATTTTTGAACTTTGAAAGGGGCAGTTTGCTTTCACTTTATATTCTATATGCTAGTGGCAGTCAACGCTAGAAACCCCTTTCTATCCCCTTCCTCTAACCCCCCAGTCCCCATTTTCTCTTTTCTTCAGCTCAGACACTGAAAAAGTCCATAGCAAGAGGAGTTCTTAAAGCATGTGCTAGAAGGAAGGGGGCTAGGAGGACAGCCATATATCTGTCTGAGATATGGGACTTCGGCTAATATGCACAGACCAGTGGCTTTTAAACTTGATGGGCAAGTTTTAAAAAATTGCCAAGGAGGTTTGTTTAACCTGCAGACTCCCCAGCATCAATTACCGCAGTCCTGCTCCCAGCGTATCTGCCTCGGGAGATCTGGGGTATACACTGACCTGCCTTTGACACTAAGGTTAATAAGTTCCGGTAACTCTTACCATCAGACCAGCTGGCACCTGCATTTGAACCAAGCACCCCAAGGGATACTGGCACAAAAGATCTGTGGACCGCAGTCTGAAAATTTCTCCCCAGGTTTGCATGTGAGTTCAAGAGAGAGGGTACAAATAGAAAATGAAAAAGCTGACTCTAAAGAAAATCTCTGTGAGAACTGGGCAACGCTTCATTGCAATCTATGCTAGCTCATGGCAGAAAGGGGTGCTGTTTGGGAAAGGGAAGCGTTTTAATTCAGCACGACACCTTCAGTGGGGCTGGTCCAGGGTGAATTCACCACCACCAGTAGGGAACAAAAGCAAAAGCAAGGCACAGCAAATACAAGAAGCTGCACTGGCAGCAATGGTGGTCACAGTAAAGATTTCTGGGTACCTCTCTGGAGAGGAAGGAAAAGGGTGACCCCCATGTGGTGGTTAGGACTTGTTTGATGTGGACTCAAGGCAGCCCTAGGACCTCCCAAAAAGATCGCAGGAAGAGTTTGAGAGGAGAAGACCTTGAGGATTTTCAGTAAGGCTTAACAAAGCTTGCTCTAACGTTGGGAAATGTTGAACTGAAATCTCTCCTGGTGAGAACTGGCATTACGACACAGTTGTTAAACTGAGCCCTGATTGTGGGCTGAGTCCTCTGCTTGGCATTGTCCCTTTAAGAGGCTGCTACGTCTCCCCTGTTCTCTATCTCCCCGTCCCTCCCACCACCTTCCCCAGTTCTCAATGTTCTCCACATTCCTCAGCCTCAAGCTTCTACTCAACCAATCCTGCCCCACAGACGTCAACTGGATCTTCACAGTGTTCCCACCCTTTTGGAGTTATTTAGGAAGATTGTTCTTAGATGCACCAAGTGTGTCCAGAAATATCCTGAGGGAAATTCTGATGCTGTTAAGTTAGAAAAGAATGTTTCCCTAATGGCCATATCACCTCTATCTTAGAGGATTGTTAGGAAGATCCAAAATGGTCCCAATTCATGAAACCAGCTCTAAGCGGGGATATAAATGCTGAAGATGATTGGAGGAAAGCTTCTAGTTCTATCTCCTTTAGCCAGCTGCACAGATCCAAGAACGCTCCTCTGCAAGTGGGATTCCCATAATAACACCCTTAGCCTACCCTGCTCCTTAGCCCCTGCGACAGACACAAGTCAGTACCAGGTAGGTGGCCAGGCATAAGCTCGTGCGACCGTAAGCATCCTGCATGTTAATATTGGCTCCCATTTTCAACAGCAGCTTCACTGTGTCCACTTGACGTCCAGAAACTGCATGCATCAAGGGCGTGCATCCTGGAACGAGACATTGCAACAGCCTTTAAACATGTTTGACTCATGAAACTGATAAGCAGTCTTTATCGGCCTGTTTATTTATTATTTTGCTGTTTGCAAAACAAACGCAGCTGCTGAACTGTATGGGACTGAAGGGAGATGAAGCTGATTGTTGCTGCATCTATATAAACTATGTATTTTTTTACTGGCTGTTTTCAATCTTTTGCAATTTTGCAATAATTGGCTGAGTAAAACATTTTGCGTAGATGATAACAATTGTTTTTAACTGTGTCAGGGATCAGCATAATTTAAGACGTAACAGGCAGATTTATCCTGACTTGGGTTGAACTGCGTAGAATCTGGGAGTGCCTTTGGAAAGCTTCTCGGTCTGGGCAGATGGTTCAGCACATTGTTATTGGAGGTAGCGGGTGCTAAGCGGCAGTGATGGTGCCCAGCCTTGAATTGCCCACATTCTTGCTGAAAAAGTGGCCACCTGTGCTGAAAATGTTTCTCTGTTTTCGGAACCAATGTAGGCCAAGGTATTTAGTTTTTTATGTGTTTTCTTCCTGAATAAAAATTGAGATAAAATTACACATTCTGGTGAACTTTGCAGGGCTGTTGGAATAAGCCAGTCTCATGGGGCAGGATCCAGGTGCTTCTCATTTCTTCAGGTGAAGAAATCAAACTTCAGATCCGCCCCTTGCCCAGCTGAGACTTGTGTAGATGTCTGGATTGGAGGTGGTGATTCTTTTCCAGATGAACTGCAAGCCAAGATCCCTGAGAAAGGCTACATCCCAAGATTCCTGTTCGTTTTGTTTTTTGAGACGGAGTCTTACACTGTTGTCCAGGCTGTAGTGCAGTGGCACGATCTCTGCTCACTGCAATCTCCACCTCCTGGATTCAAGCAATTCTCCTGCCTCAGCCTCCAGAGTAGCTGGGACTACAGGCATGCGCCATCACGCCCAGTTAATTTTTTTTTTTTTCGTATTTTTAGTGGAGACAGGGTTTTACCATGTTGGCCAAGATGATCTCAAACACCTGACCCCGTGATCCGCCCACCTCGGCCTCCCAAAGTGCTGGGATTACAGGCGTGAGCCACCGTGCCCGGCTAAGATTTCTGTTTTCACTGAGAGAACACCGAGTTCAGAGTTGTGGCTGAGTCTTAACTTCTAAGTGTCCCTTTTTCCAAAGTTTTCTTTAGTATTTGAATTTGAACATTGCCAGGAGGGAGTGATGAGCTTTGCAGTGCAGTCCCTAGGACACCAAAAATTGAGTTGGCAACTGCAACTCAATTTCTCTTCAATTTTTTTCCTTCTAAAACTCTTTTAGTCATCTGTACTGGGAAAAAGCAGCAACGAAGTGCTGTGTCTTAAAATAGTTGCAAAATTTCCTTCCTTTCCCTTCCTCCCTTCCTTTCTTCCTGTCAACAAGTGGTAATTATAACTATTGAGAGAAAAAATGGACATGCTGCAAAAGGCAATTATTGAATTTGAAATGCTGTGAATCTGAAATGCTCAGTAAGTAAAGCTAAAGAATTCCTAGATACTATTTTCATAAAATTACATGCTATGTCTGGCTAATTTACATCTATCTTGAGAGCCTAGCTTACCTGTAAAGTTTTTCAGGGAATACCTTCCTGACCCTCCATTCTGAATTGGACGTTCATGTTATAATTTTTATCATCCTATATTTTTCTCTAGTAACTCTTTAACATTTCATTTCATAATTATGTGTTGATTAGCATAATCATATGTTTAAAACTTGTCTCTTCTAAGCTACAAATTCAAAGTGGAAGGAATCACATCTCTCATGTTCATCATTGAATCCTTAGCACCAACCACTGTACCTGGTACTGGGAAGATATTAAACAGTAATTTTGAAATGCATAACCAAATGATTACTGAACAAACCTTTTTTTTTTTTTTTTTTTTTTTTAGAGACAGCATCTTGCTCTGTTGCCCAGGCTGGAGCGCAGTGGTGCGATCATGGCTCACTGCAGCCTTGACCTTCCAGGCTCAAGCAATCCTTCCTGTCAGTATCCCAAAGTGCTGGGATTATGGGCATGAGCCACTGCACCTGGCCCAAATATTTCTTCATTTTAAAATAATTTTCCTGAGGTGTCTCTAACTGAGGTTTAGGAAGGAGTGACAGATTTATCTCCAAATGGGTTCCAAAATTTATTTTAAGTTGGTACATTTGTCCCTGTAGAAAATAGAAAAAAGAGACCTTCAAAATAAAACAAGAGAGTACAGCACTGTTCCTGTATATAAAATTAATATGTAAAAGAAAAGATCTTCCTTAAAGAAAAGCAATGGAAAAAGTAACAAAAACCAATAGCAACAACAAAAATAAGGTACTTAGGAATAAATCTAACTGAAGAAAAGCAAGACTTATGTGGATAAAAATTATAAAAGTTATTGGGGGACATAAAAGAAGAACTACACATGGAAAGATGTACTGTTTACGAAGGGAAAGACTCAATATAATAGAGCTATCAATTTCCTAAAAATGAATCTATACATTCATTGCAAGTCTAGTAAAAACTCAACAAAGCTGTTGTGAAACTTGAAAAAAATTCTAAAATTTATCTGGAAGCATAAAGTGCCAAAAAAAATTTCAAGACAATTTTACTAAAAGGAAACTTAGAACTAAAGAGGATTATTGCTTTTTGAACCAACAAGACTAATTATATAGCCATGGTAATTAAAACAATAAATATATCAACAGAACAGAACAGAAAGTCCAGGAAATACTCAGACCTATTGGGGAACACAGTATATGACCAAAGTGACATCACAAATCAGTAGGAAAAAAAAAAGTATTCAATAAATGGTGCTGACAAACTGGGTATACAAAAGGGATAAATTAAAATTAGATCTAAAATTCGCATCATACATAAATACTTCCCAGATGGCTTAGACACCAAATATGAAAAACAAAATTTAACAATTTAAAAAATATATAGATGAATATGTTTTATAACAATAAGACTAGTAAGGCCTTACTGAAGAAGACATAAAAACTGCAAACTAGGCCGGGCGCGGTGGCTCAAACCTGTAATCCCAGCACTTTGGGAGGCCGAGGTGGGTGGATCACGAGGTCAAGAGATCGAGACCATCCTGGTCAACATGGTGAAACCCCGTCTCTACTAAAAATACAAAAAAAAATTAGCTGGGCATGGTGGTGTGTGCCTGTAATCCCAGCTACTCAGGAGGCTGAGGCAGGAGAATTGCCTGAACCCAGGAGGCGGAGGTTGCGGAGAGCCGAGATGGCGCCACTGCACTCCAGCCTGGGTAACATGAGTGAAACTCCGTCTCAAAAAAAAAACAAAAACCGCAAACTGTAAAGAAAACGTTTTATTAAATCCAATTATATTCAAATTAAAATTTTCTGTATTACATAAGATACCATAAATGACCTAAAAAGGCTAGCTACAGATTGGGAGGTTATTTTAATTCATAAAACCAAGAAAAAATTATGAGCTAACCTAAATAAATTACATCAATAATTCAATCAGAAAGAAAGAAACAATGTAGGAGGAAATAAATAGATATGTATACATACAAGCAATTTGAGAGAGAGCAGACACAGGTCAGTAACGTATGAAAGATTATAAATAAAATAATTAGGGTATACGTATTAATATGATGTTGGGAAACCACTTCATACGTGTTGGATCAGCAATTATAAAACATCTGAAACGCCAGGTATTGTCAAGGATTTGGGAAACTCTTACATACTGTTGGTTAAAGTATAAGTTGGGACAACCATTTTGGGGATAAATGTGGCAACATTTAATAAATTATAGGTGCTCATACCTTATAACCCTGTAATTCCCTTATGAAATAAGTTTATTTCATAAAGAAACTTTCACACTGATGAACAAAGAGATATAATCAAAGACGAATAATCAAAAATTAAACTAACAAGAAATGGCATAAATGAACATTAATAGAGCAATACATAAATCATATTTACGCAAATAAATATCATAGAGCAATTAAAATGTCTGAGTTAAATTAATCCAGATTCACCTGAATAAATCCTGAAGACATAATTTTGAGTGAGGAAAGCCAATTGCAAAACAACACACTATCATTTATGTAAGCTTTATAAATCAAAATAACAACAGATTGCTATAAACCCAGAAAAAATGGGTTAAAGCAGAAAAACAGAAAAAGGAAAGATACACACCAACTTCAGAATAGTGGTTATTTTAGAGGAATGAAGGGGAAATGGGTGGAATCGGAAAAGGACAAAAAGGGCCTTCAACTACTCTGTAACTTTTTTCCTTTAAAAAATTCAAGGAAAGAATTGCAAATTGTCAAAATCGTTAAATTCTGGGTGGTAGGTACAAGCAGACATGTTATTCTTTGTACTTTATGTTTTTGTTTTTTGAGATGGAGTCTTGCTGTGTCACCAGGCTGGAGTGCAGTGGTGCCATCTCGGCTCACTGCAACCTCTGCCTCCCAGGTTCAAGCGATTTTCCTGCCTCGGTCTCCTGAGTAGCCGGGACTACAGGCGCGTACCACCACGCCCAACTAATTTTTGAATTTTTAGTAGAAATGGGTTTTCACCCTGTTGGCTGGGATGGTCTCAATCTCTTGACCTCGTAATCCGCCCGCCTCAGCCTCCCAAAGTGCTGGGATTACAGGCGTGAGCCACCGCGCCTGGTGAAATATTTTATATTTGAAATAAAATACACAAAATAAAGGGTGGAGCAACTTGGTCAGATAAGGTGTACAGGAAGGTAGCCTCAGCATCTTGTGTCCTTAAATGATCCACTTTACCACATGGTAAAGTGTTCAAGAACTTTAAAACATCTGCAGTATAAGATAAGGAGCAGAATGAGCACTGACCAAGGACACAGAATATTTGGGTTCCAGTTCCAGCTATTTTATCAGCTATGAAACTTTACCTAAGAAACTTAGCCACTTTGAGACTCATTGTGGCGTCCTGGGTAGTGCAAGGTTAATTACAGTATGGTTGTGAAATTCCAAAAGCAACAATAGTTTGTATTTATTGAGTGTTTATTATGTATCAGGCATAACTTTGCATACTCTAGATGGATTAACCCAGCTAGTTTTGATTTTCGTACTGTCTTAGTCTGTTTTCTGCTGCTGTAACTGAATACCCATGACTGGGTAATTTATGAAGAGAAGAATTTTATTTCTTCCAGTTCTGGAGGCCTGAATGTCCAAGGTTGAGGGGGCCACATTGGGTGAGGGCCTTCTTGGTGGTGGGAACTCTCTGCAGAGTTCTGAGGTGGTACAGAGTATAACATGGCAAGGGGGCTCGTGAGAGATGACCAAACTAGCTTTTATAACAGACCCACTCCCATGATTACTAACCCACTTCCACAATGGCCCATAAGTGGATTAATCCCAACAACCTCCTAAAGTTTCCACCTCTCAATGCTACTGCACTGGGGACCAGGTTTACAACACACAAAATTTGGGGGAACACATTCAAACTATAGCATGTAACTGTATAATAAGTATTGAAACTGGGGATACTGATTCCTTCCACTTTATAACTTTTCAAAATTGTTTTAACTATCCTGGTTCCTTTGTATTTCTATATACATTTTAACTAATCTGTCTATATACACAAAAAAATCTTGCTAGGGTTTGGTAGAAATTGTGGTCTCCATTCCATGCCAAGATATCTCTTTTCGGAATTTGCGTTAACCAGTAGAGAAATCTGAAGGGCACCGTGTGTTTACTGTGTTGAGCCTTCTAGTCCACAAACATGGTATGCCTTTCCATTTATTAAGATCTTTTATTTAACTAGCACTTTATAGTTTCAACATATAAGTTGTGCACGTATTTTATTATATTTATACCTTAATGTTTCTTTTTATTGAGTGATTTTAAATGGTATTATAGTTTAAAATTTTGATGTCTGCATATTCATTGTTAGTAAGCAGAAATACAACTTATGTTTCTATATTGATCTTTTATCCCGTGACCTTGCTGAACTCACTTAGTTGTAGATATATGTTGGTAGATTCCTTAGGATTTGCTCTGAAGACAATCAAATTGTGCAAAAAGTAGCAGTTTTATTTTTTTCCTTTTCAAGATTTATGCTTTTGGCCAGGTGCAGTGGCTCACGCCCGTAATCCCAACACTTTGGGATGCCGAGGCAGGCAGATCACCTGAGAGGTCAGGAGCTCAAGAACAGCCTGGGCAACATGGCAGAACCCCACCTGTACTAAAAATACAAAAATTCGCCGGGTGCAGTGGTGAGCGCATGTATTCCCAGTTACTTGGGAGTCTAAGACAGAATTGCTTGAACTTGGGAGGCAGAGGTTGTAGTGAGCCAAGATCGTGCCACTGCACTCCAGCCTGGGTGACACAGTGAGACTGCCAAAAAAAAAAAAAAAAAAGAAAAAGTAAAAGAAGAAGAACAAAAGGTGTATACTTTTTATTTCCTTTTCTTGCCCTTTTGCACTCTTATTACACAATACTGAATTGGAGTGGTGAGATGGACATTCATACTTTGTTCCAGGTCTTAGGGGCAAAGTACTCAGACTTTCACCATTAAGTAAAATCTTAGCTCTAGGGTTTTTGTTGTCGTTGTAGATACTCTTCATTATATTGAAGAAGCTCTCCTTTATTCTTATTTTTCTGAGATTTTTATTATTAACATGTGTTGTTTTGTCTAATGCTTTTTTGTATGAAGTGATATGAACATGTGATTTTTCTGCCTTAGTTGGTTAATTTGGTGGATTACATTGACTTTCAAATATTTAAGCAGTCTTACATCCCTATCATCCCTAAAGCAAACACTACTTGGTCGTGGTGTATGATTCTTTTTTCCAGGCTGGAGTACAGTGGGGCAATCTCAGGTCACTGCAACCTCTGCCTCCCAGGTTCAAGCAATTCTTGTGCCTCAGCCTCCCCAGTGGCTAGGATTATAGGTGTGCACCACCACACCCAGCTAAGTTTTGTATTTTTAGTAGAGACAGAGTTTCATTGTGTTGGCCAGGCTGGTCTCAAATTCCTGACCTCAAGCAATTCACCTGCCTTAGCCTCCCAAAGTGCTGGGATTATAGGCCTGAGCCACCATGTCTGGCCTATTTTTGTATATTACTGAATCCTATTTGCTAATATTTGGCTAAGTATTTTTAATCTACATTGATGAAGACTACTGGTCTATAGGCTTATTATTATTATTTTTTACATCATCTTTGACTGGTTTTGATAGCAAAGTAATACTAGCTCATAAACATAACTGAGACATGTTTTCTTATCTTCTCTTTTTTGGAAGAGATCATGTGGGATCAATGTTGGCTATCCTTTAAAAGTTTGTAGGTGACAGGGGGGATGGAGGCAGCAAACCACCATGACATGTATATACCTATGTAACAATCCTGCAAGATCTGCACTTGTACCCCAGAACTTAAAGTAAAATAAAAAATATTATTTAAAAAAAGTGTGTAGAAATCTGACAGGTGTAGTGGCTCATATATATCTGTAATCTTAGCACTTTGGGAGACTGAGCTGGGAGGATCACAAATCTCTGGTGAAATAATCCATTCCTGAAGATATATTTTTGGGGGGGGTTAAAATTATGAAGTCAATTTTCTAATTATAGGGCTCTTCAGATTATCTATTTCTTATTGGCTATTTCTTATTGTTCTGTTTTCAAATTCATTAATTTCTTTCCTCTGCATCTTCATTCTGCTGCTGAGCTTATTTACCAAGTTTTAACATTGCGATGATTGTATTTTTTATTTTTAAAAACTTTCATTGGGTTTTCTCTTCTATCTTTTATTTCTTTGCTTAGACTTTTTTTCTTTAGTTTTAAGCATGTTTTCAATTGCTCATTGAAGCATTTTTTTTTACGGTTAGATAATTGAAAATCTTTGTTAGATAATTCTAACATCTCTTTCATTGGCATCTGTTGATTTTTTTTTTTTTTTAACATGGAGTTTCACCCTTGTTGCCCGGGCTGGAGTGCAATGGCATAATCTTGACTCACTGCAACCTCTGCCTCCCAGGTTCAAGTGATTCTCCTGCCTCAGCCTCCTGAGTAGCTGGGATTACAGGCATGTGCCACCATGCCTGGCTAATTTTGTGTTTTTAGTAGAGACGGGGTTTTTCCATGTTGGTCAGGCTGGTCTCGAACTCCTAACCTCAGATGATCCACCTGCCTCGGCCTCCCAAAGTGCTGAGATTACAGGCATGAGCCATCGTGCCTGGCCAATTTTTTTTTCATTCAGTTGGACTCTTCCTGTTTCTTGTTATGACACGTAATTTTCTGTTGAAACTTGGACATTTGGGGTATTATAGTAGAGATTTCTAATCTTACTTAAACCTTCTATTTTAGCTGACTTCCATGGACACTGCTGTAAAGGGGAAATAAAGGGATTCCACCTCATTATTGCAAGGTGCCATTAGAAATCCAGGTTTCCTACTTAGTCTTTGCTGGAATGAGTGGGGCTAGGGCCCCATGTCTTTTTGTGGTGTTTGGTTGGAGTAGGAGCTTATTGTCTAAAAAATTTTCTGTGTTTCTAGGCCATTCCTTTCCTGGTCATTTTTCCAGAGAGAGAAGGCTTTTCTTCTTGTTGTGTTTTTTTTTGTTCTGTGCCTCTTGACATTTCTGGGTTGCTGGCTTCTTCAGCATCAGTTCTGGGATAGTCAAGCCAAAAGAAAACCCTGGGAACTTACCGCCATGTCATTCCTTGGGTCAGAAGTTCTCAGCCAGTCGGTCATTTTCTCTCCATCTTCCAGAGTCTTTATGTTTATGCAGAATGTCCAGGGTTTTCAGTTGTATTTAACAGAAAGAATAGGAAAGAAATGCACCTACTCCATCTTCCCAGGAGCAGAAATCCTTGCTCTCTGCCTTTTACAGTCACATTTTCTCAACATCCATTGCTACCAAAAGTAGCCTGCTCTTTCCGTACCCTTTCCTAACTACTTGACCTATCTATTTCGGTCATTCATACAAAGATATTGAAAACAAACTCAAACTGATGACTTCTTTATCAGAAGCAATGAAAAAGAATCTGAAACTTTGTATCTACCCCCTTATTTAAAGAAATACCAAGATATCTGCACATAGCCACAGTATCAAAATGGCTGGTCAGATATACATTTATTAACATTGCTCATGTCTGAAAGCCATCTCTAAAAAAATAGAGCAGAACATTCTGGATTCAAAATGCACACATATCTCACCTTCACTGTCACAGCATTCTAGGATAGAAGGGTCTTCCCGAATGACTGCAGTCAGAGCATTGACATCTCCGTTAGAGGCTGCCTGGTAAACCATGGTCAGATCAACTTCCTCAGATGAGTCACCTTCATGCATCAAACAGACACAAAGTGAGTGTGTGGAGCCAGTTCACTGAAAGAATAACAATACCCAAGTCGTTACCCACACAAGTGATTCAGTAAAACTTCTCAAGTGAATCCAGGCGGAAGACTGAGTCATCCTGGCCACACACTCTCTCACCACTTCTGAAGAAAGGCGGATCACTGCGTGCCATTTGTAACATCGCCGTGTATTGGAAAGAAACCCGAGGGACTGGACGTCATTTGAGATTTTCTGATTCTTTCCAGGCATTCAGGCTTCTCGAAATCAGTGAGCCCAGAAGGGAAAGTGAGGCCCTCATCTTGGTTCTGCATTGCCCTTTTTGATCTGAAACATGTTCCTATTTTCCTCAATGACTCAGTTTACCACCTTTGAAAGAGACATTGTGCTCTCCCCTCTCTGTTCTCCAGATGTACTCAGCAACCTTTACTGCCCTTTTCTGTACCCTGAGGGCTGACCCTTGCCGACTGCCCCACCCAGGATCCCTCACCCTCTCGCTTGCCCTTGGGAGGCACCAGCAGGAACCTGATGGGGAGAAGAGAGAGATGGGGCATTTCTTCCTGCCCTCCCCTAGTGCCGTGTTTGGTAGGAGCCACCTTTCTCCCACCAGGAGGCTCTTTCTCTGCAGAGCCAGTCTCTACTGGGCTCCCTAACACTGTCCCCTCCCATCCTCCTTAGCTGTAAGGATGGAAACGGCTTCCCATTGACGTTAGTCTGTGGAGATTCAGCATCCCTAGTTCATTCTTTCAGCCCTGCTTCATCTCTGCAAGTTGTCCCTTCATGAAAGTCTTTTCATTTCAACCACCTGGGATTTCATGAGATGGAATTCCCAGAAGAAGCAGAACTGTAGGCAACTCCTTTGCATTTGGTAGGCACCTGCATTTTGCCTTTGTGCACGATTGAGCCAACTAATAGTATGGTTAAAGGCAACATTAGGCCAGGCATGATGGCTCACATCTGTAATCTCACCACTTTGGGAGGCTGAGGTGAGAGGATGGCTTGAGTCCAGGAGTTCAAGATCAACCTGGGCAACACAGTGAGACCCTCTCTGTACAAAAATTTTAAAAATTAGATAGGCACAGTGGTGGGTACCTGTAGTCCTAGGTACTCAGGAGGCTGAGGCAGGAGGATCGCTTGAGCCCCAGAGTTCAAGCAGTAAGCTATGATTGTGCCACTGTACTCCAGCCTAAACGATAGAGTGAGACCTTGCCTTAAAAAAATAAAAAAGGTGACAACAGAACTATGGGTCAAGTGGGGCCGGGCACAGTGGCTCACTCCTGTAATCCCAGCACTTTGGGAGGCCAAGGTGGAAGGATCGCTTGAGGCCAGGAGTTAAATACCAGCCTGGCCAATGTGGTGAAACCTCATCTCTACTAAAAATACAAAAAATTAGCTGGATGTGGTGGCACATGCCTGTAATCCCAGCTACTGGGGAGGCTGAGGCAGGAGAATCGCTTGAATCCGGGAGGAAGAGGTTGCACTGAGCCGAGATCGTGCCATTGCACTCCAGCCTGAGTGACAGAGCAAGACTCCATCTCAAAAAAAAAAAAAAAAAAAAAAGAAGATCTATGGGTTAAGTGGAACACAGGGAGGACTGGGAGGGAGTCCTGCTCGTGAAGAGGAGACCTCCAGAGAGAGGCTGTGCATGACCAGTTTACTCACGCAATTCCTCCCATGCCTGTCCCCATTGCCCCTCAAGCATCAGCATAGCCATTGTTCAGGGAAGAAATATGTGTGTAAGAAAAGCTTTCTCAAGTTGTGTTTTTCTGCTAATGTGGACGTTATGTTAAAGATATCTTTTAGTTTTCAATTCTAATTGATCTTTAGTTGGCGGTGGTCCTAACCCTTTGGCTTGGTGTCTCTGTCCCAGTATTTTTGGGAAGTCATAAATGACTCTTAGCCAGTTGACCTGTCTGTCCCCAAGGGAACTTGTTATTGGAAATGATTCACTTATGACAACAAACTGTTTTCTTACCCAGGCAGCATTTTGTTGTTTCCATTAGTTTGTTTGTTTGAGGCAGACTCACTTGCACGTTTGCCTGGGGACCAGAAGTGGGAGAGGACAGGTGTCAAGGTCAAATGCCACTCCTGTGATGAGCGCAAGGACTATGGAGCCAGGCAACCTCAGCAGCAGTCCCAGCTTGCATTAACCAGCTATGTGGATTGGGCCGGCTCCCTCTCCAGGTCTTAGTTTCCATGTGTGTGTTTGTTTATTTATTTATTTTGAGACAGGGTCTCACTGTGTTACTCAAGCTGGAGTGCAGTGGCGTGATCTTGGCTCATTACAGCCTCAACCTCCCAGGCTCAAGCGATCCTCCCATTTCAGCCTCCTGAGTGGCTGGGACTACAGACATGCACCACAGTGCCCAGCTAATTTTTGTATTTTTCATAGAGATGGGTTTCGCCATGTTGCCCAGGCTGGTCTCTAATGATCCTCCCACCTTGGCCTCCCAAAGTCCTGGGATTTATAGGTGTGAACCACTGCACCTGACCAGTTTCTTTGTCTTTAAAATGAAGATAATAATGATGATGATAATTATGACAACTACCTCTCTTATAAGTTTGTTGTAAGGAAAAAAATGAGTTAATACTTAATTCTATGTGCTTTTAGAGCAAGGCCTGGGATATAATAGTGTATATACTTTGCTATGACTACTGCTACTTAAAAAAAATTTTTTTTTGGTGTGTTTAAAAGCATAAGAAATCTGGGAAATGTGGAGCAAAAAGTCTCCTGTTGCTGATGACTAGATGAAGAGTCCATACATTGCACAGAACATTAAGCCTCCATTAGGAACCTTCCCAGGACGCTGCACATGTTGTTAAGATGTCTCACAATGTATCTAGCACAAGAAATAGGGCCCAGAAGTAGGACAAGGATGGGGCTGGTATCCAGCTGTGTGACCACATCCAAAGATGCTGGTGGTGTCACTTCAGAAGGAAGATTTTGCTAGTGGGCTGAGGGGCTCTGTGTTTAACAGCCTGTTTATATATTACATAATGTGCTTATATAACAGATATAAATGTATTTCCAATCCATTCATCACTGAGTGCAATACAATATGCAAGGCACATTCATCACGCTGTCAACTACATACAGCTGAGAAAAACAATAAATGCATTGCCTGATAGAATTATGATCCCCAAAATATCTTGCCAGAAGTCTAACGAGTTGGTGTTTAATCGGGCTAAAGGTAGAGTAACATATCTTAGTCCACAAAATATCCAGCTGAATTAATTGAGTCTGTAGTTTTTGCACTCAACACCCCCTCTCCCTGTTGATAAGACTAACCTGATTATTCTCTAGCGACTACCTCCTCTCCTCATCTAGCTCACAGGCTGATTCAGTGGAATTGACTACATCCCTGGTCAGGGGCAGAACATGTGGCTTAGAACTAAGACACTCAGCACTAGCAGTAGCCTGGCCATGGAGACTGATTCAGGGATGTGACCCAGTTAGAGCCCATGAGAAGCAATGATACATTTGATACGTTGACTGGGGTTGTTGAGAACAATACGGTTGCTTTGTTCTACCACTCATGAACCTGGAAGCCACCTGGCGACACCTTACCTGGTGACCTCTTTCTCTTACCAGAGAAAGGTGGAGAGCCTTTCTCTGCCCCCATGCCTTCCCCTGCACCCCCCCAAAAGAAGAAATCTTAGCCTGGCTCAATGTCCTGAAGCATTTCTCCAATGTTTTCTTCTAGTAGTTTCATGTCTTACATTTAAATATTTAATCTATTTTGATTTGACTTTTGTATATGGTGAGAGATAGGGGTCTAGTTTTATTCTTCTGCATATAGATATCTAGTCTTTCAAACACCATTTATTCAAGAGACTATTCTTTCCCCAGTGTATGTTCTTGGCGCCTTTGTTAAAAATGAGTTGATTATAAACGTGTGAATTTGTTTCTGGAATCTCAATTCTGTTCCATCGGTCTCGTGTCTGTTTATATACCGGTATCGTGCTATTTTGGTTACATAGCCTTGTAGTATAATTTGAAGTCAAGTTATGTGATACCTCCAGCTTAAGTCAATTTATATAGATCTTTTTTTTTTTTTTTTTAACTAGACATTTAGACGGAGTTTCGCTCTTGTTACCCAGGCTGGAGTGCAATGGCGCAATCTCGGCTCACCGCAACCTCCGCCTCCTGGGTTCAGGCAATTCTCCTGCCTCAGCCTCCTGAGTAGCTGGGATTACAGGCACGCGCCACCATGCCCAGCTGATTTTTTGTATTTTTAGTAGAGACGGGGTTTCACCATGTTGACCAGGATGGTCTCGATCTCTTGACCTCGTGATCCACCCGCCTCGGCCTCCCAAAGTGCTGGGATTACAGGCTTGAGCCACCGCGCCCGGCTCTTATATAGATTTTGTGTATTTGTTTGGATTTCCTTTTTAATCACTGAAAAAGTTCTGACTGATAAAACGTTTTAAAAAAAGAACTTGGCGTTTTAGTTGGAAAATTAGCTCTATAGAAATAAACAAGATTGTAATAAATTAGTAGGAAGTCTGGCTGAATTACCAAATCTAGTAGCCATATTGAGGGCAGTGGTAGGTCTTTTCCATTCTTAACTGGTCAGTGTCATATTGAGGTCTATGGCCTCAATTAAACAGGGTTATAATGGCTGGAGAACATTCAGAGGTGAGTGGCTAGAGGTATGAATGGACTTTAATCATGTCACATGAAGAATAGTTAAAGGAAATAGATGTGTCTACTCTGAAGTTTATTCCATGGGGTCATGATAGTAGCCTTCAGAGATTTAAATTTTTTTTTTTTTTTTTTTTTTTTTTTCTGAGATGGAGTCTTGCTCTGTCACCCAGGCTGGAGTGCAGTGGTGCAATCTCAGCTCGCTGCAACCTCTGCCTCCTGGGTTCAAGTGATTCTTCTGCCTCAGCCTCCTGAGTAGCTGGGACTACGGGCACAGCTACACACACCACCATGCCCAGCTAATTTTTGTATTTTTAGTAGAGACAGGGATTCTCTGTGTTGGCCAGGATGGTCTTGAACTCCTAACCTAGTGGTCTGCCGACGTCAGCCTCCCAAAGTGCTGGGATTACAGGCCTGAGCCACTGCGCCCAGCCAAGAGGTTTTTTTTTTTTTTTTTTTTTAATTAAAAAATTGTGGTAAAAGACACATGAAATTTGAAATTTTAACCATTTAAGTATACTTAAAGTTCAAAACATTATGTCCATTCACACTGCTGTGTAACCATCACTACCACCCATCTTTTCGTCTTCCAAGTCTCTGTACTCATTAAACTGTAAGTCCCCATTCTTTCCTGTCCGCAATCCCTGGAAACCACCATTCTACTTTCTGTCTATGAATTTGACTACTGCAGTCACCTCACGTATGTGCAATCAATAACATTTGTCCTTTTGTGACTGGCTTATTTCATTTAGCATACTGTCCTCAAGGTTCCTCCATGTTGTGGCATGTATCCGAGTTGTCTTCCTTGTTAAGGCTAAATAATATTTAATTGTATGTATGCACCACATTTTGTTTATTCATTATCTGTCAGTGGACACTTGGGTTGTTCCCATCTTTTGGCTATTGTGAATAATGCTGCTGTGAACATGGGTCTACAAATCGTTTTGAGTTCCTGCTTTTAATTATTTTGGGTATATACTCAGAAGTGGAATTGTTGGATTATGTGATAATTCTATTTTTAATTTTTGAAGGAACCACCATACTGTCTTCCAAACGGCTGCACCATTTTATATTTTCACCAAAGTGCACGAGAGTTTCAATTCCCCCATATCCTTGCCAACACTTATTATTTATTGTTTGGATTTTTTAAAAAATAGCCAACTGAATGAGGATGAAGTGGTATGACATTGTGGTTTTGATTTGCAATTCTCTAATATTAGTGACAGTGAGCATTTTTCCATGAGCTTTTTGGCTATACCATATCTTTCAAGAAATGTCTACTCAAATCCTTTGCCCATTTTTAAATTAAGTTTGGCTTTTCGTTTTTGGGTTGTACAAGTTCTTTATATACTCTGAATATTAAACCTTTATGAGGTATATAGTTCACAAATATTTTCTCTAATTCTGTGGGTTGCTTTTTTGTTCTGTTGATATTGTCCTTTGATGACAAAGCTTTTAATTTTGATGTAGTTTAATTTGTCTATTTTTTCTTTTGTTGTCTGTGCATTTGATGTCATAGACAAGAAATTATTGCCAAATCCAATGTCATGAATCTTTTCCCTATGCTTTCTTCTAAGAGTTTTATAATTTTAGGTCTTATGTTTGGGTCTTTGATCCATTTCCAGTTAACTTTTATATATGGTGTAAAGTAAGGATCCAAATACATTTTTTCCATGTGACTATTCTGTTTTTCAAACATCACTCATTGAAAATACTATTGTCTTAGTTCTGTTTTCTGCTGTTATAACACAATACTATAAACTGGGTAATTTATAAATAAACTTATTTGGCTCATGGTTCTTGAAGCTAGGAAGTCCAAGGGCATGGTGCCAACATGTGGTGAGGATGATCTCATGGCAGAAGGGTGAAATGCAGAAGTGAGCATGTGAGACAGAAGAGGAAGTCAGGCCAAACTCATTGTTTTTATCAGGTACCCATGCCAGAGATATCTAACCCACTCCTAAAATAACAGTACTAATCAATTCATGAGAGCAGAGTCCTCATAGGCCAATCATCTCTGAAAAGCTCCACCTTTTAATACTCTTACAATGGCAATTACATTTCAACATGACTTTCAGTGGGAACATTCAAGTCATAGCAACTATTCTTTCCCTGTTAAATGGTCTTGGCACTCTTGTCAAAAATCAGTTGACCATAGATGTGTGGGATTATTTCTGGACTTTCAGTTCTATTCCACTGATCTATATGTCTGCCTGTATGTCAGTAGCATACTGTTTTCATTACTGTAGCTTTGTATTAAGTTTTGAAATCAGGAAGTGTGAAACCTCCAGCTGTTCTTTTTAAAGATTGCTTTGGCTGTTTTGGGGTCTCTTGAAATTCAATATGAATATTAGGATGATTTTGTATTTCTGCAGAAAATATCATTGGGGCTTTGACAGAGATTCTATGGACTCTGTAGATTGCTTTGGGTAGTATTGACATATTAATAATATTAGGTTTTCTAATTCATGAAACACAAGATGTCTTTCCATTTACTGGTGTCTTCTTTAATTTCCTTCAGCAATGCTTTCTAGTTTTCAGTGTACCAGTCTTTCACCTCTGGTTATTCTTAAGTATTTTGTTCTTTCTCATACTATTATAAATATAATTATTTTTTGAAGGGGTTTTATGCAAACAATTTTATGGTTAAATTGCTCTGAGAGACTTCAGTGGTTAGAAATAACAGTGGGCAAAAGTGACAGAGAGACAGGTATTTTAACTGTGATTAGAGCTTATAAAAATGGTCTGGGCCACCTCAAGAGGTAGTGAGCTTCCTGTCACTGAAGATGACCTCTCTTGGCTAGATGGCCACCAGGCCTGTTTAGAAGGAATTTAGACACAGAGTGAGCCACAGGGTAGGGGGCAAAGGAAAACGTGTGAGGCAGAACAGCATGTACTTCAGAATTCCTCTGGCCCTGTGATATGACACTAAACCATAGCGCAATGACGAATTAGGAAATGAAGGAGCTTCCCTAGAGGTTGTTTGGAAACAGCCAATCTAAATTGCAGTCAGTGCAAATAATTGGGCGCAAACTTGGAAACTGTACAGAGAATTTCTGTAGAAATGGGGAAGCATGATGTAGAAATAACAAGTACAAAGATAAGGATGACTGATGGTCCTAATTGAATCGAAAATGAGGGCAGGCACGTTTTTTTCTACTGAAGATCAGAAACCCACTTATTAAGATTTCTGAAAGATCTACATAAACAAACAACACCTAAATCCTTCCTTGTCTCCTTCCTATCTCTATCTCTCTCAACTATTCATCATCTTTCTTCCTTTCCACACTGCCTACATGAGGAGCGTGTTCTGAATGGTCTTGCCTCTCTAACTGCTTGAAAGCTAAACAGACTTATGTATGGGTACATAAAGAGAGATACCAGAATACACACAGGGTGAGAGACTCTGAGAGAGAAAATGGAAGAAATGTGAAGAAAAAGGAAGAAACATGTGAAGCCATGTAGATTACATTTTATTTAAAACTTAGGTGTGGGCTGCTGCTGCCAGGAAATGATCTGGGCGCAGTGGGTAGCCTTGGTTAGCAGCCAGGAGCCACGTCTGCGGCTGCCCAGAGAAGCAAAAGTCGCTGGTCCTCATCTTGTCTCCCTTTCCAACCCCCAGAAGGCGCGAGAGGGAGCCTCGGCTGATGTCAGAAATACTGAATGGGCGAAAACTGGAAGCATTCCCTTTGAAAACTGGCACAAGAAAAGGGTGCCGGGGTTGGGGGGGGCAGGTCAGAAAAAAAAAAAAGACAAGGGTGCCCTCTCTCACCATTCCTATTCAACAGTATTAGAAGTTCTGGCCAGAGCAATCAGGCAAGTAAAAGAAATAAAGGGTATTCAGTTAGGAAAAGAGGAAATCAAATTGTCTCTATTTGCAGATGACATGATTGTATATTTAGACGATCCCATCATCTCAGCCTAAAATCTCCTTAAGATGATAAGCAACTTCAGCAAAGTCTCAGGATACAAAATCAATGTGCAAAAATCACAAGCATTCCTATACACCAATAACAAACAGAGAGCCAAAAAATGAGTGAACTCCCATTCACAATTGCTACAAAGAGAATAAAATACCTAGAAATACACCTAACAAGGGATATGAAGGACCTCTTCAAGGAGAACTACAAACCACTCTTCAAGGAAATAAGAGAGGACACAAACAGATGGAGAAACATTCCATGCTCATTGTTAGAAAGAATCAATATAGTGAAAATGGCCATACTGCCCAAAGTAATTTATAGATTCAGTGCTATCCCCATCAAGCTACCATTGACCTTCTTCACAGAACTGGAAAAAACCCCCTTAAACTTCATATGGAATCAAAAGAGAGCCTGCATAGCCAAGAGAATCCTAAGCAAAACAAAAAAACAAAAAAACAAAGCTGGTGACATCACACTACCTGACTTCAAAGTATACTACAAGGCTACAGTAATTAAAACAGCATGGTACTGGTAAACAAAACAGAGATATAGACCAATGGAACAGAACAGAGGCCTCAGAAGTAACACAACACATCTACAAGCATCTGATCTTTGACAAACCTGACCAAAACAAGCAATGGGGAAAGGATTCCCTGTTTAATAAATGGTGTTGGGAAAACTGGCTAGCCGTGTGCAGAAAGGCAGAAACTGGACCCCTTCCTTACACCTTATACAAAAATTAACTCCAGATGGATTCAAGATTTAAACATAAGACCTAACATAAAAACTCTAGAAGAAAACATAGGCAATACCATTCAGAACATAGGCATAGGCAAAGACTCTATGACTAAAACACCAAAAGCAATGGCAACAAAAGCCAAAATAGACAAATGGGATCTAATTAAACTTAAGAGCTTCTGCCTAGCAAAAGAGGCTATCATTAGGGTGAGCTGGCAACCAACAGAATGGGAAAAAATTTTTCCAAGATACCCATCTGACAAAGGGCTAGTAGCCAGAATCTACAAAGAACTTAGACAAATTTACAAGAAAAAAACATAACCTCATCAAAAATGAGGCAAAGGATATGAACAGATACTTTTCAAAAAAAGACATCTATGCAGCCAACAAACATATGAAAAAATGCTCATCATCACTGGTCATTAGAGAAATGCAAAGCAAAACCACATTGTGATACCATCTCACACCAGTTAGAATGGCGATCATTAAAAAAATCAGGAGACAATAGATGCTGGAGAGGATGTGGAGAAATAGGAACGTTTTTACATTGTTGGTGGGAGTCTAAATTTGTTCAGTCATTGTGGAAGACAGTGTGGTGATTCCTCAAGGATCTAGAAATAGAAATACCATTAGACTCAGCAATCCCATTACTGGGTATATATCCAAAGGATTATAAATTATTCTAATATAAAGACACATGCACATGTATGTTTATTGTGGCACTGTTTAACAATAGCAAAAACTTGGAACCAACCCAAATGCCCATCAATGATAGACTAGATAAAGAAAATGTGGCACATATACACCATGGAATACTATGCAGCCATAAAAAAGAATGAGTTCATGTCCTTTGCGGGGACATGGATGAATCTGGAAACCATCATTCTCAGCAAACTGACACAAGAACAGAAAACCAAACACCACATGTTCTCACTCATAAGTGGTTGAACAATGAGAACACATGGACATTGGGAGGGGAACATCACACACCGGGGCCTGTTAAGTGTGGGCAAACTAGGGGAGGGATAGCAGGGGATCGGCGGATTGGGGAGGGATAACATTAGGAGAAATACCTAATGTAGATGATGGGGGGATGGATGCAGTAAACCACCATGGCATGTGTATACCTATGTAACAATCCTGCACCATCTGCACATGTACCCCAGAACTTACAGTATGTATATGTATATATATATATATATATAT
>NW_022436941.1:82017628-82072866 GCF_009761245.1 Sapajus apella | reverse complement strand
TTTTTTTTTTTTTTTGAGACGGAGTTTCACTCTTGTTACCCAGGTTGTAGTGCAATGGCGCGATCTCGGCTCTCCGCAACCTCCGCGTCCTGGGTTCAGGCAATTCTCCTGCCTCAGCCTCCTGAGTAGCTGGGATTACAGGCACGCGCCACCAGGCCCAGCTGATTTTTTTTTGTATTTTTAGTAGAGACAGGGTTTCACCATGTTGACCAGGATGGTCTCGATCTCTTGACCTCGTGATCCACCCGCCTCGGCCTCCCAAAGTACTGGGATTACAGGCGTGAGCCACCGCGCCCGGCCAAGATTTCTTTTATGTTCTCAGCTATTTAGTATTTTGTTGGAGAACAGGGTGACACCCAGCCTAACGTTCTTCATAATGATCCTCATTCAAGGCATTCAGATGATAATAGACAGAATCATATAGAAGGACAAATGAACTTCAAGGCAGATTCTAGCCAACATAATGATGAAAACACAGACATCGCTGAAAACCTCTATCAGAAAGTTAAAATTCTTTGCTGGGTCATGACAGGCCCTCAAAACCTAGAGAAAAAGGCCAAACATGTCCAAGCTACATGGGTCTAGTGTTGCAACAAAGTGTTGTTTATTAGTTCAGAAGAAAATAAACTTCCCTGCTGTGGGACTGAAAACCAAAGAAGGCAGAGATCAACTATAGGGGAAAACAATTAAAGCTTTTCAGTATGTTCATGAACATTATTTAGAAGATGCGGATTGGTTTTTGAAAGCAGATGATGACACATATGTCATACTAGACCATTTGAGATGGCTTCTTTCAAAATATGACCCTGAATAACCCATTTACTTTGGGGGAAGATTTAAGCCCTTATGTAAAGCAGGGCAACATGAGTGGAGGAGCAGGATATGTGCTAAACAAAGAAGCCTTGAAGAGATTTGTTGATGCATTTAAAACAGACAAGTGTACACATAGTTCCTCCATTGAAGACAGCACGGGGGAGATGCATGGAAATGACAAGTGTAGAAGCAGGAGATTCCAGAGATACCACTGGAAAAAAAACTTTTCATCCCTTTGGCCAAAACACCATTTAATGAAGGTTATCTACCTAGAAACTTTTGGTGCTAGAATCACAACTATTATTCTCCTGTTGAGGGTCCTGGTTGCTGTTCTGATCCTGCAGTTTCTTTTCACCATATTGATTCTACAACTATGTATGAATTAGAATACCTCGTTTATCATCTTTGTCCATATATACAGGTATCAAGCTACCTTACCTGAAAATATACCAAAGGAAATTCGTCAAACAAACAAAAGTGGAGACACAAAAGTGAAGTCAGGAAACCCTTGAAAGAAAATCGTGAATAAACAAAGGTAAAATGTCTAGCATTGCACTGAAGAAGGACGTCTGCATTTCTGATATAGAGCACTGGAACCCCAGTAAGGAATTCTAAGTGAACATTCCATATGGAAATCTTTCACATGATAACTATAAACTGAAGCTTTAAATGAGCTGTGAAGTCTGTTAAAATGTGTTTTGATACAGTAATATATAAATCTATCTGTCCGTATATATAGAGAACTTGTATTTTTAAAATGGTGGTCAGGTAGAGGAACTAGAAAAGTGATTTTGTTACCTATTTTTGACCATCTGTATTATTGTCTTTGAGATACTAAAACAATTAAATTTGCTAAGGCTGTACTGCACCATGTTAGTAAAAAACAGATCTGCCTTACAGAAAAGTTTAGAAAGAAATATTGTTGCTCAGTGCTGTTAATACAGCTCAAGAATTGAGTTTATATTTGCAGTATGATATAAATGATCCAACCCTACTCCAAACACATTGTTTTTGTCTAGTGAAAGTTTTGTTGTGATTATTTATAATTGGCAGTATTTCTTCCAGAAGAAGCTAAAATAAGACTGGCACTTATCCTGAAGTGCATTAATAAAACCACATTTTAAAATTATCATGGGCCTTGACTATATCATATACGTGATTCTAATTAGTAATTTTTTACGGAATCTCTGTTGTTTCTTTTCTAAATATGTTTAGCCACTCTTGAATACCATTCTCCGCTATTAATTCACTCAAAGCATTCATAGCATTCTGTAAACATGTATTTGATAATACTTGTTCCCAAATTTACCCATTGTTAATTATGGGTAACTAATAATAAATTTAATGCTATTTGAGGATGCTTTTCTTATATCAGTGCCACTTACTAAGTGACATTTTAAAGTGATTATTTTAAATTCTTTCTAACTACGGAGTTACTGTTTCTCTCATTCTCATCCTGTTGAGAGATGATAACTTGTTTGTGTCTTTCATAACTCGTTTAAAACACATTTTTAAAATTCATTTTAAGGATCTGAGGTAGCTATTAGTTATACTGGCAAGATTATTTTGAATGCAAGATTTTGACAAGAATTAATTACAAACAACAGAGGCCAGGCATGGTGGCTCACGCCTGTGATCCCAGCACTTTGGGAGGCTGAGGCGGGCAGAACACGAGGTCAAGAGATCGAGACCATCCTGGCCAACATGGTGAAACCCCGTCTCTATAAAAATACAAAAAAATGAGCTGGGAGTGGTGGCGCGTGCCTGTAGTCCCAGCTACTAGGGATGCTGGGGCAGGAGAATTGCTTGAACCTGGGAGGCGGAGGTTGCAGTGAGCCAAGGTCATACCACTGCACTCTAGCCTGGTGCCTAGTGATGGAGTGAGACTCTGTCTCAAAAAAAAAAAAAAAAAAAAAAAAAAACAGAAAATACAGAGTGCTGAAACGAAAATGTTATATATTGAAACAGTAGATACTTAATTTATAACTAACAGTCTGAAGGTTGTTGCTGACTTACTATTTTGGGATACATAATTGTTTTGCCAATGGATAATTCTAACAATGCAGAATATCTATTCAAGACTGTCATCAAAAACATTCACAAATGTTTCATTCTATTTTTAGTGACTCTCTGTTTAAAGAGTTTCTGAAAGGGAAGAAAATTTTCATTTTTATTATCTTTAGCAACCCTGAGTGTACCATAACAGAATATTTTATAGGCTTTCTATGAGATTATTTTTAATCGTACAAAAGATTTACATTTCCCTTATGTTGATCATTATGCCAATTTTACATGGCTGTCATGACACTGACTCTGCTGTTTGGCTAAATAATTTATTTTTTTCGGAGACGGAGTCTCACTCTGTCCTCCAGGCTAGAGTACAGTGGCTCAGTCTTGGCTCACTGCAACCACTGCCTCCTGGGTTCAAACGATTCTCCTGCCACAGCCTCCCGAGTAGGTGGGGATTACAGGCGCATGCCACGACACCTGGCCAATTTTTGTATTTTTAGTAGAGACGGAGTTTCACCAGTGTTGGTCAGGCTGGTCTTGAACTCCTGACCTCAGGTGATAAATCTGCCTCAGCTTCCCAAAGTGCTGGGATTATAGGCGTGAGCCACAGTGTCGGCTAGCTAAATAATTTGTATTTATTGTGCCAAAACATGTCAAAATCATGACCTCTTTGAATGGTATATTTGAGAGGATGTTTATTTCATTGGCTAACCATAGATTACTCTGTCCACATAGTGAAAACATGCACTAGTGTTTACCTATTACCATGGTAGTATTACCGGCCAAAATTTCAAGGCATTCATTTTATGCTTTGAACAACTCTTCACCATGGTGTGGACATGAATTTGCATATATGTTTGACTAGAAGTATAGACGGTTTACCATAAATATCCAGAAACCTTAAGCTTTGCTCATAGAAAATGAATGTTGTGATGCATCCTGGGCTCTCGAGTCAGACTTGCTTGGGTTTAAATTCTTGCTCCAACACTTACCGTTTTTGTAAACTTGAGCAATTTTACTTAATCTGTGTCTCAATTTCCTCATCTGTAAATTAGGGATGGTAATACTACCTCCCTCATAGGATTTTTATGAGGATGAAATAAATGTAAGGTTCTTAGAACACTGCCTGTCCCAGAACAGGGAGCAATAAATAGAAGATTGTATTATTATTCTATTACCTTGGAGTGTAAATATTGCATTTAAGTGAATGAAAAATTTGCTTTGACCAGATACTGAAGGAAATATTTCACACATTTCTTAATAAGTAATAGCTAATATTTATCGAGTACCTACTGTATGCTAGGTACTGTGCTTAATCTGTGTATAATAGTGTTAATCCTCAAAATTTGGGTGTTATTCCCATATTACAGATAAGGAAACTGAGGCTTACAGAATTAAACTAACCTTGTCACTGTCACAAAGCTAGCAAGTAACAGAGGTAGGATTTATATTCAAACCTGGGTGTTCATTTGTACCGTATCAGGCTTGGGGTTAGTCATTTAGTATTATTTCCATTTTTATTTATATGATATGTGACATCTGATACATTGGCCAGTAATAGTCAAATTAACCTGGCCAAATTGTCATAGTGATTCTTAAACTGTGGTTCATACACTTGCCTAGAATGTTGTTAAAATGCAGAGGTGAAGACCCCAGTCTAAGAAATTCTAATTTAAGCATGGGGACCCATTCTTACCAGATACCCTTGGGCAGTGATTATCAAAAGGGTGGTCCCAACAAACAGCATCAACATCACCTGGGAACTTGTTAGAAATGCAACTCTCTCAGGGGCCTATCTCAGATCTACTAAATCAGATAATCTAGGAGCAGGGGCAGGGACTAGCAGTTGTGTTTAGGCAAACACTGCAGGTGTCTTTCTCATCCTAGTTTGAGAACGACTGCCCAACAACCTACATGATTTTGATGCAAATAGTGTTTGAAACACATGGAGGATTGCTGCCCCATTACTTAGACATCTTTCAAAAACCATGTTTTAAATCAGTGTAGTCCAGGATAACACTATATTAAATACAAAATAAAGATAAAGGGTCATTGGATCATTCATTTTGGCCAAGTTTTTAGCTTCTCTAAAGTCACTAATATCAGGGCCCACAATAAAATCTTTAATTCTCCAAGGTTAGTAATTTTATATCGAAGAAGGAAGAGTTCATTAAGTACTAATAAGTACATAATTTATTAAAATCATACATAAAGTAAGTGTCATCAAAAAGGTCACAATTGTTAGTAAAAAAAATTAAATTGAAGTAGTAAATGCTATTTTATTACATACAGAGCACTTTTCTGCTAATTCATTGTTTTGTGTGACTGAATAAAGCAAAAAAAAATAATTCTCAAAGTATTTAATAGAGCACATAAAATCCCATTTCTTGATGATGATGTTCACTATCTTTTAAATTAAGATCTTTTTCATTTGGATAAATCATTTTGGTATGGTTTCAGAACATAGGGCTTTTGATGTCTTATGATCTCTAATAATGGTATGGTTGTATTTTCTAGTGGAAAGTTCATAGATAAGGCAGATTTTTTTGTCCCAGTTTGTTTTCAAATATCATAAATTTCAGAGTTTTTCTTACTGTAATGAGGTATGAAAATAAATCACTAATCAGCTTTTAATATTTTTTGAATAAGGAATTGAATTTGAGCATTAAATTTGCTAACTGGTTGTTTTCACAATTGTTTTCTTGAGTATTAATTTTTCGCTTCAAGACTGTCAAACTATAGTTATTACCAGGTTGATGCACCATTGTACTTGAAAGAATCCCTTGATTGATTAATTATATCTAGCATTTTATTCACCATTTAAGTTTTCAATTCATTAGACTATTATTCTTTGGCAGTTTCTGCTTTGTATTTATTGCCCTACTTTATTTGCTTCATTACTAACTTCCATTTTCTAGTTACTCTTAAATGCTGCCTTCAAAGGGTTAATTTGGCTATTAATAATGATTAGAATTTTTATTACTTGATTGATAATTTTAAACCTACTAACTAGGTTTCCCTATGAGATTGAAAGTAAAAGTCTTTCTAAGAATAATGCCTGCTGGCTCTCAAGATACTTGCCCTACTTAAAAGTCTATAATTTTAAATTAATTCTACATCTACAGTTATTAAAAGAAGTAAAGTTATTTGGATTCTTCTACTCATCCTTTTCTCAAAAATAAACAAACAAAAAAAACGAAACTCATTTGCTTTGTTTTTCTTTTTTTTCTTTCTTTCTTTATTTATTGAGAGGGAGTCTCGCTCTGCCACCCAGGCTGGAGTACGGTGGTGCTGCCTCCGCTCACTGAACCTCTGCCTACTGGGTTGAAGCGATTCTCCTGCCTCAGCCTCCCAAATAGCTGGGATTATAGGCACCTGCCACCACGCCCAGCTAATTTTTTATATTTTTAGTAAAGACAGGGTTTCACCATGTTGGCAAGGCTGGTCTTGACCTCCTGACCTCAGGTGATCCACCTGCCTTGGTGTCCCAAAGTGCTGGGATTACAGGTGTGAGATACCCCACCCAGCCTATTTTTCTACTTTATTAGGCCTGACAGAAATATAGTAAGCAATCCAGGAGACAACCTGTGGTAGATTTTATGCTAAATGTTTATGTTACCTCTGCTGACTTAAAACAATATGCTTATATATAAGAGTTGAAATAAAAATTTTAACACAGGCAGGAATAAGGGATTTTGCAAATTCTCTTTAGAGAAACCAACTCTAAAGTTTTATAGGTATGTTCTATTTCAACTCCCTTACCTCTGCAGTTTTCAGGTTACATTAGTTAAGTTTTAATAACTTTGCTGGACCCTGCAAATTAATAATCTACATAAAGTATATTATTAGAGGGAAATTAATCTTACTGCTGAGCAGTGCGTTGTACTACATGGTGAATGTTTGTGTTTGTGTTTTAAAAATTATGTAAGGTAATGGTGTTATGAATGGTTTAAAAATGTCTAGTGACTTGCCTATTTTAAGTGATCATCATTAAGTCTGAAAAATGTATTTTAAAATGTTTCTTAAAGTGCCTTTTGAACATTTTTAAACAGCGGATTTAAATAATGCATAAAATAAATTGCCATGGTCAAAGTTAAAAAAACAACAACAAAACATAGGTGTGGCCTGGTATGGTGGCTCATGCCTATAATCCTTTTACTTTAAGAGGCCGAGGTGAAAGGATCACTTGAGACCGGTAGTTGGAGATCGGCCTGAGCAACACAGCCAGACCTCATCTCTGCAACTGTGTTTTAATTGTATATGTATACATATAAAATGTGTAATAGTCTGTAATGGCCTGGAAGAACATGCATCAAAAAGTCAATAGAGATAGTTTCTTGGATATTCTTCAGAACTTTCTATATTTTTTCAAATTTTTTATAATAATGAATTTATGTTCTTTTATACCCATCAAAATAAACAAGTTTTTTTCCTACATGGTAGGAGAGAAGTCAGGCTTACTAGCTTTAATATACTAATACTAAGGGGGTACCAGAGCCTAGCACGTCTATAACTAAGAAAACAAGTCCTTGCTATTTGATGAAGTCCTAAAAAAGAAAAAATATGTATTTTGCTAATTCTGACCTTTATAAATATAAGATCTTTTAGGCTGACTGACAGCACCATGAATACCATGGCAACCCCCGTGACCCACACATCCACCTCTGGACGGCCTCCCAGAATTAGAAAATCTGAAGTAACAGCAAGACCATGAAAAGAGGAAGAATGATCAACCCCTGCAATGCCTAATTAACTTGAGACATTCTTCTGTTGTTCCTTATTCCTGTCTCAATTGATAAGGCAATGGACTTTGTAACCGACCTTGGTCAACCTTGTGACTCCAGACCCTCTGACCCCCTCCCAGCTTGCAAAAACCACCCTACACTGTAACTTCTATAACTTTCCACTGCCTACCCCAAACCTATAAAACCAACTCTGATCCCACTGCCCTCCGCTGACTCTCTTTTCAGACTCAGCCCGCCCGCACCCAGGTGAATAAATAGGCATGTTACTCACACAAAGTCTGTTTGGGGGGTCTCTTCATTCAGCATGTGCATTTTAACAACAAATACTCTAGTAGGTTTTTTTTTAAAAAAAAAAATAGGTATGTATTTTAATTTTTATTAATTTTTACCTAAAAATTGGAAGGACAGACAGCCTTGAAATCATTTCTTTCCTTCATTTTTCATGGTCACAAAACCTGAGTTCTGGATGTATCACAAATTATCTAATGTCAAGGGCTTAGCATTAATACTGGTATGTCAGACATGTAATAGGCTGTTAAAAATGTTTTGGATTTGAGGACCTTCCTTAGAGTATCTCAGGTTTTACAAAAGGCTCCTTTTTTAGAGCTTCACATGGTGACTCTGTCCTTGGGTTATTATGGAGCTCTTTGGGAAAGCCCTTGACTCCATCAGTTACTGGGCCCATTTTATTGAAATTACCCAGAGTCAGCTTGACACTTGTTCTCCCTAAACTGCTATCCTTTTGCAGAAGGGCCAGGTCAGTGGAAGGGCACATTGGGTACTGCAATTTCAGGAATTCAGACCAGAGTAATTTGGGGAGGCTTTCTTTGGTTTATTCTATTCTGAGGATTCTGGGGTGACTAAACACAACCTAGAGTCACCGATGATGTCTGAATTCATTTTGGACAACTACAGAGGACCCTGCAGATCTTAGGCTGTTCCTTGAAATAGAATTGATTGCCTCTGAGGAACTGAAATTTATTCATTCATGCATTTACTCATCTACCATAGGCTAGTAAAATTGTAGTTACAAAGGCTGTATTGTTTCTGCCCCTAAGAAAGACATGCCCTAGTGGGAAGACAAATGTCTAATTTATGATTGAGACATACTGGAGATAATCTGGCAGGACAGGGGCAGAATCACTTAAATGAACAGTTTCCTGGGTGTTCTCCTAATTCCCTCTCTGCTCCTGCAGGATCATCCTGAATGCTTTGGAGAAATTGCATTCTTTGGAGAAATGCTTTGGGGTACCCAGAACGACCTAGCCACAAAGTGGCCAGCCTTTCCACCTTTAAGGAACATGCCAGGCCTTACACTGCACCGTGATGGCTCCATGGAACAACATTGCCACCCACTGGTAATGAGAAGTCTCTGTGGACCTTCACCGGGCCCTAAGTCAATCTGGAACTCTTTGGCCATGCAAAAACAGGTTTAAGGTCATTGATACAGCTGGTAGGCATTGGAACAAAATTAGTCTCATGTGACTTTTATCAAATATATTAAGGAACGCAAAGAATACATATAGAAAAATGGGGCCGGGCGCGGCAGCTCATGCCTGTAATCCCAGCACTTTGGGAGGCCGAGGCAGGTGGATCATGAGGTCAGGATATCCAGACCATCCTGGCCATGGTGAAACCCGTCTCTACTAAAATACAAAAAATTAGCTGGGTGTGGTGGCCACTGCACTGCAAGAGTAAGACTCTGTCTCAAAAAAAAAAAAAAAAAAAAAAGAAAGGAAAAAGAAAAGAAAAATGGTAAGAGCACAGGCTCTGGGGCCTCACCTTTAGAGTTTGATTCTGGCACTGCCACTTACCTGATAGCTATTTGACCTTAGGTGAATTGCTTAACATCTCTATCTCTGTCTTCACTTGTCAAGTGGATAAGAATACTGCCTCCCTCCTAGGGCTGTTCTGAGAGCTAAACGAATTAAATCACATAAAGAGCTTAAAGGAGTGCCTGACCCACAGTAAGTATTCAAAATGTGTTGTGAGGCAATTTCGCAAAGACCAAGAGGCAGAAATACCATTTGACCCAGCAATCCCGTTAGTAGATATATACCCCAAGGAATATAAACCACTTTATTATAAAGATACATGCATGCATATCACAATAGCAGCACTATTCACTATTGGCAAAAACATGGACTCAACCTAAATGCCCATCAGTGATAGACTGGATAAAGAAAATGTGATACATTTGCACTGTGGAATACTACGCAGCTATAAAAAGAGCGAGATCATGTCCTCTGCAGGGACATGGATGGAGTTGGAAGTCATTATCCTCAGCAAACTAATGCAGACACAAAAAACCAAACACCACATGTTCTCACTTATAAGTGGGAGCTGAATGATGAGAACACATGGACACATGGTGGGGAACAACACACACTGGAGCTTGTCAGAGGGGGTGGGCTGGGGAGAGGGAGAGCATCAGGAAGAATAGCTAATTGATGCTGGGCTTAATATTTAGCTGATGGGATGATCAGTGCAGCAAACAACCATGGCACACGTTTACCTGTGTAACGTGTACATCCTGCACATATACCCCTGAACATAAAATCAAAAGTTAAGAAAAAAAACGAGTGTGTCTGTTGTTATTATCCAAATTACTACTTTGACATAAATAGGCATTTCTGTCTTCTTGCCCTTAAATGAGACCCTTTCCCTTGCACAGCAGGCTGTAGTGATTTTGTGAGCAGAAACATTTTTACCATCTCTCATGTCTTCTCCAGTCCCTCAGGGTTTATTGCTTGAGATGATAAAAGTGTTTTAGAAAGTGTCAGTCATATGAGAAGAAGAGAGTTTCTAACATTTTAGAGGGAAAAATAGCTCCAAGCTTTCCACATGTACCAGCTGAGAGAACAAATATTCAAAGCAACCTTCATATTGTGGGAGTGGAAAAGCAGAGATTTCATTCTGTGGGGAGGAAGTCTTGCAACAATATTATCTCGAAGGTAAATATCTGGCTGCAGTCAGACCTTTCTTCATAACCAAATTTGTGACGCAACACGTTACATTTCTTTGAATGTTAGCATCTCTGTGTTTTTGGGTGGGGTGGGAGGGGGGAGGTTTTCTGAGCTGTGAATGTCATTTCATGTTCAGCTTCTCTCCTGCACGAAGAGGACCTGGGGAATGGAATTTTCTGTTTTAAGGAACGTGTCTGTGTTGAAATTCAGTAAAGACGCCTCTTTAGAATGCACTCTTATAGAATGGATCTTTATTTTAATAATACTAGTTCTTAAAAAGATCTCAATATTTTACGTATGGGGCCTTTAGAATGGGGGCAATATACATATTTATTGATCAATTTAGTATACATGTTCTGCTCAGATGGGTTTTTCTCACCCACTGGGATTTTGTGGAAACTTTTTGATGTTAAAGTATTATATCAAGAAGTACTTTGGTAATAGGAAGTGATATGGGCTGGCTCTGTGTCCTCACCCAAATCTCATCTTGAATTGTAATACGAATTGTAATCCCCACATATTGGCAGAGGGACCTCATGGGAAGTGATTAGATCATGGGGTGGTTCCCCCATGCTGCTGTTCTCATGATAGTGAGTTCTCACAAGATCTGATGGTTTTATAAGGGGCTTTTCCCCCTTTGCTTGGCACTTCTCCTTCCTGTTGTCACGTGAAGAAGGACACGTTTGCTTCTTTTTCTGCCATGATTCTAAGTTTCCTGAGGCCTCCCCAGCCCTGCAGAACTGTGAGTCAATTAAACCTCTTTCCGTTATAAATTACCCAGTCTCGGGCAGGGTTTTTTTTCTTTTGTAGCATCAGAATGGACTAATACAGACAGGTAGAAATCTTTAATTTTATGAAGGATTATGCTAGCCTTGGTGTCTTTTGGAAATTGAAAAGTAAGTTAAGTGTTGTTATACAATCATCCTTCCTCCAATCTTCCTTACTTTCTTCTGAATCAAATACATGACTCCACCTACCTCTCACTTTCCAGGAATGCCAGGCGTTGGAGTCAGGCATTTTCCCATTTTAACTGGCAACTCTGGAGCTGAGGGGTTGGTTTGTTTAGTCTGGAGCAGAGCGGAATGTTCATGTTCAGTTGAACATGATAGCTGTTTTCAATTTTGAAAAAGCTGAAAGAGAGTTTAGACTTGTTTTCTTTTCTTTTTCCTTTTGTTCTTTTGAGACAGTCTCGCTGTGTTGCCCAGGCTGGAGTACAGTGGCGCAGTCTTGGCTCACCGCAACCTCTGCTTCCCAGGTCCAAGCAATTCTCCTGCCTCAGCCTCCTGAGTAGCTGGGATTACAGGCACCTGCCACCATGCCCAGCTGATTTTTGTATTTTTAGTAGAGATGGGGTTTCACCATATTGGCCAGGCTGGTTTTTAACTCCTGACCTCAAGTGATCCACCCGCCTCAGCCTCCCAAAGTGCTAGGATTACAGGTGTGAGCCACTGCGCCCAGCCTAGACTTGTTTTCTGTAGATCCACAGGGAAGAACTGGTTCTGGTGGGTAGAAGTTGCAATTAATAAGATGTTTGAATGACTAGAGCCGTTCGGATATAGAAGCAATTACCTCGTAAGCTAGTGCACTGCTCATTACTATCCATGTTTAAGCAGGTTCTGACCAAACCCATCTTGGCAGCGTTCTTGAGGAGACACCTGTATTGAGTAGGAGGCTGATCTCTAAGTTACCTTTCATGATTGATATTCTGTGTGTCTAGCTAGCATCTGTGGAGAACCAGAGTGAATCATCCATTATTCATGAACAATGACTGTTGGGCTCAGGGAGATTTGGAGAAGACAGTCTTCCTTGGATCTTTTTTGTTTGTTTTTTGAGATGAAGTCTCGCTCTGTCGCTCAGGCTGCAGTGCAGTGATGTGATCTTGGCTCACTGCAACCTCCACCTCCTGGGTTCAAGCCATTCTCCTGCCTCAGCTTCGGGACTACAGGCATGTACCACCATGCCTGGCCAATATTTTTTGTATTTTTAGTAGAGATGCGGTTTCACTGTGTTGGCCAGGATGGTCTCAATCTCCTGACCTCGTGATTCGCCCGCCTCGGCCTCCCAAAGTGCTGGGATTACAGGTGTGAGCCACCGCGCCTGGCCTTCCTTGGATCTTTTAAAAGGCACCCTCCTTGTGGCCCTCTATTGTGCCTGCTTATAAAATTGCCCCTTAGTGCCTTGGTCTCCTAAAAATAGTTTAAGAAAACAACTGTAATTTGGGTGGCTGGCTCAAATGTCAGAGATTGAACAAGCCTATTGCTTTGTAGTCCCTGCTGAGTTTTGGGTTGTCCCTGACACCCTGTCATGGCTGCATTCTGTCAGCTGGACTTCCAGGGGTGCCCTCCTTTTCTGGACTGTTTTCTCTTCATCAATGATGCATTTCTTTTCTTTCTTTCTTGTTTTTCTCTGCAGAGTCTCACTCCCATTACCCAGGCTGGAGTTCAGGGGTGCAATCACAGCTCACTGCAGCTTGAACTGCTCATGGTGGCACATGCCTGTAGCCCAACTACCCAGGGGGCTGAGGTAGGAGGCTCACCCGGGCTCAGGTGACCTACTTCAGCCTCCTGAGCAGTTGGGCCCTGGGTGACCCTCGTACTTCAGCCTTCTGAGTAGTTGGGCTACAGGCATGTGCCACCATGAGCAGTTAATTTTTTGTATTTTTAGTAGATGTGGGGTTTCATCGTTAGCCAGGCTGGTCTCAAACTCCTGAGCTCAAGTGATTCTCCTACTGCAACCTCCTAAAGTGCTGGGATTACAGGCACGAGCCACCACTTCTGGCCTCAATGATGCATTTCCACATTCCTTCTTTAAATTGTCTTAAAAATTCTACTGACCCTTTAAAATGTATGAGTACCATACACAGTCATAGACTGGCAGTAGATCCTGAATGATTGGATTACAAAAATTATGAAAATACAGATACGAAGAAAATATAAACTCAAAGGTGACCACTAAAATGCTGGTGTGTTGCATACACTTGACAACGCTGCAGGATGGGTTTGCATCCTACCCACCTCCTTTACGGAGCCCTGCATAATGCAATGCAGGTGTGGGGAGACAGGTTAGCAGGAAGCAAGCTCAGAAGCCTGAAGGTCTGGCTGCTTCTGAGTGTGCAGTTGTGTACCTCTGCTCTTTCCATCTCCCGCAACCCCGTCCTGCAGAATCTGAACTGCCTCTTGCTCCCCATCCTGCACTCCAAATGGACGTGGCTGAAAATGGGTGGTGACCTAACCCAAAGGCCACAAAAAGGACAAGGCAAGTTCCTGAGGAGCAAGCAAAGTAGTTAAAAGGTCCTGAAAGCTGCGAGGCCAGGAGACAAGGAAGATGAGGGAGAAAGTTCTGGAAGGTGCTACTGCCTGAGGTGGGTACAGCCCTCAGGGATGAGGACAGTGGCAGGTAGTGTCTGCCGGGGGCAGGCTAGTGGACCAGGCTAGCAGTGCAAATTGCAAATCTCTCACAGTGTGATCTTTCTGTGGGCTAGAGTACAATGACAGAAAATGAAGAAATGATTGAATGTCTCAGAGATGCTGTGTGAGTTTGGCTGACACTAAGGCCATTTTGTTGCTCGCTTACTAAGCGAGTCACCCTCTATCCTCTCCTTCCCTTCCCACCTTGGGAGTCCCCTTCCATGAGAAGGGGCTGGGTCAAGGATGCAATATCATGTAAGAGCATGTAACAACTGCCCTGTCAGGGGCCTGGAGCAGGATGGAAACAGGCCTAAAATTAGCTGGGCACGGTGGGACACGCCTGTAGAACCCTCCTGGGGTTCAAGCGATTCTCCTTAGCTGGGACACCAGGCATGTAGCACCATGCCCAGCTAATTTTAGGCCTGTCCCTGTGTGTGTGTTCCCGAGGAATGGGTAGAGCAGTGAGAATGGAGATATCCCCATTGATCTAAGGGCACCGAAATATTTTAACATTGTAACCACCACCAGCTGCTCCGAGCACAGTGCTAGTACATGTATTTTTTCTTTACAAAAATACAATCACACTATGTACAGTCCGAATCACTTAATGACAGGGATAGTTCTGAGAAGTGTGTCAGTAAGTGATTTTGTCGTAATGAGAACATCATAGAGTGCACCTACACAAACCTAGATGGCATAGACCACTGCACACCAGGCTACGTAATACAGCCTGTTACTCCTAGGCTGCCATCCGGTGCTGCATGTTACTGTACTGAACACTGTCGGCGATTGTACCGCAGTAAGTATTTGTGTATCTAAACATAGAAAAGCAAAAACATGGCATAAATGATAGAACATGGTACACTGGTGTAGGGCGCATAGCACGAATGGAGCTTGCGGGACTGGAACCTGCAGAGCCCACTGACTCACCCAGGCCAGCACTGCAGTAGCGGATGTTGCTCTGGGTGAGTCAGTGAGTGAGTGGTGACTGAATGTGAAGGCCTAGGACATTACCATACACTACTATAGACTTTATAAAGACTGTACACTTCACTTACAGTAAATTTATAAACGAACGTTTTCTTTCTTCAATAATAAATTAGTCTAAGCTTACATTTTCACTTCATTAACTCTTAAATTTGTTTCAACATTTTGGCTCTTTTGTAATAACACTTAAAACACAAACACATTGTACAGTTGAACAAAAATATTTTCTTTATGTCCTTATCCTTTAAGCATTTTTCTATTTTTAAAATGTTTTATTTATTTTCATTTTCTAAGCGTTTTTGTTAAAAACTAAGACACACGCATCCATAAGCCTAGGCCTACACAGGGTCAGGATCTTCAATAACTTATTTTCCACCTTCATATCTTGTCCCACTAGAAGGTCTTCAGGGACAGTCACATGCATGAAACTCTCATTTCCTATGATAGCAATGCGTTCTTCTGGAATACCTCCTGAGGGACCTTCCTGAGGCTGTTTTACAGTTAGCTTAAAATAAATAAATAAATAAAAGGAGTACAAATAACAATAAAACTATCATATAGTAAATACATAAACCAGTAGCATAGATCACTGTCAAGTATTAGATACTGTATGTAATGACATGTGCTTTTTTTAAACCAGCATCGCCACAGACACCAGGATTATGCATAGTGCCGTGACGTTATGATGGCTATGGTATCAATAGGTGTTAGAAAATTTTCGGTACCATCATAATCTTATGGAACCACCATCATATTTGTAGTACATTATTGACCAAAATGTCACTATGAGGTACAAGGCTGTATAGTTTTGTTGTTTGCTCTTTTTCACTTAATTTTTTTTTTTTTTTTTGAGACAGAGTCTTGCCCTGTCACCCAGGTTGGAGTGCAGTAGTGTGATCTTGGCTCACTGCAGCCTCCACTTCCTAAGGTTCAAGTGATTCTCCTGCCTTAGCCTCCTGAGTAGCTGGGATTACAGACGTACACTACCATGCCCGGCTGATTTTTATATTTTTAGTAGAGACATGGTTGTGCCATGTTGGCCAGGCTGGTTTCAAACTCTTGGCCATCCACCTCAGCCTCCCAAGGAGCTGGGATTACAGGTGTGAGCCACTGCTCCTGGCCACTTAATATTAGATTATAAACATTTACCCATGTCATAAGATAAAATTTAAATATGTTACCTCTAAAATGTGACATAAAATCCCATGGACTGGACTCAGCTTTACTAGTATATTATTATCGTTACTGGGCATTTCAATAGCTTACTTTTTGTGGTGATAAGTTCTGTTGTTATTCTGAATAATGCCAAAATATTTTTACATATATGTCTTTTTGTGCATTTGTGATCATTTCCTTTGGACACATTCCTAGAAGTGAACTTGGAGGTCAATGGATTTGACCCTTTGTGAAATTGCCTTCCAGAAAGGTTAGACCGATACGCCCTCTCAAGCAGTGCTTGAGAGTACACACTTCACCCCATAGTCAGTGATACTGTGCTTTAAATTAAAAAAAAAATTAATGCTGATGTGAAAGGAGAATAGTATATTATTTTCAATGGCCATTTTTTCTTTTTTTAAAATTTAAGACGAAATCTTGTTCTGTCACCCAGGCTGGAGTGCAGTAGTACAATCTCAGCTCACTGCAGCCTGTGCCCCCTGGTTTCAAGGTATTTTCCCACCTCAGCCTCCCGAGTAGCTGGGACTACAGGTGTGCGCCACCACCCCCGACATGGCCATTTTTTCTATTATTCCTGAAAGAGAAATATTTTTATGTTTATGTCCCTTTTATGAATTATCTATTGGTATCGTTCTGATCTTATTTCAAAATATTTGTCTCTACCCAATTGATTTGAAAGTGCTTTATATACAGTAAAGGCACTAACCCTTCAGCTGTTATAATGCTACAGTTACCTTCCCTGTTTGCCAATTAAGTTTTCAGTTTGGTTTTGTTGATTTAAAAAATATATTTTTTCAGCATTTATAAGTCAAAATCTATGGACACTGCATTTTAAAATTGATTTCATTGCTTTTATGATTAGAAATATCTTCGTGAAGCTTTGTGCTTAATATTTAATTGTACTTAATATAAATTTTTAAACTTTCTTTTTGTATTCTGCAATTTCAATTTTTTTCCAAATAGTTATTGGTTAATTCTCCCTTTTCTTGCTTAATTGTAATGGCAATCTTATATATACTCAATCACCATTGACACTTTAGAGGAGGCTCTTCCTACAGCCTGTTCACTGGCACTGTGGCTTGGGGAGCAGGGACCCCAGATATACCCTCTGTGCAGTGATGTGCATGAATTTGGGGGTACAGTCAAAGACCACCCCAGTCACACTCCATAAGTCTTGTGGTTGGTCCCCAGTCAAGGTTCTTAGCTTTTTTGTATTTCTTGCACAGTTTTGAATTACAGAATTGTTGGTAGCACATTTAAAGGAATTAAAAGACTCAGAATAACCCTAAAGTTGATGATGACTGCCACATGATTACTTCTACAGAATAACAATATCTCCGAGTCTCTATAAAAGCACCCATTGGTACTACATTGCTCGTGTGGTCTTTTCAGGACCATTTCAATGCCTGAGTAACAGCCTTAATGATGGCCAGCACTTAACATAGAGCTCACCGCATCTCACTGTATGCCCAGCACGGAGTAAGTACTTCTTAGAAATCAACTCATTTAATTCACACTCTGTGAGGTAGAGGTTGGTACTGCAATTATTCTCATTTTATGGATGAGGAAACTGAGGCATAGAGTAGGTACAAAGTGACTTACCCAAAGTAGGACAGGTAGCAAGTGGTAAAACCCGGGTAAGGCTGCAGCCTATCGGGCCTTGGATCCCACCCTCTGACCCCTGTGCACTGTGGCCTGAAGCACCTCTTTAATCAGAGGCAAAGCTCTCATATAGTTCAGTGAACTTGTGACCTCTTTTTGGTGCTGGATGGACATTCCACATTTTCACATTCCATTCTCACTGACTCACAGCAGCTTGTGCCCCACTCTCCACCCTGCTGCACAAGCTGTGTAGTGTGGTGTTTTGCCTGACACATCACTGTGCTAGAGTTTATACTCATTGTAGCAAAAATAAACTTTAAATGTTAACCCAAAATTGGAAGCACACCTGGAAAGAATTGGCTGGCTGTACAACAGGGAGGGAATCAAGGCTAGTGGTAACAGCACAAATATTCCAAAGTGGGATTGAACGAGTTCTTTTAAAACATTAAATGTTAAATGGCCAGGGGAAAAATAGTTCTCATATTGAAGCACAGAAAAAGAGTAAAAATGTTTAAAATTTATTTTCTAAGATTAGCATAAACTGGTAAAGACACACACACTCTCTCTTTATCTCTCTCTCACACACACACAGACACACACACACACGTACCTATAGATCAATTCAATTTGTGAACACAAAATTGTAAGTTTTAAATTGAATTCTACTGGATCAATTTCAGCTGGGTATTGAAATAAAATAATGCATCATGGCCAATTAGAGTTTATTCCAGAATATGAAGATATTTTGGTTGAAGGATATCTATTAACAGAATATATCATACCAATAGAACAAAGGAAAAATAAGTGATTGTATGAGCAAAGGCCAGAAAGGCATTTGATAAAATTTGCTATCTGTTCCTAAAAAGTGCTTATCTAGGCTGGGCGCAGTGACTCATGGCTGTAATCCCAGCACTTTGAGAGGTCAAGGTGGCGGATCATGAGGTTGGTAGATCGAAGCCATCCTGGCTAACAGTATGAAACCCTGTCTCTACTAAAGATACAAAAAATTAGCCGGGCATGGTGGCACATGCCTAAAGTAGTCCCAGCTACTCAGGAGGCTGAGGCAGTAGAATTGCTTGAATCCGGGAGGCAGAGGTTGCAGTGAGCTAAGATCAAACCACTGCATTCCAGCCTCAGCGACACAGCAAGATTCCGTCTCAAAAAAAAAAAGGTGCTTATCTATTTCAAACCAGTTGCAAACATTATACCTAATAGTGAAACAACAGAGAAGGGAAGAAATCAGACAAATTCTAACAAACACAGTAAGATATGAAGCAAAAAAAAGTGAAATGTAATAATCATAAAGGAAGAGCAAAATAATCATAATTTATTAATAGCTAACTTTTACAGACAAATTCTCTTCCAGGCACTGTCCTAACAGTTTCATGGGAATTAGGCCTCTTATTTGTTTCAACAACTTTATGAAGTAGATAGTATTTCACAACCCCCTTCCATTTAAAGATGAGAAAATTGAAGCACAGAAAGATTCAGTAACTTTCCCAGAGTTGCACAGCTATTAAATAACAAGATTTTGCACTAGTCCATCTGACCTGGAGTCAGGGTTCTCAGCCACTGTATGGCACTGACCATCAGGGTCTGAATGATTTAATTATCTGTCAGGCAGCACATGGGAGTTATCCGCAGAACAAGTAGAATTAATAAGATTCAATTAAGTTAGTCAGATTTAAAAAAATATAAAGCTGGATAGTTCTATATTAAATACCATAAGGGGGAAAATAATTAATTACATGAAAATATAAAATACCCAGGAATAAACCTCACCGAAATATCATAACTTAAATGAGAAAAACTATATTGTGGTCTATCATCTAAGTGCTCTATCATCTAAGATCCCTTCTGGATAAAAACTGTGTTATGGGATATAACAGAAGAGTTGAATTTATGGAAATGCACACCATAGTCCTAGACAGCAGGACTAAAAAGTATATGCAATTTTAATTATTACCAGATGAATATATGTTTAATCTCATTTCAATCAAAGTTCCAACAATTGTTTGGGAGGAAGTTTCAGGAAAACATCAACTTTCATTTGTAAAAATAAATAATTACGTTTTAAAGAGAACAAAATAATATATTTAAGTATTTGCTTATTAGTACACTGAATCTCTCTGGAAGGATGCATAAGAAATTGGTTACATTATTTTGCTTCGAGAGAAGGGAATTGGACCACTGAAGGAAGGAGAAGGGGTGGATTACTCATTGGACATTTTTAATACTTTAAAAATGTGTGAATATATTACCATTCTAAAAGCAAAATCAAATAAAAAATAGGTAAGAATACCCAATAACATTAAAAATATATATTGAGGGAGATTTCCTCTATCGAGTAGTATAACACATAAAACTGTAATAATTAAAATAGTGAGATTCTGCTTCAAAACTAGATAGATTACTAGAGCAGCACAGAGCCCATGAGATTAGCATGGAAGATGGAAGTAAACAGACAGCAAGAGGCTTACAAGCAAGAGGACAGTTTTGTCCAGAAGGCATCTTAGACTCAGAAGATAGAACATTAGGGCCAGAGGGCAGGGAAAACAGAAGCACTGCAAAGCTTATGAGTGACCCTGAAGGATTAATTTCCTTCTGATGTGGTTTACCTGCTCAGACAATTCTGTCCCTTCCAACTTCCAAATGAAAAAGGGGTGTGTATTAGTCCGTTCTCATGCTGCTAATAAAGACATATCTGAGACCGGGTAATTTGTAAAGAAAAGAGGTTTAATGGACTCATCCATGTGGCTGGGGAGGCCTCACAATCATGGCCAAAGGCAAAGGAGAAGCAAAGGCACATCTTACCTGGTGGCAGCCAAGAGTGCTTGTGCTGGGGAGCTCCCATTTTTAAGACCTTCAGATCTTGTGAGACTTACTCACTATCACAAGAACAGTATGGGGGAACCCCCGCATGATTCAAACATCTCCACCCGGCCCCGCCCGTGACACATGGGGATTACGACAATTCAAGGTGAGATTTAGGTGGGGACACAGCTAAACTATATCAGGGCGCTCTGCCACAAATTCATTATAGAGAACGAGAAGACTTGGAGTGTGGGATGTTCTAATGACCTGGGGAGATGAGTCATCCATGTGACCCTAGGTGAGTCATATGTAATAATCACTAGCACTTACTCAGCAGTGCCAGGTACTTTGTATGCATCACTTCATTAAATCTTTACAACAATCTTATAATCCACACCAGCAGTTTAAAACAATTCTTTGTAGTATAATCATCTTAACAAGGTAAGGAAAGCAAGGGATAAAGATGTCAGCAGCAGGGGCACACAGTAAGTGGCAGCACTGGGATCTGAGTGTCCCGTCAGCTCCAGTGGCCACAGGGTTTACTCCACTGTACCACTGCTAATCCTCTGTGTTTCAGTCTTCATGCATAAACAGTGAAGGAGCTGGGTTATATATTCACTAAGATTCCATGTAATTCTAAAGGGACTCCTAAGATGAAACACTTCCAGGATCCATCTTTAAACTGGTTTCTGCTGTGGCCACCTGAAAGCAACCAACTTATCTCAACTCCACTTTATATTCAGTGGTCCCTGCTGGGCCAGCCTAGTTGTAGCCAAAACTCTAGGACACCATTTTACAAATAATATTAAGTGATCAGATGGAAAAAAGTGTCAATTTGGATGAATTTCAGGTGCACTTCTCGCAGATTTTAGAAATAGCAGACTGTGCTGATTTACTGTGGTGAATTAAAGATCAAAGGAGTGGTCTCTAGGGTAAAGTTGATGGACCCACAACCAAAGAGCAAGATGCCAAAGTTGAAAGCATTCTTTTTTTTAAATCAACTGTTGTTTGTGTGACCTTGTTTACAGGGTTGTCAATCTCTGAACTCTCTTGGAGAAATGTCGACTTGTTGCTGCCTAGGACAAATGGGCCGAGTGGGTAAATAACAAGCAACCCACATCCAGAAGCTCTGTGATAACAGCCAAGCCCTGGCCTTGGTAATCTCTAGTTCCCCTCACATCAGTTCCTCAGGTTATATTCCAGTGTAATCTCACCCTTTTAACCTCCTTCTCCTCCTCCTGGGATGCTGGGGCCATTCTTTGCTCTAAGGGCAGACTGCCGTGGAGACTGAATCCTCTCTGGAAGAGGCAGGGCTTTCACACTGAGCTGAGGCCTCTTGGCAGAGCTCATTCCAAAGGGAAGCCCAGCCCCGTGGAGCCACGGCAGTGGCTGTTGTCTCTGCCAGCTTACCTTGAGCAAATCACAGAGGGAGTTGGGCACCCTGCCAAGGATTCTAGCCACCATCACCTTTTCCTTCTTGTGCTGGTAGTATGAATTTCATAATTAGGCAATAAGTATAAGGAAATCGATATGCATATTTTATATGTATCTCTAAATATATATATTTAGAGATGGGAGTCTTGCTTGCTATGTTGTTCGTGTTGTACTTGAACTCCTGGGCTCAGGGGATCTTCTTGCCTCAGCCTCCTGAGTAGCTACAGGCACATTCCACTGTGCCTTGCTAAAAAAATATTTTAAAGGGGTTGATGGGGTGGACTGTCAGAATCCAGAAAGCATATCTTGGTTTAGAAGAGGAGTATGTGAGGGCTTGGGGGTCAGAAGCCTGGGTTAAAATGGCAGCCTTGTCCTTTGTCCTGTGTGTCCTTGGGCAAGTTATGTAACCTCAGATGGGCTAAAAATGGAATCTGTCTCAAAGGCTGTGGCAAAGATTAAACGAGATAATAGGAAGAAAGAGTTTAACACCGTGCCTAGTACATGGGAACTGCTTAATAACCCAGAGTGATTGCTCTTCTAGTTAGGAGTACTGGCTAGTATTCTTGGTCAGATCTCCTGTTTCTCTTTGGAGGTGACTCCCCAGCCCAAGCATGGAGAGCGAATTATCATGGATACATTTTGGCGGCTGAGAAGCTGGGAATAGGCTGGGGCTAAGAGATGCTGAAGAACACAGCTCTTGGCTAAAGGAGTATAGCACTTTCTATACTGTATTCATTTATGTATTGCTTGAATTTTTTGAAAAAGGTAGTGTGAATTTCATAATTAGGCAATAGTATAAGGAAATAGATATGCATATTTTATATGTATCTCTAAATATATATATTTAGAGATGGGAGTCTTGCTCACTATGTTGTTCATGCTGTACTTGAACTCTTGGGCTCACAGGATCTTCCTGCCTCAGCCTCCTGAGTAGCTACAGGCACATGCCACTGTGCCTTGCTAAAAAATATTTTAAACTCTGTTAGAACCATTTAACATCTAGTACTGTAACATCTTCTCCCCCCAGATGATCATTATAAGATATTTGAACAATACTGTGTTAACCTGAGACAGACACCACATCATCTATGCAGTGTTCCGGCTGGGAGTGCATAACCTCAACTGAATCACGAAGAAGCCTCAGATGATCTCAAAATGAGGAAGTTGGTATTTAACAAAAGAGAGACACTGTCACTTTTAAAAATGTCAGTGTCATAAAAGACAAAGCCTGTGGAAAATTTCCAGATTAAAGGAGACTAAAGAGACATGATAACTAAATAAAGACTGAATTCTGTACTAAAAGGAAAATGCTATTAACAACATTGCTGGTGTACCCTGTTTCATTGCACTCCATTTTATTGTGTTTTGCAGATACCGTGCTTTTTACAGACTGAATTTTTGTGGCAACCTTGCATTGGACAAGTCTATTGGCACAATTTCTGAAACAGCATGTGCTTACTTTTCTTTTACGTTATGTTTTGGTAATTTCCACAATATTTCAAGTTTTTTTTTTTTTTTTTTTTCTTCTGAGATGGAGTCTCTCTGTCACCCAGGCTGGAGTGCAATGGCGCAGTCTCGGCTCACTGCAACCTCCACCTCCTGGGTTCAAATGATTCTCCTGCCTCAGCCTTCTGATTAGCTGGGACTACAGGCATGTGCCACGATGACCAGCTAATTTTTGTATTTTTAGTAGAGACGGGGTTTCACTGTGTTGGCTAGTCTGGTCTCGAACTCCTGACCTCATGATCTGCCAGCCTTGACCTCCCAAAATGGATTACAGGCATGAGCCCCTGCACCTGGCCGTGTTTTCATTATTATCACATCTGTTATGGTGACCTGTCATCAGTGATCTTTGATGTTACTATTGTAATTGTTTTGGGTGCCATGAACTGCATCCACAGAGGATGGTGAAATTAAATGGACAAATGTGTTCTCTGACTGCTCCACTGACGAACCAGTCACCCATCTCTCTCCCTCTCCTCAGGCCTCCTTATTCCCTGAGACACAACAATATTGAAATTAGGCCAGTTAATAACCCTACAATGGCCTTTGAGTATTCAAGTGAAATGAAGAGTCACAGCCCTCTCATTTTAAGTCAAAAGCTAGAAATGATAAAGCTCAGTGAGGAAAGCATGTTGAAAGCTAAAATAAGCCAGAAACTAGGCCTCTTGTGTTAGTAGTCAAGTTGTGAATGCAAAGAAAAGTTCTTGAAGGAAATTAAAAATGCTACTCCAGTAAACATGTGAATGAGAAGGAAGAGAAACAACTTTATTGCAGATATGGAGAAAGTTTTAGTGGTCTGGATAAAAGACCAATCCAGCCACCACATTTCCTTAAGCCAAAGCCTAACCCAGAGGAAGGCCCTAACTTTCTTCAAGTCTATGAAGTCTGAGAGAGATGAGGAAAATGCAAAATAAAAGTTTAAGGAGAGAAGCCATCTCTATAACATAAAAATGCAAGATGAAGAAGCAAGTTATTGGAGAAGTTATCTGCAGCAAGTTATCCAGCAGATCTAGCTAAGATCACTGATGAAGGTGGCTACACTGAAAAACCAATTTTCAAGGTAGCTAAAACAGCCTTCTATTGGGAGAAGATGCCATCTAGTACTATCATAGCTGGAGAAGAGATGTCACTGCCCAGCTTCAATGCTTCAAAGGACAGGCTGACTCTTGTTAGGGGCTAACGCAGCTGATGACTTGAAGTTGAAGCCAGTGTCATTTACCATTCCAAAAACCTGAAAACTCTTAACAATTATGTTAAATCTACTCTGTTTCTGCTTTATAAATGGAAGAACAAAGCCTGGATGATAGCAAATCTATTTACAACATGGTTTACCGAATATTTTAAGCCTACTATTGAGATCTACTGGTCAGAAAGAAAAATTCCTTTCAAAACAATACTGACAATACATTATCAGTGAGCAGTAATATTTTGAAATGAATCTTTTTTTTTTCTAAGCAAGAGCTATGTTAGAAATATATAAAGAGATTAATGTTGTTTTCATGCCTGTAACACAACATCCATTCTGCAGGCCATAAGGAGTAATTCTGACTTTCAAGTCTTGTTATTTAAGATATACATTTCGCAAGGCTATAACCTCCATAGATTGTGATTATTCTGATGGATCTGGGCAAAGTAAATTGAAAACCTATGCTTTATTAGTTTCTGCTGAAGAAAATAAAAAATAATAACAAGAAAAACTCTGGAAAGGAATCATCATTCAAGATACCATTAAAAACATTCATGATTCATTGAAGGAGGTAAAAATATCAACATTAATGGGAGTTTGAAAGAAGTTGATTTCAACTCTGAACAGGAGATTTGAAGAAGTCTTTGAGGAGTTCAAAACTTCAGTAGAGGGCGTAAATGCAGATGTAGTGGAAATAGCAAGAGAATTAGAGTTAGAAGTGAAGCCTGACCATGTGATTAAATTGCTGCAATCTCATAATAAACCTTGAATGGATGAAGAGTTGCTTCTTATAGATGAGTAAAGAAAGTGGTTTCTTGAGATTGTATCTACTCCTGGTGAAGATGCTGTGAATATTGTTGAAATGACAACAAAGGACTTAGAATATTACATACATTTAGTTGATAGAGCAGTGGTAGGGTTGTAGAGGATTGACTCCAGTTTTGAAAGAATTTCTACCATGGGAAAAAATGCTATCAAACTGTAGGACATGTTATGAAAGGTGGAGTTGATTGATGCAGCAAACTTTATTTTTGTCTTATGTGAAGAAATTGTCACAGCTACCTCAACCGTTAGCAACCACCACCAGATCAGTCAGCAACCATCAACATCAAGGAGAGACCCTCTACAAGCAAAAAGATGGTGACTCACTGAAGGCTCAGATAATCAATTTTTTTTTTTTTAGCAAGAAAGTATTTTTAAAATAAGATGCGAACATTTTTTAGACAAAATGCTATTGCATATTTAATAGACTGTGCTACAGTATAAACCTAACTTTTACATGCACTGGGAAACCAAAAGTTCGTATAACTTGCTTTTTGCAATATTCACTTTATTGCAGTGGTCTGGAAGCAAACCCACTGTATCCCCAAGGTATGCCTTATTAGGTCAATAGACAAAATTGGAATGCAATGCAGATGCTAGATTTAAAAAAAGCACACACACATATGTTGAGGGAGAGAGACACACACAGAGAGAGAGACAGAGAGAGAGAGAGAAAGAGGGAAGGAGTGAGGGAGACAGAGACAGAGCAAATGATAAAGCAAATGGGGCAAAATGTTAACATTAGATGAAACTGGGTAAAAGGCATACAAGTGTTTTTTACACGATTCTTATTCTTACAACATTTCTATAAGTTTGAAATTATTTTTGAAAAATTTAAAAAGATTTGAATACTATTAAATATTATATGCATGTATCTTAAGTTCTGAAAGCACACTTAGAAATGGAAATACTTGGCTGGGTGCGGTGGCTCATGCCTGTAATCCCAGCACTCTGGGAGGCCGAGGCAGGTGGATCACCTGAGGTTGGGAGTTTGAGACCACCCTGACCAACATGGAGAAACCCTGTCTCCACTAAAAGTACAAAAATCAGCTGGGCATGGTGAGCCATGCCTGTAATCTCAGCTACTCAGGAGGCTGAGGCAGGAGAATTCATTGAACCCAGGAGGCAGAGGTTGTGGTGAGTTGAGATCAGGCCATTGCACTTCAGACTGGGCAAAAAGAGTGAAACTGTTTCAAAAAAAAAAAAAGGAAGAAAAGAAGAAATGGTACTGGAATGACTTCCCTTCTCTTTCTACCTCAAAATAACTGATACAATAAGACTAACCTCATCAATGAGCAAGTGCCATTCTTAGGTCTCACAAAGAGAAAACAAAGAGCTCTTATTAAGCACACATACATACTGGTTGAAGGTAAATATTAGGGTAAAACCATCATGACTTTACAAGATATATCAGAAAATCTGACATGCAGATCATTCATGCGATAAGGGAATTCTCAAACAGAATTCAGCAGATCCTGCATTAATGACCAACAGAGATTCACAAGGGCATTAAACATATGACTCCTGGTTAGTGGTCTCAGCCTACCCATATGCCACCTTTCGTACCAACCTTTGACCCCACTGCCTCCATACCCTTAGCTTCTTACCCTGCCCCACATCTGGTGATGAGTGAGTTGTCTCACACTTGTTTCATGATATAAAACAGCTACAAGTTTATTGTTTTTTCTTTTAGGCTCCATATTCATTTTGGTAAAATATCCTTGTATCAAAATAGTGGTATCAAAGGGAAAATCCATGAATGTCAGTTACCCAGCCCAGCGACTTCGTTCTGGAACTGTGGAGATAGTGAGTAGAGATGACAGGGAGCACTCAGTGTGGCGGCCCAGCTGCCGGCTGCACTGGAGGCTGAGCTGAGGGAGAGCCTCCTGAAGCTGATCTGGTGAGTTGTGGGAAACATCAGGGTTGATTCAGATGTGGTTGCCCAAGTGAGTCTCTATTCCCTCCCGGTATCACCCTAGAGTTTCCCCCTTGGGATGCATACTCTGGCAAGAGGCCTTCCCCCAATACCTGCCCAGCCCAGGATAGTTGGGTGGTCCTGTGGTGAAGAATACTTACAGCTATGAAGGGTAATTGTTTGGATAAGCTCAGCCAGGGGCTTCCTACTGTAGAGTCCATAAGAAGAGCCATGGAGGGTGTAAGGAAAGCGATGCTCAGGTTATTGGGGGCATAGCCTGTCCTAGGGGGTGACAGATGGAGGCCACAACACACTCCAGAATGGATTGGTCTGTCACACACTTTCCCAGGAGTTGGCTGGCTGGAAGAAGGCAGCATGACAAAGAAGGGTGCAGAGAAAGGTGGGGGTCAAGCACACTTGCCTAGACTTATTCAGGAGTGATCAAGAAAACTGAAACAGGCCGGGCGCAGTGGCTCACACCTTTGAAGGCTGAGTTGGGCGGATCACCTGAGGTCAGGAGTTTAAGACCAGCCTGGCCAAAAGGTGAAACCCCATATCTACAAAAATACAAAAATTAGCCGGTCGTGATGGTGGGTGACGGTAATCACAGCTACTCAGGAGGCTGAGGCAGGAGAATCGCTTGAACCCAGGAGGCGGAACTTGCAGTTAGCCGAGATTGTGCCATTGCACTCCAGCCTGGGCAACAGAGTGAGACTCTGTCTCAAAAACAAACAAACAAAAAAGCCAAAAAAAAAAAAAAAACAACAAAAACCAACCACCAAAAAAACCCAAAACTGACACTGAAACAAATGTGCTTGCATATGCTTGTTCAGGAGTGTCAAGAACAGTGGAAAAAAAATTCTTCTCCCATCTCTCTTTCCCTCTGCTCCTTGTTATTGACCAAGAAAAGCAGAAGGCTAAACATTTTCTCAAAGGCAACAGACAATCTGCTTCTAAACCAGTGCTGGTTAGACAGTTAGTCTTGATTTATCTGGACTGTCAATCTGAAAACCAATCACAGAATTCTCCTCAATGTTCCTGGATTTATTCCAAGCTCTCATTCAAGGTCTCTGAGCCTGAACTCAGCAACTGAGCCCAAATCATTCCCTTCCCTTCCTTATCTCCTATCCCTGCCTTTCAAATCTCCTTTAAGAGGACTCCTTTGCCCAAAACACCATTCAAAATTTGCTTATTCTTCCTTTGGAGGCATCTGATTGTCATGCCAGATTTTTATCTTTTGCTTTTTCAGCAAAGCACAGAACTTTTTGTCTAGCATTCCCATTTTAGATGAGCAGTTGGATTTAAAACCTGCACATCTGTGTGTGGGAGCTTTAAAAATCCACCACACAATGCAATAACAGCTTGATTGTGAAAATAAATGTTTCATTAATTTGATTTTTCATTGACGTCTTATTTTTTCATTAAACCTTATCGCTGGCCAAGGAAGAGACATTCTGCAGTAGAAAGTACATGGATTTTGAAGTGAAACAGGTTTAGCCTGGAATCCTAGCTTTGCTGTTTTACTTTGTGGTAACGTTGGGTGGGCCATAACATTTTGAATTTCCCCACCGATAGAAGGGGGTCATACTCTGAAGCTGCTATGAGGATTTTATGAGCTAGTCTGTATGCAGTCCTTAGGACAGAGCCTCGCTCTGCTAAATTCTCCATAAACATTGCCTCTTGTCAATATGTATCCATGTAAAGCCCTGCACAGAGTCTGCACCAAACAGATGCTCCTTCCCCTGACCCCACCTCTTATTTACCAATTTTTCTTCTAGCTTAAATGAGAATGGATTTTTTCCAAAAACTGAGTCACAGTGTTGCATGTTCTCTGGGATCTGATCTCTTCTCACTCCCTGCAATGGGTTGAATCATGGCCCTAAAGATATGTTCTAATCTCTAATCCTGGAACATGTAGCTATCCCCTTATATGGAAAGAGAGTGACTATGACCTTGTATCTTTTTTTTGGGGGGGGGGACGAAGTCTCACTCTGTCACCCTGCCATGACCTTATCTCTTAAAAGATGTGATTTAGTCAAGGACTTTGAGAGGAGGAGTTTATCCTGGATTATCTGGATGGTCTCCCTCTTTATAAGAGAGGCAGAGGGCAGGGTGTGGTGGCTCACATCTGTAATCCCAGCACTTTGGGAGGTTGAGGCGGGTGGATCACGAGGTCAAGAGTTCAAGTCCAGCCTGACCAACATAGGGAAACCCTGTCTTTACTAAAAATACAAAAAAAAAAAAAAAAATTAGCTGGGCAGGGTGGCAGGTGCCTGTAATCTCACCTACTCAGGAGGCTGAGGCAGGAGAATCATTTGAACCTGGGAGGCGGAGGTTGCAGTGAGCCAACATGGTGCCATTGCACTCCAGCCTGGGCAATGAGAGTGAAACGCCATCTAAAAAAAAAAAAAAAAAAAGAGAGGCAGAGGAACTTTGAGACAGGCACACAGAGCAGCGATGCACACAGACAAGACCAAGTAAAGATGGTGGCAGAGATCAGAGTGATGAGGCCACAGCCTCCAAGGTTGGAAGGACCAGGGAAGATTCTTTCCTAAAGGCTGTAGGAATAGGCCTCCTGCTGACATCTGATTTGGCCTCCAGAACTGTGAGGGGATAAATTTCTGTTGTGTTAAGCTACCGAGCTTGTGGTCATTGGTTACAGCAGCCCAGAGACACTCACACACTATATGAATCTGGGCTGGAAGACAAAGCCCTTCCTCTCCTTCTCCAGCAATTCAACAAGAGAAACGACCTGTGCAAGAGGGTGGTCCACAGCCCACACAGGTGCGTGCAAACACACCAGCCTTGCCAGGCATGTTCACCCACCGTCCCTGGCAGGGCCAGGCCCTCCTCACCCTCAACAACACAGAGCAGTGGGTAAGGCCCTGAGGCTACCTGCCGTCCCTGCCCCTCTTTCTTTTCCCGTTTTCTCTCTGAGGCTCGGGATTCTTTCAGGCGCAGCAAAACTCTTCTTTGCACAAGTCACGACTAAGCTTAAAATGCAAGTATCTTCAGTTACGTAATACGTAGACTTTAGCAGGAACCTCTGTGTTCTGTAGTAAATGACTTTACTACAGGTCGCTTCCTGCGTGTGTGGGCTTTGAGAGGGAACACAGCCAGGAAGAACACGTGGGACCAGAAGAGATGTTGCTATGGTGAAAGCTAAAAGCACAAAAGAGAGTCGAGAGCTTCAAAGACCTGGGCTTCCTCCCTCACAGTTGTACAAAGCAAGACAGAGACGCAGCACACAGTAAGATAATCTGATCGTTAGGCCTCCTGGCAGCTCTGTGAATATATAACATAGTATTATCCACATTTATGGTCAAGGAGACAGAAGCCAGTGGAGATCAACTAGTTTGTGCAAGTTCATGCAACTAGGAAGAGGGCAGAGACAGGACTTGAGCAAATGACCATCTGTCAGCAAGACCCCGGCATGCCTCGTTGCCTCTAGCTAAAGAGGAATGTAGAAAAATGCAGCTGGAGGGATTCAGGTTTACCAATCCCACCTTGTTGGAGCCCTGAAGGTCATTATGCATCCTTCCACCATTCTCTGGGCAACCATGAACCAGAGTTAGTGCTAGGCCAGGGATTTCCCACATGCAGGAGGCTCCCTATTGCTTGGCTGTATGGATGGAGAACACCTGGGCCTGGAGAACAATAGTCCCCACTGTTGCTATTTAGTGGGGTGTTGTTATTATGATTAGGAAGGACCCAAACTTGAACCTCTCTGTGCTTTAGTTCCTCCATCTGAAATGTGGAAGCGGGGTAGGTTGGATGACTGGTTCTCAATCTTTGCTGTCCATTAGAACCTCCCGTGCAGTGTTGGTTAGGCCATATCTCACTGCAATTAGCCTGGAATCTCCCTGGGTGGGATTCAAGCATCAGCATTTTCAGAATCTCTTCAGATGATTCTTAAGGACAGCCAATGTGAGAACCAGTGGTTTACCTGACTGCTAAGTTTCTTCCAGATGCAATGTCTTCTCTGTCGGCATCTGCATGTGAAGCCAGTGCTGCTAGGGTTCAATTCTCCAGATAGTAATGATTCATGAAAGACCCTCAACTAAAGCCCCATGCTCAACTTTTCCCGAGAAAGCCACTTCTCTTTGGTTTGTCCAACAACATTATATACATATATATGTACATAAATATATTTTGAGATGGAGTCTTGCTCTGTCACCCAGGCTGGAGTGCAGTGGCGTGATCTTGGCTCAAAGCAACCTCTGCCTCCCCAGTTCAAGCAATTCTCCTGCCTCAGCCTCCCGAGCAGCTGGGATTACAGGCGCATGCCACTAGGCCCAGGTAGTTTTTTTTTTTGTATTTTAGTAGAGATGGGGTTTCACCGTGTTGCCCAGGCTGGTCTCGAACTCCTGAGCTCAAGCAATTCGCCTACCTCAGCCTCCCAAAGTGTTAGGATTACAGGCGTGAGCCACGGCACCTGGCCTAATATTTAAAATCTGTATACTGGTCCAAACTTCTCATGGTCTTTCATGCTTTTAAGAAGAAGGGAGGATTCATGAGGTAATAAAACTATTCAGGAATCATTTAGTTAATTATTATTTTAGGGCTTACTATAAATGGTATCCTAGGGTTCTGAAACAAAAAATTAATATAATTTAGTCACCCAGCACTAAACCCTTATTTGATCTGAGGACTGCTACATTCAAGCTGAAGACAGAGAGATGAATCATCTTTTGCATTTCGGAAACTCCCAGTCCAAGGTGATGATAACAACAGCAATAATAACAACAGCTGCAGCCAAAATGGAAAAATACTTATTGAACATCAGGAATTGCTGACAGGTGCTTTTTATAGGTTATTTTAGATCCTCACTACAACCCTGCTAGGTAAGCATCATTTCCTTCATTATATTCCTGGGGGAACTAAGGCCCAGAGAGGTTAGGTAACTTGCCAAGATCATACAGCTAAGAAGTAGCTGATCTGCCATTCTGACCTGTGTCTATAAGATTTAAAATCCCATGCTCTTTCCACCATATGATAAAACCTCTAGAAAGAGAGAAAGAATTGAGAATTAGAGATAAAGGTAGCAGGGAAAGTGTTAGCTTTCATAGGGGAGAATCAGATCCAGGTGGAGGAAATGCTGTGAAGTGCTCACATGAAAGGTGTTATAAGAAAATCAATCTATATTTAACTATGTTTGGGGCTCCATCCTGTTAGAAGGTACAACACTGGAACACACAAATTCATTACGAAGGGCTAGTTCTCCTGCAGTCAGTCCCAGCTCCCTCTAATTAGTCTTCAAAAATAAATCCGTTGTGTGTTTCGTGGCTCAGCAACGTCATTTTTTTAGCCAGTGTGAGCTCTTTGGTTCTAGGCAGATTTTCACTTTTATTGACTGCCATCAGTGATATAAAATGTACCAGGAGGAGAGGATGGTGGTGGGCACAGCTGTGACAACCCTTTTCTCTATGGTGTTAAGATTCAAACACCATGTGAGCCAGCATGTTCTGAAGGCACACACACAGACACACACACACACACAATTCAAAATGAGCTAAGACCTGGAGAACGCTCTATACACATTAGCTAACTCAGGAATCTAAATATAAATTTATTTTTGGAGAAACCCACTGGGCTAAATAATTCACCCACGAAGCCAGATGTAGCTTGAGGCCATCACATGCTCTGGTCTAGAGCAGGAAAAGGGAAAAAGAATGAAGCCATAAATTTTCTTAATGAGGCTTTCCCAAACCACCATTTCATGTTTTCACCATTTTACCTGTTTTGTAGCCAAAACAGGTAAAATCACCAAAGGAACTTAGGATCTTGAAGAATATCCAGACACTGTGAAAAGAGGTTTAAATATTAGATATTTTTAAAAAGATTCTAAAAAATATTTATTATGCTTACAAAATGGAAACTTCATGTTCATACTAAAAAAAGATTTACAATTATACATAAGTATTACATGCAGATGTATATAAACACACTGCATATGCAAACATATACACATAGACCATCTGGCCAAATACATGATATTATAAGGATGAGTTGATTTCACAGCAACATTTTGATGTGGAAAATTACCTCCACTCCAGAAATTATGAGGAAGGAAGATAGACATTGTCATTGAAAATAATGGCATAGGGATGTGTCATTACACAACCTTGGATGAGATAACATATCAACCTGACATGCATACAGGCGGCATCTGTTCCTGAAAGGAATGGAAAAATGCTTATGAAGATATAGCAATGAGATACTGAGCTAATAGCCTGATAAAAACACATGTGATGTGTTCTTACATTGCTTACTCTAATTTTTAAAAAAGATTTGGTAAAAACAGAATAAAGATGACACTATCTAAAATAGTTGGTGTGCTTGGAATTCAATTTTTAAAATTTGAAGGTAGGAATACTTCAACGAGGCAGACAAATCATAAGCTTATTTTTCTGTTTCAGATGCTTATCAAACTAGAAGTGAACATTTTGAACAGATTTGTTTTCTAGGTGAAATCCTCTTTCCACATCCTACATAACAAATACTCATGCGTGCGCGCGCACACACACACACACACACACACACACACACACACACACACACAACCTCTTTCTCTCCTTACAACTGTAAATCCATACCATGGGACTAAGGATGCTAACAACCGAAGAATGTGTTAAAGCAACATTTTACCTCTTTGCTGATCAAACACAGAAGGGGTGCTGAAATCCATGGTAGCCTGTCTCATCATTTACCATCAGAATGGCAAAAAGCATCCAGGTCTCTAGAGAGGAGAAAACTCGGTCTCAAACATTACAGTCAACGCGGCAGCCAGATGCAGCATCATTTGCCAAGACCTCTGTTTCAGGATTAAAGGTGCATCAGAGCTGCGGGTTGTTGTCAAGGCAAGTGACGAAAATAGATATATGTTACTCCCGTAAATACCTGCTAGGAAAAGAGTTACTCTGTAGTCTCATTCATCAGCTGTACTTGGGTATAATACATGCTCCACCCCCAAATAAACAAACACAATCGCTCAGACTCTAAAAAAACAGTAATTGTTGAGGCCACCTGCCTTGGATCTGGGAAAACACAGCAGGTCACCGAGCTTCAGCAGCTGTAATGTCGCTTTAAACCAACAGAAACCTGAATGGGTGAGTGAGGATTCACAGGGCCAGACAGAGCATGTGCAAAGCTGCCAATGCAGTTTGCATTCGGCTGTGCTCTTGGCGGAGTGAGAACTGCATTTGGGTCATGTGATCAGACAGTGCCATCTCAATGGAATACGACGTAAATATTGTAGCAGAAGGCTGCTGGCCATGTGCTGTGCGGAGTAATTATCCATGTTGGCAGTCTTCTACACTCCCCTTTCAGCTCCCTTCTCCAATTGACAGGGAGGATGGGGAAAGGTGTCATCTGAAAATTGACATTTCAAGGCTTGAGTGTCTGTGGCGATAAAATTAAACAGTCTGCAGTCACGAGGGTGTTTATTGAAGCATTATATGTGGTGAAACCTGAAATGTACCTCATTCAGGGAGTGGATAAGTAAATGGCAGTAAATTTGTATTCTAGATTTAGAAATCTGACATAAATAAATCTATGTGTATCTATCTGATCAGATGTCACTAATCTATTGTTAAATTAAACAAGCAAGTGATATATTTCATTTGTTCACATTTTAACAAAACCAGAAGCCACTCACTGTATACATTATTATGTTTATATATTCAGAGGAACACTGAAAAAGATGTAGAAAGATACACACTACACTGCTAATACTGGTTACCTCAGGCAAATGTGATTAAAGTAGGAGATTTCTAACTTGTTCTGTATCAATCTCTGTGTTTTTGGCTTGTTATAACCAGTATATGATAATCTTATATTTGATATAAAAATACGATATAATAAATTCAAACAAAGCTCTACATTCTAGGCACAACCAGATTTTTGGATAAGGCAAATAGCCATATAGGAGATGGTCTCATAAATGCTATTGATAGTGGTAATAACTGTTTTCTTTTTAACTTAATTAGTGTTAATTGTGGAAATAAAAGCAGAAATAATTTTTCTCTGTATATGGCCACCTTTGTTTTGATATGGACTAATCTAGTGTATAATTTCTGTTCTTTGATAGGCAGTCTCCTTACTTTTTTTCCTTTTTTTTTTTTTTTTTTGATACGAAGTTTCTCTCTGTGGCCAGGGGCTGGAGTGCAGTGGCACAATCTCAGCTCATGGCAACCTCTGCTTCCCGGGTTCAAGCGATTCTCCTGCCTCAGCCTCCTGAGTAGCTGGGACTATAAGCGCCCGCCACCACACCCAGCTAAGTTTTGTCTTTTTAGTAGAGATAGGGTTTCACCATATTGGCCAGGCTTGTCTCGAACTCCTGACCTTGTGATCCACCTGCCTCAGCTTTCCAAAGTTCTGGGATTACAGGTATGAGCCATCCACTGCACTCGGCTTATTTTTCTCCTGCTTCATATTTTCTAGGTGCCTATCATTAATTTTCCATCAACAAATCGGCCGGGCCTCTCTTCTCTGTGACAATACTGCTACTCACTCAAAAATGCTACTATTCACTCTCCCATGTCAGCCCCTCCCCTCAACACGCCCTGTGTTTTTTTTTTTAATTTAAAAACACAGGCAGAACCTATGTCTAACAAATCATTACCCAAAATGTGCTCCTTAGGTAAATCTCTTCAACTTCCCAACACCAGTTTCTTGCATTAACCATGAAAGCCAGACCGAGGGGCTGAGAGTGGATTGAGGAGGAAGCTGAGAATTACACTAGCAGATCCTCAGCTAAGGAGAAATGGCTCAAGCTCATCTGGCTGATGGAGGTAAAAGGGGTTTTTGCCATTCAGTCCCAAACAAGAGAAAAACAAAGGGTTTAGATGAACTTCTCTTTCATTCATTTGTTTATTCATTTCTACAGGCACTGCAGAGGCAAGACAGAAAATGTCCCCATGCACAATGAGCTTACGCTCGTGGGTGCAACTTCTGCTCCGAGCCATGCTGGAGTAATAGGGACTGGATTCACCCTCCTTTAAGCAACTGGAAAATTGGGCAAAATAGGTAGAGCAGTTTTTAGAAACCAGGAAGCGCAGGACAGTGATCTCTGAGAGAAGATAAACAAGTGAGGTCAGCGTAAGTCCCTAGCGTGCTACCTGGGGAGAGCTTCCAGGCTGCAGCTCATGGACGGGGATAGAGGGCTGAATGGTTTGTAAAAGGGCCCGCCAAAAGGTATGTCCCCATTCTAGTCCTCAGAACCTGTGAATATGGCCTTATTTGGAAAAGGACTCTTTGCAGATGTAATTGAGTTAAGGGTCTCAAGTTGAAATTGTCCTGCATTATACTGGTCGGCCCTATATCCAACCACAAGCGTCCTTATAAGAGACACACAAAGAGAAGAGGAGGAGGCCACGTTGCCACAGGAGAGGGGAATGACGCAGCCACAAGCCAAGGAACACTTGCAGCCACCAGAAGCTGGAAGACGTACGGAACAGGCTGGCTCCTAGAGGCTTCAGAGAGAGGAGGCCCTGTTGACATCTTGAGTTCAAAATTCTAGTCTCCAGAACTGTGAGAGAATACATTTCTGTTGTTTTGAGCCACCAAGCTTGTGGTAATTTGTTACAATGGCTTCAGGAAACTAATACAAAAGAGGAACTCTCATAATAAGTGCAAAGTTTCTAAACTGATTACAAAACCAAATTAAAATAGACAGATATTTTCCTGTTTGTAAAAGGTTGCTTTGGACTCATTTTGAAGAAAGGCGGTCAAAGACAGTGGAAAGGGCATGAGCTTGAGCTTGTCTCTTGTTAGGTATGTGATTAGGACAAGTCGATGCAGAGCAGGTGAGCCCCCAGATTGGGCCTTAGCATCAAGGGTTCTTGGCTTTGCCCAGGAAAGAATTCAAAGGTGAGCCTGTGGTGGAGACAGCAACTTTGACTGAAGCAGCAGTGTACAGCGGCAGCGGAGGTACAGCTTCTTGTGGATCAGCGCTACCCCATGGGCGCTGTGCCCGGAGGAGCAGTGTATGGGAGCTGTATTTACATCTATTTTAATTATAGGCTAATTAAGAGGTGGGCCACTCAGAACTTTCTGAAAAGGAGCGGGGAGTTTCTGGAACCACAGAAGGTAAGTTCTGGGCCCTTGCCATTGCATTTGTAAACTGTCACGGTGTTGGTTTGAGTATCTTTATGCTACTAAGCAGTGAGGGCAACTAGAGGTTGCTCTCATTACCATCTTCTAGTTTTGGCTGCCTTCTTCACCACACCCTGTTAAAACCAGATTCTGCTCTGAGCAGCAGGGTTGCAAGCAGGGGTCTTGACCAGTGCTTGAAAACAAGTCCTGCTGATCTGCCTCATAGTAATGTAAAATTTTTGAGCCTCAATGTCTTAACCTGTGGCATGGGAATCCCACCCTCTAACTTCTTGTGAGAGTTGACTATTATTACCATTCAGTTCACTTCCTGGGCTGCAAAAGTGTCCAATAACATATGGTTGTTTCTTTAAGTGCATTTTTTTTTTTGAGACAGGAGACAGGGTCAGGCTCTGTCACCCAGGCTGGAGTGTAGTGGTGGGATCTTGGCTCACTGCAACCTCCACCTCTCAGTTTCAAGCAATCCTCCCACCTCAGCCTCCCAGGTAGCTGGGACTTCAGGCATGCACCATACCGGGCTAAGTTTGTATTTTTTTATAGAGATGGAATTTCATCTTGTTACCTAGGTTAGTCTTGAAGTACTGAGCTCTAGCGATCTGCCCACCTTGGTCCCCCAAGGTGCTAGGATTACAGGCGTGAGCCACCACACGGAGCCTTCACATGCATTTTGATTCAAGCACGTATTCACGCCTATCCGGTGCCTGTGGTGCACGAACTTTCATCTATAATGTAGGAGAAGAGAGGACAAGGTCTGTATGGCCATGCAAAATCTGATTCCTTCCTTCCTTTCCAGTTCTCTCCTCACCACTCTTCCTCTCTTCCCAACATCCGGTCACATGGTCCCTACAGTTCCTTAAACATGCTGTGTCCTTTCCTACACCCTAAAGACTGCTATTCTGTCTCTTCTTGGAACACTCTTTCCCCTGCTTGGTGCCACCATTGGGCTCTCCCTGACCACATTATCCTAAATAGTCCTCCACTGTCGTATCCCACCAGTCACTTCCTTTTCCAGAATGCTGCTTTGTGAATTTACAATGAGAAATAACCCTGTTAGGGAAACAGGGCTTTTGCCCATACTGTGGCAACTGTCTAGCCCAATGCTTCTGAGACCATCTGAAGTGAAGAATATGTTTTTTGAATTTCCAAACCATCATGCATCAATGCATTCTGAAAATATGATAAAAATTAATAATAGAAAAATAAAAAGTAGGAGTTAGAGAATACAAGCCCCAATTTTTATTATTAGATTCAGGAGGCATAATATTACATGTCAACAAATATAACCAGCCTGGGCATGGCAGTTCGCATCTGTAATCCCAGCATTTTGGGAGGCTGAGGCAGGAGGATCACTTGAGCCCAGGGGTTCAAGGCTGCCATGATCTATGGCTTTACCACTGCACTTCAGCCTCAACAACAGAATGAAATCAGATTTCTAAAATATATAAAGAAAATTAGGGCTGGACACAGTGGCTCATGCCTGTAATCTGAGCACTTTGGAAAGCCAAGGCAAGAGGACTGCTTGATTCCAGGAGTTCGAGGCCAGCCTGGGCAACATAGTGATACCCTATCTCTACAAAATAAAATTTAAAAATTGGCTAGGAATGGTGGCATGTGCCTGTAGTCTCAGATACTTGGAAAGTTGAGGTGTGAGTTTGCTTGAATTTGGGAGGTTGAGGCTGGAGTACGCCATGATCACATCACTGCACTCCAGTCTGGGTGACAGAGTAAAATTGTGTCAGAAAAGAAAAAAGAAAAGAAAAGAAAAGGAAATCAGAACAAGCATAGTACAAAAAAGAATTGTAAAAACTGTGCATATTTTTCACTGAAAGTACAATTCAGCATTAATAATCTGTGCTGTCCAATACAATAATCACTAGCTACATGTGGCTATTTAAATTTAAATTAATTAAAATGAAATAAAATTTGAAATTCAGTTTCTTAATCACAGTTGCCACTGTGATTTTACTTGGTCATAATTAAAATATTTTTCACTTTTATTAAAAAAGTTTCAATTTTTATTTTAGATTCAGGGGGTACATGTGCAGGTTTATTATATGGGAATGACTTTTCATGCACATTTGACAATGCCAAGCTGGCCTGCACCGCAGTGAGACAAGTCTGCCATCACAGGCTTGAAGGTTGTGGCAAAGTCAAATTGCTGTAACCATCTATAAGTGGTTACATTGAAAAGTACTTACAATTTTTATACTTAACTTGTCACAAACTGGTGATAAACATCTCCTGGACTAGCAGCAGCCACAGACCACACTTTGTGGAGTGCTGGTCTAAATCTCTTTTTCCTTGGCTCTTCCCATGGTGGCCTGCTTCTTACCATTCAGGTTTCTTCTTGGAGAGCCTTCCCTGACTTTCCTATTCCATCTGAAGGATCAACTAACTCCTTTCTCAATTGCAATTATAGTTAATAAAATTTCCTCATTTTCCCATTCTTACAATTATCATCATCTGTAATTAACTTGTAATTCACTGTGTCTTCATTGTCTATCTTCCTACAGCAGATACTGTCAGCCCCCAGTCCTGTTAATGTGGTTCAGCTGGCTTTCAAAGGTCAGCATGTACCTTTTGGTCTGAGAGCATCTTTTCAGAATGCAGAAAGTCAATTTACCAGCTCTGAAGATGGACTAGAAGTATGAGGGAATTAATCAACCCCCTCCCCAACCCACAACAATCTTCAACCAGTGACCCTCAGAATCTGGTCTATAAACACCAGCTTCCTTGCCCTTGGATAGGATGATTCTGAAACACGGCATTTTACCCCATTTGCTATTTCCCTTTCAGGGTTAAACTCCATTGCCACTGTGATAATAGGTCTACGAACATACTTTTTATGGGCTGCCGTTCCCTCCCTGTATTACTTTCCGACTTTCCTACTGATAATACCTGCACTTCTCAGTAGGTTACTTGCACTGGAATCATTGTCTCAAGGTCTGCTTTTAGGGAAACTCAAATTAAAAGCATTTCTCCACAAGAGAGTAAATTTCATAGGGACAGGGTCTCTGTCTGCTTTGTCCACTCCATGTCTCTACAGCCTAGTACATACAGGGGCACAAAGGAAGTGCTTCATACATTTTAGTGCATGAGTGAAACATCACTGAATAACTTTCCTTACCCAAGCTGACAACTTGCTCACCGACAATGTAACATTGGAACCCAATTAACAATCCTTCAAAGGGTAAGGACTTTCTGATAAGAATTTTTGCAGTCCTTGAAACTTTCTAGTCTAAACAAGAAACCATATATTTGAGGATTAGTTCTAGGGTTTCTGGAATTGGCTCTCAAATCTGATTAAATTTAAGGATTCTAAAGCCTTTATTTCTAGGAGTAGACAGCATTGATAGTCCATGGTATGAAGTCATAATAGAGATATGCAAAATATCTGCAGCGAATATTTCTAATTAATCAGTAGAGACTTATGACAGGCAATGAGTTGGGTGACTGGTAAATGATACTCTCATTTTTGGAAACCTAATGAATATGGCTGGTTGCTCCTAATGTGACTGGACAAAGTGATAAGCTCCTAATGTGACTGGACAAAGTAATAAAAAGATTAGCTTCGGGATTCTAATTCCCAGCTCAGGTGCCATATAGATGACCTGGAAGTGTGTATGTCTACCCTGAAGGAGAGTTTAACCTCCTATAGCCGCAAGGCTGAGGATGCTGAAAATCAAATGCAGAATCTCACGCTGCAGCTGCCTGAATTACAATGCAAACTGAACTGAATTACAGTGCAAGTTAAAGTCCCAGTTTCACAGGATGTCTGCTGTTAAAGTGAGGACATTCATTGGGAAAGTAGAGGATACTATAAATTGGATAGAGACACGTGAGAAGACCCTGATAAAGCTAGGGGACATTGAGCATCTAAACTCTGATAAGTCTTCTTTGCCAGTGCAAGTGAACTCCCAATCCCAAGTAGAAGCAGCCTTCCCATCTCCAGTAGTAGCAGCCTCTCCACCTCAGTCTGAGAAGATTGATCCTGAATTCCCTGAGGAAGCTGTACTGATTTCCCTTGAGGCAGCTGCCATGCACGACAATGCTGATTCTCTTCAGGAACAACCCCTGTCATTCCTCTGCTTCTAGACATATAACTAGACTCAAGTCCCAGCAGCCCCTAAAGGAGAGATGCAAACTGTGATCAATGAAGAGGTACATTATATTGCAAAATAATTACTCGAGCTTTCTAATTTATACAAGCAGAAATCCAGAAAAGATGGGAATGGATATTAAGGGAGTGGAATACGGTGAAAAGAACATAAAGTTAGATCAGGTTGAATTTATTGATATTAACTCATTAAGCAGAAATTCTGCATTTACTGTTGAAGCTCAGGCAGTTATAAAGGGTTCTAACAATCTGGTTAGTGGCTGAAACATGGACTAAAAAGTGGCTGAGGGTGAGAAAATTGGAAATACTAAACTTGCCTTGGTTTAATGTGGAAGAGATTCAAAAGCTTAGGGAGATTGGAACGTCAGAGTGGATTTATCATTTAACAACTACTCACCCACACTGGGAGGGTCCAGAAGGCATACTTTTATCAGTACTGTGAGGAATAAATTTGTGAGGGGAACCACAGTATCTTTGAAGAGCTCTGTGATTGTTTTTCTCTGCAGTCTAGACCTTACAGTGCGAACTGTAGTCACTGAATTGGGAAACCTAAATGCAATGGGAATAACTGATCCCAGGATGGCAGGGCAAAGTGGTACTCAACTGCCAAGGACAAGGTGGGCATAGTTACTGTAGTGAAAAAAAAATAGAATAGCGAGACCCCAAAGTCACTATGCCACAGAGAAAGTTACGCTTGGGAACTGAGTCAGGCAAAAGCTGTCTTTTTCGTCCCCAATCAGACAGCTGTATTTTCACACACTGACTTTATCATATGTAAAATGTAGAGTTACTGGGCATGAGAGAAATGTGTAATTGCTTTTTCCCCTATTCCCTCTGTCACATGTAATATGTAGACTCACTGAGTGCTAATCAGAACCTCACGAAAAGGTAACCACATGCTTCATTGGCTATCCTCTCTCCTTTTTTTTCCTCCTCTCCTACTCACTCTTTCCCCTATAAATACTGAAGTTCCTCAAACCCTCTTTAGAAAAAGCCCAGGTCACAGATCCCACTGTGACCCGTGTTTCCTTTTTCTGGTTGCATCCTCAACCTTGGCAAAATAAACCTGCAGTCAATTGAGATCCACCTCAGTCACTCTGGTTTATGCTGTTGTGGACGGCAGAGGTCCAAGCAGCAATCAGAGTTGTCTGAGTCATATAAACCTATGGCATTGGCTAGTTGATCATAGCATTTCTCAAAGTAAAATAGGAAGCCTACAAAATTTTTACTTAATCTGCATAAGCAGAAAAGCTCTAGGTTAAATGAACAAAAGTCTAACATGATCATAAAAACAGAATCATGCCCCTTCAATTAATTCCCAGAATTGAGCCTGTTTACAAACCTAGAACCCCTTAAATGAAGAGGAGGCTGGATCCCTTGAGGAAAGGCCCATGTACGCTACTAAATATTTATACTGTTAATCTTTCTCCCAGTTTTCCCCAAAAGGATGTATGGCCTTTTTACTAGGGTAACTATGCATTAAGAAAAGAAAAATAATCAGACCTTTCAGGGTTTACTGGACACTGGCTCTGAACTGACACTTCAGGAGACTCAAAATATCACTGTGGTCTGCCAGTCAGAGGAGAGACTTATGGAGGTCATGTGGTCAATGGTGTTTCAGCGCAGATTCTTCTCACAGTGGCTCTAGTGAATCCCCAGTGACATCATGTGGTAATTTCCCCAGTTCCAGATGTACAATTAGAATTCCCACAAGGCACAAATATCTTCACATTTTTTTTTCCCATTCAGTGAATTCTATTTCACATAGCCCTTCCCTAAGTTTTCTTGTCATCGGTTTTCCAATAATGTTTCTTCCAAGTCCCTGACCATCCAGTCAAACTATTGGCTACAGTCAATCCGTCAGTATATTATTGCTCATCTGGCCATTTCTCCTTCCAAACAAAGTGCACAACCAGGTTCACTGTCCAAAAATCTGCCCACTTCGAGGATTTCCCTTCAGAACTGTCCTTCAGAGATGTCCCAGAAAGGGTCTATAGTGCTACAGCTGTCCACTTTTGGACACTTTCAAGTGGTGCCTACATGTCATGCAGAACCATCTGTAACCCAGATCTTCGATTCCTCTGTTTGCAGATCACAGGGAACTCCCATGAAGCCATAGGTGCATGCTAAGGGACAGAAGGCAGTGCAGCAGGAGTAGGAACCATGAGCATTTGAGCAACTTTTTCATGTAACTTACTTGTGCCTTCAGGATCTGCTCAGATCCAATCATGTATATACCATTTTCATTTGACCATGGAGTATTACTTTGCACACCCAACTTTATGACTGGACATGTCAGCTAACACCCTGTCCATGATGGGCAGGCAGTTCAGATTGCATGGTAACTTGGTGACCCATGGTAAAGCATTTGGTTTCTACTAAGGCTCAGTAGTAGACCAAGAGCTACTTAACAAAAGGAGAGTAGTCATCTGCAAAGGATGGCAACGCTTTGCTCCAAACTCCCAAGGTCCTGAACTATTATTTCCCTACATGGACCTGCCAAAGTCTCCAAACAGCATCCCTATCTGACATTGACACTTTAAGTACCATTTGACCTGCTGGATCATATGGCCATAGCACAGAGCAGCTTGCATAGCAGGCTAGACCTTTGGCAGAGTCTTCTCTTATTCTGGGTCCCACTCAAAACTAGCACACCAAAATGGAGGGATATGTTGCCTCCCAAATCCAAAGGGGCCTACTAGGCATTGCACTTTTGGTTATAGGAGGGGCCAGATGCAACAACTTATCCTTTATTTTAGAAGAAATCTCTAGGGCATGCCCCACACAACTGAACTCCTAGAAATGTCATTGACATAGAAAGCCCCTGAATTTTAGTCAGATTTATTTCCTACCCTCGGACTTTCAAACATATTACCAATAAGTCTAGAGTCATTGCCCCTTCTTGCTCACTTGGTCCTATCAGCACAATGTGATCAATGTAATGAATAAATGTGATATCTTGTTAAAGGAAAAGGTAATCAAGATCCCTGTAACCTAAATTATAACATAGGGCTAGAGAGTTGTTATACCCCTGAGGTAGGACAGTGAAGGTGTATTGCTGGCCTTGTCACCTGAAATAAACTTTTTTTGGTAGAGCAGTAACTGCATACTAGGTATCAGAGGGTGTTTGCTTTAATCTACTCAAACAATAAAACCATATCTGAACAACAGCTGCAACTGCAGTTGCCACCTGGTTAAGCTTAGATAATTCATTGTTACTCTCTAGCATCCACCTGTCTTCTGCCAAATTGGAAAGCATATTGGAGTTTGAGACCAGCCTGGCCAATATGGGAGAACACTGTCTCTACTGAAAAATACAAAAATTACCTGGGCATGGTGGTGCATTCCTGTAATTCCAGCTACTTGGGAGGCTGAGGTAGGAGAATAGCTTGAACCCAGGAGGCGGAGGTTGCAGTGAGCCCAGATTGCGTATTGTACTCCAGCCTGCGTGACAGAGCAAGACTCTGTCTCAAAATAAATAAATAAATACATACATACATTAAAAGATCAACAAATACGGAATTTGGTTACTTGAAAGCATAAATAAATTTCATAAATGACTAGCTAGAATAATAAAGGAAAAAAGAGAGAAGATCTAAATAAATGTAATCAGAAATGACAAAGGAAATATTACCACTGACCCCACAGAAATACAAAAAACCCTTGATTGGATGTTTCTTATGAGATCATCACAGTTGGGGATAAAAAAGCAGTGGCTGCTCAAGAATATTATCAACTTTAAAACAGAACTGTAGACAATATGACAGTACTTGCTGTTATTCTTGAAGTCAAAGGGTTTCTAAACTACTTCTAGGTCATGCCTTTAAAAATCGGTGAGTACTGTTCATGAGCTAATTTGGACTTTTTCTAAGGATACCCTGTATACTTAAGAGTCCCACTGTTTTACCAAGAGCCATATTGTTGTATAAAATCCTGGAAGAATACTACTGAATATTGATGACATCTGTCACTTCAAATTTCCAACTATTTATTTATACTATACCATGAAGCGACACTATGCACTCTTTCCCTATGAAATATGCCATATACTTTATGTATATATTTGTTACACTCATAGTTTTCATATTGCTTTGGTCTTATAATTCCTACCTTTTAATATTCACTCACTTATTTACTCATGCAAACAAACATTTAGCACCTACTTTGCATTAGAGACTTTTATAGCTCAAAATATATCTCCTTTATAGAGACTTTTTGACAATTTCAACATTTGTTACCCTATTTGGCGCTTAATCAAAAATTACATTTAGACACCTCTCCTACTGATATTGTGCATTGTTTTGTAATGTTGTTAATCTTGTTGTTGTTGTTGTGAAGACAGGGTCTTGCTGGTCTTGCTCGCTCACCCAGGCTGGAGTGTGGTGGCACAATCACAGCTCACTGCAGCATCAACCTCCTGAGCCCAGTTGATTCTCCCATACCACCACTCCCAGCTAATTATTGTATTTTTTGTAGAGATGGGGTTTTGTCATGTTGTCCAGGCTGGTATTGAACTCCTGGGCTGAAGCAATCTGCCTGCCTTGGCCTCTCAAAGTGCTAAGATTCCAGATGTGAGCCACCATGCCCCGCTAGTCTTGTTAGCCTTAATACCCACAACTGAATTCAGAACTTCTAAGTTCTCAGAAGGCTGGAGCTGGATGAGAGGTCTTCTGTCTCTCACAGTGCCAAAACAACACTGTGCTGAGTGTCAGTACCCAGTAATAGATAGTGGTTTGTTAAATGCTAAATGTTAAATGCCTGAATAGAAAAATCAGATTTTTTTTTTTTTTTTTTTTTTTTTGCAAAAACGGTGAAGAAGATAATGGAAGCCTGCTGGCTCCACAGTGAGTGCTCCTTTTCCCCACCACTTCCCAGTGTGTGTGGTCCCTTTCCTAGTTAGTGCAGACCCTCCCCTTTCTGAGTTTGTCATATATTTTCCTTTTTTTTTTTTTTTTTTTTTTTTTTTTTTTAGGCTTCCATGAACTTTTATCTTTATGCATATAATGATGGAAAGCTGTTTGAGTATTTATCATACTTATCAGGCATATCTAGCACGCTCAGGTTGATCTGGAGCTATGATGTAATTCATTCAATCATAGAATAAATATTTGATGAGAATTAACTATGTACTAGGCAATGGTCTTGGTGCCAGGGACATAGCGGTGAATAGAATAGGCACGCAGTGCTTATTCCCAAGAAGCTTTTAGTTTAGAGGTAACTTGGGCACTTGCTCTGGTCTTCTGGCATCTCAGAGTCCTTGGATGCTGAGGGAACATCTCTGAATGATTACCTGTATAAGATCACCATATCCCTCAGAATGCTCTTCTGCCTATCCCTCTAGCCCACTGACAAATGCTGCTCTTGCTGTCTAACAGGCAAGTTTCTTAGCTTACCTTGCCCAAATGAAAGATGTAAAGAGGCTGGACATGGTGGCTTACACCTGTAATCCCAGCACTTTGGGAGGCTAAGATGGGTGGATCACCTGAGGTCAGCAGTTCGAGACCAGCCTGGCCAACATGGTGAAACCCTGTATCTACTAAAAATACAAAAATTAGCTGGGTGTGGTGGTGGGCACTTGTAATCCCAGCTACTCGGGAGACTGAGGCAGGAGAATTGCTTGAACCGGGGAGGCAGAGGTTGCAGTGAGCAGAGAGTGCACCATTGCACTCTAGTTGGGTGACAAGAGCAAAACTCTGTCTCAAACAAAAACAAAAACAAAAACAAACAAAAAAAAGAAAAATGTAGAGGTTTCTCACTCTGTTATCCCACTTGGATGTATTTAGGCTCCCACTGGCTAGTGGGCATCACTATTACTGTGGGTATCCACAGATCTGAATAATGTTAGCCTTTCTTTTAAACACCTCAAGTAGATATTTTTGAACTTCTTTCTTCTCTGAACTGCATTTGTTGCTTTACTAGATTGCCATTTCAACTCAACACCTTGGGAATGGCATTCAGTTATATCTGGATTGTGGCCACTTTTTTTGGCAATCCAATGGATTTGGGAAAATATGGAAACAAAACGTGATAAAATCCCAACCCATGAGGCTTTCAAATGTCTGTGCGAATGGTGAATTTGCTGAACATCTCAAAATTGTTTTTAAAAATTTTTAAGTTGGACCACGTATCCTTTCCTTCTATTTTTAACTCACGAATGATTGGCCGAGTTTAGATGCAGTCCTGTGGTTTAAATTAAGTGAGCACATCGTAGAGGTCTGGCTCCAGCAATCTCACGCCTCCCCTCTGTTCCTTCCTGGCAGACTCTGGAGGGCTTAGAATAATATTATTCTTTGCATTAATTTTTCTGAGAGGAAGTCTTTGCAAGGAATCTAATTGAACTTGGCTCTCCAAAGTTTCTTGTAGAGTTAGGAAAACAAATATGAGGTTACCGAGAAGGTTAACGGAAGAGAAGTCTGTGGCTGTTTGACTGTTTCAAATGGTTGCTAATTAGGCAAAAGTCTCACTCTGTAGAGTTGTTCTGTTTTGTGACCACAGACTGTACCCCTAACAGCCACAAAGGTGTAGGAGAAGATTGCGTTGTTGCATCAATGCAATCCCTGCCAATCGCAAGAAAAGCAACCTACAGTGGGACACTCTTGGTATATGTGAGCCCCACTTTGATCATTGGCAGGATAAAGTAATGCTTCTTGAACTTTAATGGGCACAAACTTGATCTGAGGAACAACCTAAGATCAACATTCTGATTAAGTAGATCTGGGTAGGGGCAGAGATTCTGGACACCTGGTAATTTCCCAGATTATGTGGGTAATTGGTCCATCCTTTGTGCAGTGAGGGGCTAGAATATTTTCCAATGACTAAATAAAAAATAATACACTTATGGGCTTTTCCATAGAGGTTTACTACTGAACAGTAAAAACTTGGCAATATAAACTCAACTCCCAAAGAGCCTCAGAAAATCAATCTGTAACAGAGGTTAGCCAGAGGTGGAGACTGGTCAATGTCTGGCCACTATGACCCCCTTAAACCTCTGTGTCTATTTTCAGGTGAAAAGGGAGTCGCTAATGGTTAGGTGCTATCAGGGCCATACATGTTAGAGCTTCATCAGAGGTCTGCCTTATTACAGCTCTGTGCACAGAGGCAAATTACTAAACCTCTCCAAATATTTCTCCAATACGTATGCTGGAGATAATTATGGTGCCCTTACTAAAAGGTTGTTGTGAGGATAAAATGGGGTAACGAGGCAGGGCTGTGCTAGCATTGTCTAGAGCTGTCTAGAGAACTTTCTTATCAAAAAAATTTATAATTGTGTTCTTCTCAAGAAATGGTAAATTGGGGTCTCTCAAACTGGATGCTGCATGAGGTGTGACCATATTCTGTCATTATCCCAAGATTGGTCAATGCTTGGCTCTTTCACGTTGCCAAGGAAACCACTGAGTATAACTTCAGAGTTTTTGGAGTTCATTGCTCCATCCGTTTTGATCTCTATCACAAGAAGCAGGAGTCCAGGCTATACAGTTTCAGGATAGATCCCAGGATATTATTGTCTCTCCAAAGTTTGTACTATCATAGATAGGCCAAAATTAGCATGGGGAGGAACAGAATGTACATATATAAGTATTATAAAATGGGGCTGTAACCCTGTCACAGCTTTCATACATTTGTCTAAATAATTGTAGCTGGTAGATTAATTGGAAGATGGCAGCTCCCACTGGAAGTAGAGGGGTAATTTCCCTCTAGTGCATTTGTGCTGAAAACATAAGTTTACTATTCTGAAAGTAAGGGACATTAACAATCAGCATAGCTATTCCAACATGAATAGATCTTTCATTCTTCTTTAACTATTATTTTCCATTTCTCTAAATTTCCATGCCCCCTCCCCCAACTTCTCCTCAATGCCTTCTGCTGGAAAGAAAGAAGTGTCTTTTCTTTTTGAGAATGCTAGGCCACAATTAGTGTGCCTCCTTCGATACAAAAATTTTCCCCAGCGAGGTAGATTTACAACCTAGAGTCCATTAAAAGCATGGACTCTGGAGCTTGACTGGCTAAATTCTAATCCTGGTTTCATAACGTGATGCTATCTAAATTATGCCTTATTTCCCTCATCTGTAAGATGAGGATAATATTAGTACCTTCGTCATATGGTTTTTGAGTGAAATAAATTGATTTAAATATGTCAATTTTTTTAGGGCAATGCCTTACATAGTAATTCTTATAGACATTTACTTTTATGATTTCCATCAGTTATTCCATCTCTTTTTGTTGTTGTTGTTTTGAGATGAGTCTTGCTCTGTTGCCCAGGCTGGAGTGCAGTGGTGCAATCTCAGCTCACTGCAACCTCTACCTCCCAGAGTTTAAGCAACTCTCCTACCTCAGCCTCCAGAGTAGCTGGGATTACAGGCACCCACCACCCCTGGCTAATTTATGTATTTTTATTAGAGACAGGGTTTCATCATGCCATATTGGTCAGGCTGGTCTTGAACTCCTAACCACAGGTGATCCACCCTCCTTGGCCTCCCAAAGTACTGGGATTACAGGCATGAACCAACACGTCCTTTTTCCATCTCTTTTGCAACTTCATCTTTTTCCCTACTCAAGAAACTTTTCCTTAGCCTGCACATATACTCATATCCTTCAGGCCTTAAAACAAATCAAAACTAAACAAAATTGTGATGTGATGATTCTTCAAACAGATTTATTCTTTGTTTCCTGATGTGCTTTTGGGAATAAAAGGTCAACATTTGCTCTTTCCTTTCCAGACCACCAAACCTCCGCTGGATCCATTGTAATCTGGCTTTAGCTTCCTAGCTGCTGAGAGCAAGTTCTATTACATAGATGCTCTGATGGACAACTGTGTTGATGGAACTGTTAGGATCCAGTTCACCTAGGACCACACTCAAGTTTTTAATGGTTGGAGGAACTGATTGATAGCACCTGCTATGAAAAGCATACAGGCACAAATAATATTTCCTGCAAATCTCAGGGTTCCCAATACCTAAGCATTCACTGTTATTTTGGGGGTGGGAGCGGGACCTTGGCACTTTAGCCTAGGTGGTGTAGAATGGTGGGAAGAACTGTGAACTTGGTGTCACAAGACCTGGGCTCAAGTTCTCAGTCTTCTTTGCACATGTTAGATGCTCAATCAATACTTGTTTAACTGAAATGAATTATTTGCCTAGCAAACCACCAGGACTCTTGCCTACTTAGTTTTATGCTAATACATTAGCTATCCAAGTTAGGTCCAACACTGAAAGAGCCTAAATAGAGGTTGGGTGTCTGGGCCTATAACCCAGGTGCCCCCAGGCAGGAATTAGTAAGCCCAGGGGGTTGGAAGGAAGTTTGAGGCAGGGAGATGCAGGGTTGATGATGTTGGCTACTAGTCCCAGACAGAGAAATGGGGCTCAAGCAAAATCCTCTCCTGCTTAAAGCCAGCCTGGTATTTCTCTGATATCATCTATCTAGCTTTTCTCTGTCTAGTTTTGCCTCCAGTTTCTTTTTTATTTCAAGAGAGTTTTAACCTCTGAATTCCTCTTGTTATACATCTTGAGAAAAAGTCCCAATATTCAGAGAATCATAAATTATATTAGAGCAAGAAGTTATCTTAATCATCTTCAATTTACACACAGACCCACAGAGTTGCTACTTAACCCAATAAACATCAGAGAAAACAATTTCCTTTCATCTGTAGGAAGAGAATTAAGGAGGTTTGAATTATCTTTTCAGGCGACATTCCCATTGCATGAATGCAGTGTCAACAATTTAATGACATCAAGAGACTGGAGGTTTCCTTTACATGCTCTCTAAAAGGATGTTTTCACCTGTGGTTGTTTCAGATAACAGTTTTGAAAGGCTGAGTGTCAACCCAGCACATTTTCTGTTCGATTTCACTATTTTTTTGTAGGACAGGATTTTTAAAAAATCTATTTCTTTCCCCTGGAAATAGATCAAGCAGATTTACATTAAGCTTACAAAGCAGAAAATTAAATTTTTTGTGAAACCGTGGTGTATATTATTTGGTCTACATTATGCTAAACAATTGGTTTGATCCACTTTGGGTCCTTAAAAGTGACCATTTTTTGGTATCTTATAGACCCAGCCTATATGTTTCTTGGTGAAATGGTGACTGAATCTCTCTTTGGCCTAATATGTCCTATTTGTCTGTGAGAGATCTGATGTATGGTTATACATGTAGCAATATGGAAGCCTTTAGGCAAGTTTAAATGAAATATTTCAGCTATGTGTAGGATTTCAGCTTCCAGGAGTTTATATTCTGACATTTCCCTCTTTCTCCCTCAGGGAAATAAATTCTATTAAAATCCAAATTGAAAAATGGAGAAAAAATGAGATCTCAATTTGCAGCATGAAATTTTTGGCATGACTAGGCTTAGGGAGACACAAAACCAGTTTCAAGAGCTAAACCTGAATTCATCTCTACATCTTTAATCAAACAGTTTATGCTTTCCTTCAACCAGTTAAACAAGCAAACTAAAATTCTCTGGGCATACATACATAATTGTTGTTTTGTTATAATATTTTCTTTGTTTTACACCAAGATAAAAAGAACATACTGGGAAAGGTTTTGGCTATTTGCTTGATAAACTAATATATGTCAGAAGTGATTTCAACATCAGGATATTAATAATATTTGATGGGAATAAGGGTTGTTATGGTGATCTCTGAATTTCCTTTTGTTGATGATAAACCAGGAAATGTCTGTTTAAATGCTTGAAGAAATGTTCATGTAGTTTCTGTCTACATGTGATGAGTTCCTGTGTATGAAATTTTATGGTTACCATGCACAAATAGAAATCCAAATCAGAATTCTTATTTTTCTCTTGGTAATAACCCAACAGCTGAGTTAAAATGGTGTATTAGAGCAGCTCATCCATCAACCATTGATTAAGAAGTAGGTATTGAACAGCTTTTAAGTGCCTGGCCCTATGCTGAGTGTCATTATTCATTGTTCCAAAATACTTCATAAATGAGCAGCCCAGCTCAGATCTGATGCACTCTCAATTCCCCAAACCTGTGGCAATTTTTTTTTTGACTGGAACAAAGATAAACATGTAGAATTTCCGTTTTTCTCTGACAAGAATAGTTGAGTATAGTATACTTCTCATTTTTCAAAATCCAATTCTCAATACATATGGCTAATTAAAAAAATTTCTACACCAACAACGAGATAAAATAAAAAGTAAGCAATGCTCTTGGGAAAATATTTGCCACAAATATGCCAAAGGATTAATATCTTTCATATTTAAAGATAATGTATTTCAATAAGAAAAACATCAATATAACAGAAAAATAGGTACAAGTGAATAGTTTATAGAGAAAGAAAAATCAGTCATCAATAAAGAAATGAAAAGATGTGTGATCTTTTAGCCTAGAACATGGTAGCTATTCAATAAATATTTATTGAATAAATGAAGAAATTCATTAGTTAAAAAAGGTTTGATATTGGTAGTAATAAAGCATTTAAATTTAAAGCAATAATTATATTTTGCCCCTCAAACTAGCCTATATTAGTATATCAATCCGAGTCTAATGAGAAGGTAGAAGCCAAGCAGTAGATTGAATATGGAAGTTTAATATGAATAATTATTAACTATCATAAAAGAGTGACTATAAGAGATAAGGAAACTCTCTACGATGCCCTAGAACTACAGGAAAGTACCCAGGGAAGGACAAACTCAGAAAGAGGTTTGGACCTCAACGGAGGAAGTTTAGGTCAGCCCACTGGATAGCAGAGAAGTTCACTGCTGGTATATCCAGGCTGGGTACTGGTCAGCAGTCACCGGGCTGCCACCTTTCAGAGTGCAGATGGGATAATGTCATCAGCAACCAGCGGTATGGACAAGCAGGGGTAGGAGAGCCCTTTAGGCTGCAGGGGGGTAGCACAGGGGCCTGCATGGGGAATCCAGGTGTTAGCATGTTCAGAAGGCCTTCAAAATGTTCATTTCCATGTCAAGAGGGCCACAGGAATGTTATTGCCAGTCTGAGGCTGCAAGGATTCTTGGGTTGTCTGAGTTTTCTGGGCCTAAGGTTGGTGCGGACATCCTCATACCCACGCCACTGGCTCTCATGCTAGAGGTGGAAACCGCAGGAGAGGCTCTTGTCTCTTGCAGTGTCCCTGTAGTGCCTTCCTTAAAGGAAAAATGCTTAAAGGAATTCTATTATCTCAGAACATATATTGAAAAGTAAATTTGGAGCAGAGAGGCAATAAATTGATAATTGGTATGACCAGTTACTATTAAAGAAAAAATATAAAGAATAATTTTAAAAATATACTGATAAATATATTATTCTATGTAATAATGGCAACCATCAAAAGGACTAAAATGATAAAATTATCCACAATGTTAACATGGAGGAAGTGAACTAAGGGTGAGAATAGAAAGACTTTTACTTTGTATTTTATTTCATGCCTTTCCATACAATTTTTATCTTTTTGTATTTTTTTAAATGAAAGAGTACATTCAGTATCTGCATCCCCAAAGTCAGCTAATCAAAAAATTAAACCTAATCACTAGTTAAATAGAAATAGTAAGCAAGTTTTCCAAATTGCTGTAAGAAAGAAAGAAACAAAGAAAATCCAGGAAAAATAAGCAACAGCAAAAAACAAACAAACAAACAAAACACTATAAATCAAACAAATAAAACCAAAAACAGGCCAGGCGCGGTGGCTCAGGCCTGTAATCCCAGCACTTTGGGAGGCTGAGGTGGGCTGATCACGAGGTCAAGAGATTGAGACAACCCTGGCCAACATCGTGAGACCCCGTCTCTACTAAAAATACAAAAATTAGCTGGGCGTGGTGGTGTGCGCCTGTAGTCCCAACTATTCGGGAGGCTGAGGCAGGAGAATTGCTTGAACCCGGGAGGTGGAGGTTGCAGTGAGCTGAGAGCGCCCCACTGCACTCCAGCCTGGTGCCTGGCGACAGAGCGAGACTCTGTCTCAAAAACAAAAACCAAACAAAAAAACCAAAAACAGAATATCTGAATAAAAATAACCATAGTAGTATTCTTAAATAATGTAAATGGATTAAATTCCCCTATTAAATATAAAAACTCCCAGAATGATTTTTAAAAAACAAAATACAGGCCAGGCGTAGTGGCTCATGCCTGTAATCCCAGCACTTTGGGAGGCCGAGGTGGGTGAATTATTTGAGGTCAGGAATTTGAGACTGGCCTGACCAACATGGTGAAACTCCATTTCTACTAAAAATACAAAAATTAGCTGGGTGTGGTGGATCATACCTGTAGTCTCAGCTGCTTAGGAGGCTGAGGCAGGAGAATTGCTTAAACTGGAGAGGTAGAGGTTGCAGTGAGCTGAGATCGTGCCACTGCACTCTAGTCTGGGTGACAGAGTGAGACTCTGCCTCAAAAAGAAAAAAAGGGTCCAAATCCTAAATAATAAGATGAACTGTTCCCATGATATTCCAAAGAACTTTGACTAGCAAAAAGTTCAATGTCTTAAATTTTATTTCCAAATAACCAAAAGCGTAGATAAATTTCTCAAAGTAACTTTAGTCACGAATAATCAGACAAAAGAAAGAGAGATCTTGCACTCTGATAGGTATTTTGGAATACTGCTTTCAGAGAAACTTTATCAAGAAAATACCAAATAGTCTAGGCATGGTGGCTCACGCCTGTAATCCCAACACTTTGGGAGG
>NW_022436941.1:81983894-82017528 GCF_009761245.1 Sapajus apella | reverse complement strand
AGTCTGGGTGACAGAGTGAGACTCTGCCTCAAAAAAAAAAAAAAGCAAAATACAAATATATGATATTTTTAAAAACATGCTTAAAACAAAAGGAGGCAGAATGTAATGAGAAAATTAGGCTAAAACCAAAATGAGACAGAATGTAAGCCTACCACAACTTTACAAGGTAAATGCCAGCATTATCCTCAATATCTGGTGAGGAAACTAGACACAGCTACTGTGGCAGAACTGAGATTAAAACCCAGATTTTCTGGCTCCTGAACCTGTGTTTGTAGCCATTATGCTAGATTGCAAAAATGGTCACAATTCTCAACCCCTGCAGCCTTATTTTTCCAGTTTTTTTGTAAGAAAGCAATTGCAGAACCACAACTTTGAATATAAGAGTGTGAATTCAGATGGATTTCAACAACTGTGAGCGGCGCTGTTTAATTCCAAGAGTAAGGTTTCTGTTATGACTTTTCACTTTTTGCACTAGGCTGGCAAGAGTGACTTAAATAACTGCAAAGGAGAATCAAAATCCATTTCACTGCAAGATGAAAAACCTTAGCAGAAACTCCATTCCCTAAATTAAACAAGGCTGTTTATAATAATTGACACCTATTCTAATTTACTTTCTGATATTCAGAGGTGTGGTTTTATAATTGTTTTTTCAAGGAGATATATTGGCATTTCTAGACTACAAAGCAGCACATGGTATCAAGATGTGGTTTTAGTTTGTGTCTCTCATGAGTAATGATGCTGAACACCTTTGTCATTTGCATATTGATCATTTTCATATCCTCTTTTGTGGGGTGCTTGTTCAGGATTCTGGCTCAATGTTAAAAATTGTGTTGTATATCTTTTTCTTATCAATTTATAGAATGTTTATACAAGAATATAGTCTAGATAAAACTCTTTGCCATATGTGTATGTGCACACCAATGTCTGCATAACAAATATTTTATACCAGTCTGAGGTTTGCTTTTTCCATTCTATTAATGGTGTCATTCATTGAACAGAATTTCTTTATTTTTATTAAATCCAATTCATCAGTATTTCCAAGTGTTCTGTTTAAGAAACTGTGGCCTACCCTGAGGGCCTGAAGATATTTCCTGTGTTTTCTTCTAGAAGTTTTATTGTTTTACTTTTCATCTTTAGATATATGATCCACCTTGAATTAATTTTTATGTATAATTTGAGGTAAGGGACAAGATTCTTTCTTCCCATATGAATATACATTTAAGCTGCTGCCATTTATTGAAAAGGTCATTCTTTCTCCACTGAGTTTCTGTGATGTCTTTATCATAAATCAGATTTATCATAAATTCTATGGATGTGGGTCTGTTTCTGAAGTCTAATTTATTCCATGATCTGGCTGTCTATTCTTGTTCCAGTACTATACTGTTTTAATTCTGCTAGCTTTGATATTAGATTTTGTCTCTTTTTCTTCAATATTGCCTTATTCTGAGTTCTTTTTATTTCCATGTAAAATTTACAAATAGCTTATCAATTTCTACCAAAAAATGGGTAGGATTTTGATTGTGATTGCACTGAATTTATACATCCATTTGGAAAGAATTGATATTTTAAGGATGTTGCAGCTTTGAATTCCATGTTCATGATATTACCTGTCATTTAGTTAGGTCTTTTACTTCTCTCAGCAACTATTTGTAGTTTTCATTGTAGAGATCAATGAAAACTTCTTCTATCAGATTTATTCTACGTAATTGATGTTTTTGTTGCTTGAAAAATTTTACCAATTGTTTATTTCTTTTTATAAGTAGATTCATTTCCCCATTAAAATTTGTCAACCTTTCTTCCATTTTGTCTACCATTTTCTCCATTCTCTAGAACATATTAATCATACTTATTTTAAACTCCCTGTCAGTTAATATTAACATCTGAATCACCTATAAATCTGTTTACATTAAATAACTTTCCACTTGGATTTCAATAATTTGGTTAAAAGCCTGGGACATTCACCAAGCTTTTTCTATTTTGGAAAGTCTTTAATTATGACCTCTGCCTCCATAATACTGAAATCTCTGATCAGATCTTCAGCTGTCTGTCTGTCCGTCCCTCCCTCCCTCCCTCTCTTCCTCCCTTCCTTCCTTCCTTCTTTCCTTTGTTCCTTCCCCTCCCTCCCTTTTCTTTCTTTCTTTCTTTCTTTCTTTCTTTCCTCTCCTCCCCTCCCTCTCTCCTTCTCTTCCTTACTTCTCTCCTTCCTCCCTCCCTTCCTCCCCCTCCCTTCCTTCCTTCCTTTCTTCCTTCTTTCCTTCCTTCCTTCTTCTTCCTTCCTTCTTCTTCCTTCCTTCCTTCCTTCTCTCTATTACTTTATTTCTTATTTTATATTTTTTGTGCCAGCTTAGGAATCCATCAACTTCAGGGAAGTAGGTTTGCAGAATTTTAGGCACCTTTATTGTTTCCCGTCTTCAGGACTTTCCCCTCAAGTCCTGGCTGCGTTGGCTGCTCCAAATTCTTCCTTCTACCTTCTCAGCCCACTAAGCCTCTTGTGTTCACATATCCCTATTCTGCAGTGTGTACATGTCCTCAGGAGAATATCTGGAATGAATGTGGACCTCATGTCATAGGCTTTTCTTTAAATCTTGCTTGTGCTTGGTGCCTCCAATGCCTTCAGACAATTGCTGTATGTATTTTGTGCAACATTTATAGTTGTTTTTGAAGAAGGGGCAAGCTATTTTATCATAGCTGGAGTCCTAAATCTTCTCAGTATCTAGTCTTAAAGTATTTTCTGTGTTGAACTGTCTGGTACCCTCAAGTCTTCAGTAAGTCTTCTAAACTTAACGGCTTCCTTTTCATAGTTTCTTTGGGGAATTAAAAGGAAAATGACTGTTTCATGTTTAGGCTGGCACAGAGTGAACAGAAGAGACCAGTCATAGAAGATGAGATATGAGGGGAGAAAAATGCAGCAAAAGCAGAAAATCAAAGCAGCACTGCCTGGGAGAAACGCTCAGATTACTGAGCTGGTGCATTGCCAGTGCACATGGAATGAGAAGTATTTACTGAGAATTTTCCTTTCCTACTCATATGTTTCTTCCTCTAAAGGAAGCCCACTTATCACGACTCTGGGTCCCTCTGTTTCTTTACTCACTGTGTCTCTGGGGAGGTGGAATGACTCATTTGTTTGAGAAACATGGGAAAAATAGTGATGTGTGTTTAGCTCAACTCTGTCCTCATACTGCCCACAGAAAACATGAGTTCTCCCTCCTTTTACTTATTGTCAGTAGTAATACTGCCATTATTTGTGTAGTCCCCTTCCACATGGCAAAGTGTCTTCAAATCTGACACTGGGACAAGGTGTACAAGCCTCGGATTCATTCAGCAGGAACATATGATTTTCAACATAAACTCTTTCTTTGAACTTTGCTTTGATTTATAAAAAAGTTGCTATTTGTCCTATATATATGTTTTTTCCCCTTCTCAACTTGTTTAAAACCCAGATGAAAAGAGGGGTGCTATTTACTGGAATATTCTCAAAGATCTTAACAGAGACTATCTTGGTCTTGATCTCCTAGAAAACAGAACCTAAGGGAAAGACCTGATGGTTGAAGAGGTGCAAGCCAGGGGGGTGGAAATGTTGAAAACAAATAGAAGTAAGGAGGGAGGTGAAGCCATGGGGTGAGATGCAGGATGCTGGCTTCAACTTCCCAATGAGCTGCAAAGAGATATAGGGCATCTGTCTTCGTTTGGCACATGTGAATTTTTTGGAGTGTGTGTGTGTTATTTCTTTTATTTTTTTATTTTTGAGACAGAGTCTCACTCTATCACCCAGGCTGGAGTGCAATGGCATGATCTCAGCTCACTGCAACCTCCCATCTCCTGGGTTCAAGCAATTCTTGTGCCTCAGCCTCCCAAGTAGGTAGGATTACAGGCATGTGACACTACACCTGGCTAATTTTTGTATTTTCAGTAGAGACAGGATTTCCCCATGTTGACCAGGCTGGTCTGGAACTCCTGACCTCGGGTGATCCGCCAGCCTCCCAGAATGCTGGATTATAGGTGTGAGCCACCACGCTCTGCCTTTTTTGTAGAGTTTTTAAAGAGAAATCACACTATGAATGGATGAAAGGAAGGACATATGTCTGCCTGATTCTTTTTCTCCCACCTGAGTACTAAACAGGCCCCACCCTGCTTAGCTTCCGAGATCAGGTGAGATTGGGTTGGTTCAGGGTGGTATGGTCAGATTCTGATTCTCTTTCATTTCCTGTTTCCCACTGGTCAAGATTTACTCCAGGGAGAGCTAATGCCCCTTTCACTTCTGGGTGGCATCATCCAGCCCCTTCTCAGCTGCTCATGTGCCATGCCCCACTATGTAGTATTTCATCTGTGATACTGGGAATGAGGCACCAACTCAGAGAAGACAGCAACTGAGGGAATCTTGAAAAAGCACAAGGTTTATGTCCAATACAGAGACTGGAGATGTTTTCACTTTAATCTTCCCAGGCCTGTGAACAGTGCCTGGAGTATGTGGGTCATTCATATGAATGGCTTTCAGATTCCACCAGGTAATGCTTTCTTTGTCCCAACGGTGTGACTATCATGGGGAAAGTTTCCAGCCCCATGGGAAGCCAGCAGTGGCAATAGTTTGGAAGAAGCCATTCTTTCAGCATTCCTCAAATCAGGGAACTTAGTCAGTGGAGGGATGATTTGGGATGTGTTCTTGGGTTGAGGGTTTGGCCTCGGTGAAATTTAAACAATAGGTTCCTGTAACATAAAAAATAAAATCATAACATTATAGAATGTTATATATAGCTGAAAGGGATCTTACTCTTCCCACTCTTTTCTGAAAGATTTTGTGAAGAGCCTCACAAAATCTCCTTTTCTGCCTTCTCTCCTCTCCCTCCTCATTTTCACAGATCAGAGAGACAAAGGGAAGAAGCCTATAAGAGCCAGGCACGATGGCTGGCTCACGCCTGTAATCCCAGCACTTTGGGAGGCCAAGGGGGGTGGATCACAAGGTGAGGAGTTTGAGACCAGCCTGACCAACATGGTGAAACTCAGTCTCTACTAAAAATACAAAAATTAGCTAGGCATGGTGGTGCACGCCTATAGTCCCAGCTACTCAGGAAGCTGAGGCAGGAGAATCACTTGAACCAAAGAGTCAGAGGTTGCAGTGAGCCGAGATCGTGCCACTGCACTCCAGCCTGGCCAACAGAGCAAGACTCCATCTCAAAAAAAAAAAAAAAAAAAGGAAAAAAAAAAAAGAAGAAGCCTGTCACTCAATCACTGTCCCATGTCCCAGTAAACAGAGTAAGGGAATGTGTCCTCTTTCCAGGTCTACAGGGGGGCATAGTTTTAAGGGCAAGGACTTCCCAGCGCCATGCCCCTCCCGGCATCTCTCTCCATCCTTGAGATTTAACAGTTTGTTTGAATTTCACGGGCGTGGGAAGAAACTAAGAGTCAATCACTGCAGCGTAATTTCTAAGGAACTCCTTTCATTGGCCAGGGGTCTTAGAGAAGGTGGGGGTTCCTCCTAGGTTAAAAGTCCCCTTCTTCCTCACCCCTTCAGACTCCATGTTTGGGTCCCCTTCCATGAACACTCCCTTTGTGGAAGCCATCTTTCTCTCTCCTGGATTTCCCCTCTGGAGTCCCCTTCCACACTCTCTCATGGAAGCCTGTCTTCTCCTCCTAAACTCCATCTCTCTCTATTCCCTAACACTCTCGTGGAAGCTGCTTTCCTCTCCTGGATTCCATCTTTCTGGATTCTCTCACTCAGTGTGAGAGTTAGCTGTTTCTTTCTCTCTCCTTCTCCTGTTTCTCTCTCTCTTTAAATAAACCACTATCTACAAACACTTTTGAGTCCGGCATTTACTGTGCACTGCGCAGTGGTCCCCTCTCTCATTCTTGAGAGGGCAGGAGACCAAGAACCTGGAGAAACATCCTCTCAGGGGAGCTGAGGGCATCCTGAACCCCAATATTACAAGAGCTCCCGAAGGCAATAACCTTTCAGAAAATTGCCCACCCTAGAGTATTCCTTGTTTGGGCACAAGGTGAGAGGAGCCCTATTGTGTGAATACAATGTGCTCAGTCTCTCTCCATCGAGGCCCATCACCATCTTTCAGCTGGTTGCAGATTATCACTGGCAACTCCCGCAGAGGAACCTGCGGCCATGTCTCCCACTCTAGTCCCTCCACGAAAGCTGCAGGAGGAATGCCCCTTACTGACCACCTGCCAGCATACATGAATGAAACGTCAGGTCACACAGCTGCTGCCATGGAGGTGAGAGCTGGGTTGGGTGGATTAGAGCGAGTTTCAGGCGGCAAGGCATAAAAGAAGATGGTCTCCCCTAACTGGAGGGTTTGTGCCTATTTTGCAGGTTATAGAGATCTTTTGGGAAATGGATGTGAAGGGCTCTGGAATGTTCCTGGTTGTTCCATTCCAGGGTGAGTTCTTGTGTGTTCATTCAGAAGGCCTGAATATTCCGTTGTGGGCATCTTTTTATGTAAAAACATTATGCTGTATGTACCCTCTACAAATGTGTTCTAGTCAGTGTTCAACCTATCTGCAAAAGTCTGGGCAGAGAAAATGAGGTGAGGGTCTCTGAGAGACTGGCATTGAACACTGGGTCGGGGGTTCTGTGGGAAGAGAGCAGGGATGGCTGGGAGGTGAACTCACTTCCCAGGGCTGGAGCCTGTCTTAGCATCTCCTTGGGGGAACTCAGGTTCTACCAAAGTTTAAAGTGGTGGAGTGTGAAAACAGTACAGGCCCAGGCCCACAGTCTGTGGATGAAAGCTTAAATCTATCCCTCATCAGAGGGAAGCAGAAAGCCGCTTCAGGCATGTAAACACTGCCACTCAAGAGGTAGTGTCAAAGTGGAAGAAGAAGAACACCATCATCTGTTGGTCTAGAACAGAGATTCTCAAGTGTTTTGGTCTTCAGACTCCTTCACCCTCTTAAAGTGATTGAGGACCATAAGGAACTTCGGTATATGAAAGTTATAGCACCCTATAGTTACTATACTTGATATAAAACTTGAGGACTCAAAAATGTTTATTAATTTTAAAAACAACAATAATAAACCCAATACCAATTAACACAAATACCACTCATTTGTGAAAATGACTTATTTTCCAAGACAAAAAATCATCAAAGAATGACACTGTTGTATGTTTCTATAAAATGTTGTCAAATCTCTTTGATACCTGGCAAATCTCTCTTTGAGAAATGCTTTCTATCAGAAGGCAGCTGGATTCTCTTATCTGTCCGCACTGAGTCTCTTTGACGTCACACATCATGTAGCCTCTGGAGAATGCTAATGCGCATTTGAGAGAAAGATGAAAAAGGGGAACGATGCCTCAATGTCATCATGAAAACTAGTTTTGACCTGAAAAAGGCTTAGAGTTTCCAAACCACAGTTTGAGAATACCTGGTCAAGAGTTTTCTGGTATAACTTATTTACTTTTCTTTTAAAAACAAGGGATTTTTAATATCCATGAAAAGATGACTATTGATTCTTATTTTGCAGTAAGGAAAGTCTTAATGGTTAAAAAATTTGTAGTTTAGTGAAAGTCCTTTCTGGGGAAATATATTTGCTTCCATATTTTTTCCAGTAACTTTTAATTTTGCTGGTAGATACACTTCTACTTAGATGCTCTTCGCTATGTGACAGAGAAACTCATATTTCTGGTTTTTCCTTTATCTGAGGTTTCTCCTTTATCTGAGGTTTTTCATTCCTGTGATCTCAGGCCTGCCATGAGCCAGGGGACTTGAACTGGGGCTGGGGGTGGGGTGAGAGGGTGGGAAGGTTAAGAGCAGGATCTGCCATTTGCTGAGTGTGTGACCTTCACCGATTTACTTAGTGAATCCGGAAAAGAGCTTTTTATTGGACGCAGTCAAAACAAACAAAACAAAACCCAACCTCAAAGTCTTAAACAAGAAGAACAAGATATTTTCTCATCTATTATGAAGTCTGAGGTAGAACTTCATTAGAGTTGGTTAATTCAATGGCCCGACAAGGAAGAACCCAGGTCTTGCCATCTTTCCACTCTGCCATCTTCACGTACCAGTAGCATCTTTAGCTACTCTTCTTGGTACTCTGAGTCACGTCTGGACATAACACCTGATGGAAAAAACAGAGACTTTTCTTCCCATATGTCTCTTTTTATTACCTAGTAATGCTTTCCTAGAAGGTCCCCACCAGCAGACCTTATCTCACGAATTATTCAACATAACTAGGTTACTTGTTCCCACCTAAGCCATTCCCCAGCAGTTGAAAGTGAGTTTCCGTGATGGGCCTCCATAATTTGTATGCATGTCAAAGCCACTTGGGGAGGGGTGGACATTTGAAAAAAACTTGAGGTTGGTCAATGAGGAGGGAGGGTATTGGGTAGAAAACTACTCATGTCCACTACACTTAATTTTGCTGAGCCTCATTTTCCTTATCTGCAATATGGAGTAAAAAGAGTATCTGCCTCTATGGTACATGATGCTAGCTGTTGTTACAGCTGTCATTATTAAGCTCCTGGATGGTATCAAGAGACAGCTGATTAAGGAAAATTGCTCTAAAACTTGCTTTTTGAAATCTTTGAGTATCACATACATCTATGTAGGAATGGATGGCAAATCCCACCAGAGTTTATACAGTGAAATTGGTAGAATAGCCTCTCTTCTATAGATCTCCTCCTCTATTGAGAATACCTCAGATCACAGAATGATAATATCTTTTATTTTTTGACCCCAGGTCTTGGATGAGTTGAAGCTGACTGGTCCTGGCAATCTGGGGACCAATAAATCTGAGGTCCAATAAATCTGAGAAAGGGATTCAGGACAAAGTTTTGTTTTGATTTTCTCACAAAAACGTTCTGCATTACACACACATGAGCCGAGCTGATTGCGGGGTGCTCAATGCAGAGAAAGACTAGATTATTTACATAAATGATTTTATACTCATTCATTTTTTGACTATGCCACGCACTACAGTAGCTGCTTTACGTATATATGTTTTTCTAATCCTACCAACAAAAATGTATTGGTGCATTTTTCTCATTCATTCATTCATTCAACATATATTTGATTGCCAGTAATCTCATTTTACAGACAATAAAATGGAGGTTTACAGAGGCTGAATCACATGGTCGCAGTGATATAGCTGGTAAGTGGCCACGTTGGGATTTGTGCTTAGGCTAGTCTGACTTCGTTCCATGCAAAGTCTTCATGCCTTCCTTTCTTGAGAGATTCCTCAGTGTTCAATTTCACCAGGCTTCACCTGTTAAAAGTGGAGGTGGGTGGGCGCAGTGGCAGGAGTTTGGCTCACACTCAGGGGTGATGCCAAACCCCAGGATGGTGTGTTGTTAGATGGCCCATCCCCTCTGGTCACCATACTTCCCTGGAACTTTGGTTTGTTCCTCTTGGCTCCGGCAGGTGGCAGGTTTGTATCAGTCAGTTCTTGCCTCCTCCTTGCCAAGAGACTGAAGTGGGGAGAATGACTTTGTTGGCAAGCTGTAGACATCAGATGCATCGCCTTCTGGTCTCATTCTGTAGGATGGGCAGCTGGCTCTTTTCAGCTACCCACATGCAAGAAGGGAGAGATGGAATAAACTGCATTTGGAGTTTTACTTATGAAATGTGCTCTCAAATATTTAATACACACTTATCCCAATGACAAATGTTGAGGCAGTTAGGAAAGGTATTGGCACCTATAGTTAACACATCTGTTATGTTTATCTGTACAATCTCCATAAGCTTTCTAATTGGTGGGTGTTATTTATGTAGCATAGTGCTTGGTGCATGTGACTTCAGTTGATGTTTGTAGAATGCATTAGTGAACAACTTGAAGTAAGATGATCTGGGTTTGAGTTTTGAGTGGTTATTTCTTATTTGGGAAGCTTTTAGTCTCAGTTTTCTCATCTGTAACATCAATCATGATGACAATTCTTAAGCTCACTTGTTGTGGGAATGAAAGGCATAGGAAAAGGACTTGATATAGTACTTGTCAGAGATGTTTATTATTTTTAGGTGACCGGACCAAAGTTGTAAAATATGTTAGTTGTAAAATATGTTTGATATTTTCTGGTTGGGATTATAATATAAAATGTCTGGGGCTAGAATTTAGCCAGACCCGACTGGTAACATCTCATCTCTGGTTGGAATTTCCTGCCCTCTGCTCAAGTGTGGAGAACTGTTGAAGTAATTTATTTATTGTTTGTTCTGACTTCAGTGTTGCCTTCTTCACCCCCAATTTCATTCATTCATTTTTTTGTTTTTTATTTTTTTTGAGGCAGAGTCTCTCTCTGTTGCCCAGGCTGGCGTGCAGTGGCATGATCTCAGCTCACCACAACCTCTGCCTACTGGGTTCAAGTGATTCTCCTGCCTCAACCTCCCTAGTAGCTGGGACCACAGGTGCCACCACCATGCCCCATGAATTTTTGTATTTCTAGTAGAGATGTCATGTTGGCCAGGCTTGTTTCGAACTCCTGGCCTTGAGTAATCTTCCTGCCTCAGCCTCCCAAAGTGCTGGGATTATGGACGTGAGCCACCGCACCTGGCCTCTTCTTCCTTTTTTTAAATATAATTGTGTCATCTTTCTTCTAGACAATAGATATATCCCTTTATAACATTTTTCTTGTAAAACATGTACTTTTGTCAAGTGGTGAAAAATTAACAATTTCTTATCTAGATTTATAAATATATTTTTTTAATTTCAACCTTTTTTTTTAAGATACAGGGGTACCTCTGCAGGTTTATTACATGGATACACTGTACCCAGGTAGTGAGTATAGTAGCCAATAGGTAGTTTTTCAACTCCTTCCCTCCTACCCTCCCCCATCTAGTAGTCTGCAGTGTCTGTTGTTCCCATGTTTATGTCAGCGTATGTTCAATATTTAGCTCCATTTATAAGGGAGAACATGCAGCATTTGGTTTTCCCTTCCTACATTAACTCACTTTGGATTATGGCCTCCAGCTGCATCCATGTTGCTGCGAAGGACACGATTCATTCTTTTTTATGTCTGTGTAATATAATATTCCATGGTGTATATGCTCTACAGTTTCTTTCTTCAGTCCATCATTTATGGGCACTTAAGTCAATTCCATGGCTTTGCTATTGTGAGTAGCATGGCGATGAACATATAAGTGCATGTGTCTTTTTGGTACAATTGTTTATTTTCCTTCGGACATATACCTAATAATGGGCTCATTGGGTCAAATGGTAACTCTGTTTAAGTTCTCGGAGAAGTCACCAAACTGCTTTCCACAGTGGCTGACCTAATTTACATTACCATCAACAGTGTGTAGGCATTCCCTTTTCTCTGCAGCCTTGCCAGCATCTTTTTTTTTTTTTTTGCTTTTTAATAATGATAATATTGAGTGGTATGAAATGGTGTCTCATGGTAATTTTGATTTGCATTTCTCTGATGATTAGTGATGATGAGCATTTTTTTTCTTTGAGATGGAGTCTCACTTTGTTGCCCAGGCTGGAATGCAGTGGCACAATCTCAGCTCACTGCAACCTCTGCCTCCCAAGTAGCTGGGTTCAAACGTTTCTCCTACTTCAGCCTCCCAAGTAGCTGGGATTACAGGTATGCCACCACAGCTTGCTTATTTTTTTTTCGTATTTTTAGTAGAGATGGGGTTTCACCATGTTGACCAGGCTGGTCTCTAACTCCTGACCTCAAGTGATCCTCCTGCCCAGGCCTCTCAAAGTTCTGGGATGACAAGCATGAGCCATCAGGCCTGGCCAGATAAGCATTTTTTTGTATGTTTGTTGGCCACTTGCTTGTCTTCTGAGAAGTGTCTATGTTCTTTGTCCATTTTTTAATAAGGTTATTTGGTTTTTGCTTATTAATTTAATTTCCTATAGAGTCTGGATATTAGGCCTTTGTCAGATGCATAGTTTGTAAATATTTTCTCCCATTCTCTAGGTTGTCTTTCCACTCTGTTGATAGTTTCTTTTGCTGTGTAAAAGCTCTTTCGTTTAATGAGGTTCCACTTGCCAATTTTGTTTTGGTTGCAATTGTCTTTATTTCCCTCTAATTTCTGAAGGCTTTTTTCAAGGACGCCCTTCCATAAATGTAGCTTTCATATGCTTTTGTCACCTGATCACCATTATCCACTCACTCACATCCATGCACAAAGGGTGTGCAGCGGCAGCAGGGTAACTCCTGGGATCCCAAGTAGCTTTGTGCATTTTCACTTCTCGGCTTGCATGTGTGCTCCCTCTCCTTCTCCCTCCTTCCTTGGAAGGTCTTCTCCATCCTCTCTTGACCCTGAACCACATCCACATCTCCGGGATCCCTCTTCCATGAAGGTCTCATCCAGCCCATACTGATTTCCCCACTTTGAACTCCCTTTGCGCTTATGAGGCATTATAGATCGCTGGATATTTAAAGGCATGGTCTTTGGTGTCAGACAGCCTGGAACCAAATCCTGGCAAATGATTTAAGGGTAAGGTTGGTTTCCTTATCCCTAAAGTGGCAATAATAATAGTACTTACTTAATAAAGTTGTCTTGAGGATTCAACAATATAATTTATATAAAACATTTAGCGCAGTGTTTGGAACAGAGTAAACACTCAACACTCAATGCACTGTTACTATTACTATCATGATCAGTATTATCAGTAAAGAGATTACTTGATACTTCTTTGTTGCTTGTATTGGATTGGGCCTTATCTTCCTAGGTAGATAGTCAGCTTCTTATATTCGGAGACTTTGTCTTATATTTCTTTGCAACCCTTGCATTGCCTTATATTCTCCCTGAACATGATAAGTACATCACAACTTTTTATTGCTTGATCAGTTTTGTCTAGTATTAAGAAATAAAACCGATCTTCAAGTTAATTTTTAGCAAAGCCACATAGACACTGATTAAGGGTGCCATTGCCATGTGCCAAGAATCTCCACAAAACTTTCTGATTAAAGACAGTGGCATTCAGAATTCACAGAGTAGCCTGTCTGACTGTAATATACATTTTATTTAATTTTTTGAGACAGGGTCTCACTGTCACCCAGGTTGGAGAGCAGTGGTGTGATCTTGGCTAACTGCAGCCTTGACTTCCTGGGCTCAAGTGACCCTTGCACCTCAGCCTCCCATGTAGCTGGGACTACAGGCAGGTGCCACCACACCCATCACACCTGGCTAATTTGTGTGATTTTTTTTTTTTTCAGAGACAGAGTTTTTCCATGTTGTCCAGGCTGATCTCAAACTCTTGAGCTCAAGTGATTTGCCTGCCTTGGCCTCCCAAAGTGCTGGGGTTACAGGCATGGGCCACTGCGCTCGGCTATAATACACATTTTATTAAAACAAAGAGTTTTTTCCTATACAATTTACTCATTGTCTATAAGATTGGGAAAAAAACAAAAAAAGAAGAAAAATGTGACAAGTGACAAAATAATTTTAGTGATGACTAGGACATTTGTAAAGTTTATCAGCCAAGAAAATGTAATGAGCTTGAATTGGTCCTTGGTCTCCCAAATGTCACCTCTCAGTGGCTCTGAAGAGCTGCAATGTCAAGGAATAATGGCTCCTGTCCAGGGTTCTGCTTCTTTTCTTCTTCAGTTTTCACAATTCTTAAAAGAAGCACTAACCTCTTTCTTTCTCCCTGACAGGGGTAGATGTGATTGCAATGCTCTTCTCAGCCCCAGGTAAAGATTATTGTTACCTGTGGTCCTGAGAGACCTGGCTCTATTTCTTAAGCTTTTTGTATGTGTGCTGGGAAACCCTAGGGTTAAATGTCACTTCCCTAGAGAGCTGGGGGATCTTTCACCACCACAAAGTGGCCTAATCTCATGCTCTGTCTGAGGGTTACTCTGGAGTCCCTCTGCTGGCCATGAGAAATAAGAGCAGAAATCAGCTCTTTAGAATAAGAAGCCCAGGATTTTATATTTGAAAGTGATGCATAGTGAGGCAAGACTATTCTTGCTCAGCAAACGGAAGTCACACTCAGGTTATGATCTAACACGATGAGAGTAGATGCAAAATCAAAATTAATTTAATACAGGGTGCTGGAAAAAATAACTCCTTTGAGGAATACCTGCAATGTACAACTGTTGTTTTGTTTTTAGAACAAGGCCGGAAATCAGTGGAGATTGCTAAGGTTAGAGCAAACCCACTGAAAGGCAGGTTCCTTATCCATAAATACACTACCTTTATCCCAGCTTGCTTTGGTTTGGCCTAATTCATGAGTCAGATTACCAAGGTATCATACAAATAGAGAGACACCATACACATACCAAAGTGAACTGATGGAATCAGACACTTGAGTGTGCGCAATTGATGCAGCCCTCTGATTACGGATTGGGCTTTGTGGTCCATTGGCCCTAGTGTTCATTAATTGCCCAGACTCCCTCCAGAGACGCAGGGCATGTTTTGTTGCTGTGGCTGGTGCTCTTGTTCTACCAAAGGGACCACAAGAGAGCATGCGCTTCAGACGATGACACAGAATAGGTGGCAAAGGACTTCTTATACAAAAAGAAGCAGCTCCTGGTGTTTGCCACCAAAAGGATGAGACAGAGAAATGAAAATTAACCACATATGCAACAACCTCATATCTTCTCTTGACTCGTTTTCTGATCAAACGAAAATGAAAATAAAATCCATGCATTATACGATGACTTAGAAATATCTACCACCCCAGAGGAGAAGTAAATAAAGAGCAAAGCTATTTCAAAGGAGATGGATGAGAAATGGATGACACTTGGTGGAAAGTCCTGACAATACAGCAAAGGAGAAACTGGTCACCTGTGGCTAGGAAAGGGCAGCATCCTGAGGGGCCTTCACCATCTCGGAGATGCAACGCATTGCAGCAGCCAGTGGGGGTCAGAGGTGCTCCATGGCTTAGAGCACCTTTAACCCTCAGCCGGCAAATCCTGCTCACGGGAGACCAGCTGGACCTCCTTTAAAGCTGGCACTTCCCTCCGGGCAGAGCAGAACTGTGAAAACATGGGAGGTGGCTGATCTCTACGCTTTACTGCAAGCTCAGTTTTGACTTCAAGACAGTTTGCTGATTTTTTCTTTCACTTGTTTTCTTCCCATTTCTCTTGCTCTTGGCAAGAATCTCTCTGCTGATCATGGATACAGGACAGTCGTCTGAGTTAAGCCTGCGAATACCCAAAATCAAGGGCTATAGCCTATTTCCTGAACCCTTATCTCACGAGTGTGCAGAACTTTGTTTTAGGTCACCGGCAGTTTGGAGTCAATGCTTAAGTGGGTGGGTGGGTCTGGTTGGTGTATAGGTACACGTGGGCATCCGGGCTGGAGGTGGCTCACACAAGCTCATGAGGGCCAGTTGTGCAATCTCTTCCTAGCCCCTAGTTAAGTGAAGTCATGTTGGCAGCTTGACGTTGGCCACAGTGGGAGTATTTCTGCTACAAAAATGGGCACTTATGGCAAATCAGGACTATGCCCCTTCCTGCAGTGTCCCAGAAAGCTGATTGTTAAACACTATGAGTATACCATGACCCCAGGACAGATTTAAGAGTAATCTGCTGGTCAGGCCTGGTGGCTCATGCCTATTATCCCAAGAGTTTGGGAGGCTGAGGTGGGAGGATTACTTTAGCCCAGGAGTTTGAGACCAGTCTGGGCAACATAGTGGGACCCATCTCTATGCAAAATGAAAAAATCTGGCTGAGTGTGGTGGCACACACCAGCTACTTGGGAGGCCGAGGCAGGAAGATCACTTACGCCCTTGAGGTTGTAGTGAGCCATGATTGTGCCACTGCACTCCAGCCTGAGTGACAGTGCAAGACCTTGTCTCAAAAAAAAAAATCAAAAACTAAACCAAATTACTTGGCACCATGTATATTCATGTTCAGGCCACGATGCATCTATTGAAAAGAAAAAGGAATAGTGCCTGATCAGCTGAGAGGATCTTCCAGTATGAGCCATTCCAGAAACTATAGTCAACAATCCTATAAAGGTACCTTTCCTATTACGGGCAAGCAAGAAATTAAATACAATTTTTGTTTGTAATTTTTAACAGTTGAATTGCAATGCTAAGTGGCTCATGAAGCCATGCACCCTCTTTTTCCTTTCAATTTTGATCTTAGAAAAATGTGGGCTTCCTTAGAAAGTTTATAACATCAGATTTATCATTTTTATGAAGCAAAAATCCAGAATAAAAATAGTGGCCACCAGGAATTGTTAAACAATATGTGTTTGCTCATGTCATGTACATGTACAACTCATGGATTCAAAGGCATAAAGTTAGCTTTCCTTAGAGGAAACACTCTGTCACATCCATAGACTAACTTTCACTCTGGCCAGTCTATCAAAATTATTGGAAGACACACATGTTCAAGGAGTTTGCTGTATTATAACATTAGCAGCACTTTCTGCAAGGGAAATAGGTTCAAGTCATTAGATCATAATATATATTTTTATCATTAATGAAATGTTTTCAAATAGATTATCGGCCCCATGGGGTTTCTGGCCATGCAAGGAAGATGGCTAAGTGGCAGCTCTCTGGGCTTGAAAGGTGGAGTAAAATCTTTAGGCAGGAGGGCTGAGGAAGTAAGTCATTATAAGGAGGTGATGGGAGCCAGGTTTCTGGGGATGGAAACAGAGAAAAGAGAGCAATAAATATAGAAAAGGAGAAAGACAGAATGTCAGGACACGTCCATGGAATAAATAGACATGGACACACATCTATGAGAACTTAGCTAGTTAGTCAAAGCAATGCGTGTCCAAACATAACCTGGAAATCTGTCCCATGAGGACTCAGAAGCAGGAGAGAAAATGTCACTATGAACTGATGTGGGTGGAAAACGCTTCATGCTGGAAGGCAAATAGAACTCAGGCAGGGAAGAGGGAAGAAGGGCCTCTGGGCGGGCAGGCACCCAGGTGGGGATGCCTATGCACATTAGGATGCAGGATTCCCTCCCTTATGCTAACGGTGGAGGAGGTGGGAGCAATGTAAGAGCTGCAGATATTTTCAAATGTAGAATTAGAATATATAAAGGAATAAGGTTTATAAGATTTATAAAAGTATTCCTATAAGTTCTTCTAAAATTGACAAACATTTGGTTTAAGAGATAAGAAATCACTCTTTTTAAGAAGAACAAAATTATATGAGAAAAGAATCCTCTCCCCTCATCGTATGAGCTGTGAATTCTCCATTGTTCTCTGCATGTTGGTTATTTATCTATTGTCTCTTAGATCCAAGCCCACCTTTCTACACTCTCCTTTTGGATATGCTCAGCCATCTGGGGCATTCATTCCCCTTAATGCTGCCAGCAGGAGCTTTGCAGCGTGACTGGAGGGTGGCAGGAAGGAAAGGGATCCTCCTTCCTGGTTTCTGCACTTTCTGGGGGTGTCTCTCCAGCGGCGGTTTTGCTACAGCAGCATAGTTGGCTCCAGCTTTCAGCCGCCCGGAACCAGCCTCCCATTCCCCCGGCAGGCACTAGCAGCAGCCAGGTGATGTCCATCTCCAGGGGGCTGAGCTCAGTCCATGGGTCCCCCTCCGAGCCATCTGGTTCTGCTAACTCTACCTCTTGACAGCTGTTTACCCAGGCCTAGAGTGGGTAACTGCTTTGTCAAATTTCATTGTTTTAAAGATAAGTTCATATAACATAAAATTCACAATTTGAAAGTGTACAATTTAGTGGTTATTAGCATATTCATAATGTTGCACCACCATTACCATTATCTAGTTCTACTATGTCTTCACCACTCCAAAAAGAAACCCTGTAACTCCCAATTACCATCAATTATCTTTTTTTACTTTGCAGTCAATAAGTGTTTCCTGGAGAGAGACTCCTAGACTATGTAACTATCCCATTCTTTACTCACTTTCACCCTCTAGTTTTCAAATCTATTGATACATTTTGCCAAAAATGATTACTATGATTCTCAAATTGTGCTAAGTCCTTAGTTTTTTCAACATTCATTACCTGGCATTCTTCTGTAGGAAAGAGCATTCGCTTTCCATTTACGTGTTCATTTGCTTATCATATCAGGATAGACTCATGGATATCTATTTTAATCAATGGGATATAATCTGATGCTGTAGTTACTTGGACACACAAATCATCCCAGATTGGGCCAGCTGGCACCCCCTTTCCAGCTGTCCTGTGTCCTCTATGTTGCCATCATTCTTTGTTGCTTTCTTACCTCCTCGTCCACCTGTGAGATCGGCCATGTCTCCAAGGAATTCTGGTCCATATACATGGAAAATGGTATAATATTTAGAAACCAAATTCTAGGTAGGATCTTTGTTATTCAATTTCACTACTACCAAGCTCTCTCTAGTAACAAGCTAGGAAATGTATGTATTTGTGTACATGAGTGCATGTGTATACATATACACACATGAAGATATAAAGTGTGTGCACACACTCACAGAAATGTACATCAATGTTTTATTTATCTAACCCCACATAGTGCAAACTCTAAATTTACATCAAAACTTCTCATTCTAATCCCGTAGACCACAGGGTTCATTCTAGCTTTCTCCTTTTCTGCATTTATTACTCTCTTTTTCTTTGTGGTTGCGTTTTCCACCCACATCAGTTCATAGTGACATTTCCTCTCCTGCTTCTGAGTCCTCATGGGACAGATTTCCAGGTTATGTTTGGACACGCATTGCTTTGACTAACTAGCTAAGTTCTCATAGATGTGTGTCCATGTCTATTCATTCCATGGACGTTTCCTGACATGCCCAGACAGTGTGAAGCCTCAGTGAATGCTTGTTCATGACTGAGCCTCTATGGACATTTGAGAGCAGCTTTAAAGTGAATAATTGTATAATAATTTTATGGAAAATATTCAAGTTTTACAGAAAAAGGAACGATCAGATGACAAGAACACCTCTGTTTCCATCCCCATTATTTCTATAAGTCATCCACTTTTGCATGAGCCAGAGTTGATATTCTTATTAAATACTTGGTTGTTTGGAAAAGTTTGTGAGGCCAACATTTGCCTTAGGTACTGGTCAGACAAAGCTGAACCTGATAAGAAGGGGTTGTCAGATAGCATACACTTAAAAAGTAAAGAAACTCTAGGTAAGCCTGCCTCCCACCCAGGCTTAGAGAGTTGGCATCAAGGTAGTCAAATATACCCAGCACAGAGACTGGCAATGCTTTCAGGTTTGGTTCTGTTTGCTGCTCTTGTAAACTCATTTTGTGCTCACGTGGCTTCCTTTCTCAGATGAAACCTCAGAAATGTAAAAAATCCTTCTCAAGTCAGTTTCATCCTCCTTTGAAATCTCTGACCCCATTAACTTGAGACATTAACCAGCACCTTTCATGTTACCCACCTGAGTCTGCCTCTTGTTTAGCATCGACTATCATTTCATTCTTCCTTTTTTTTTTTTTTGGTGAAAAAGCACACTTTATTTGGAAGGAGGGTGCTGCACAGTGACTAACAGAGGCCACCCATTGGGCACTTACACACTGTACTCCAAAATACACACAGGATGTTTTGCTAATAAAAATCAACAGGAACAGGGACTCCTCTGGGTAACTCCCTCAACCTCATCCCTTTCAGGGGTTGGGAAATCTTCCAACCATTTTCCTGACAGCAGCTGTGGTTCACTAGAGATAGAACCCCTTAGGGGTGCTTTCCTGTTTCTTATAAAGAACATTTTCTTTAGATTTTCTGAAGTCTTCATTTGTTACTTTCATTCTGTGTTCTCTTAAGGCCATCAGATCAGCGTCTGTACAGATTGCCTGGATGTCAGCACCAGAGAGGTCATCTTTAGCCATGATCAAGTCGTCTAGGGTTACATCATCAGCCAGCGTCATCCTGCTTGTGTGAATCGGAAAGATGTGCTTCTTAGTGTTCCCATCAGGCAGGTGGAACTCGATCCTCTTGTCAAGGTGGGCTGGTCTGATAAGTGCTGGATCCAAGGTTCCTATTTGGTTTGTGGCCATGATAACTTTCACATCTTCCCTAGAATCAAATCCATCCAACTGGTTCAACAGTTCCAACATTGTTCACTGAATTTCTCTCTCACCACCAGAATTTGAGTCATATCTTTTTGTACCAATGGCATCAATCTCATCAATAAACACGATGGACGGTACATGTTCTTCAGCAACTCGAAACAGTTCCCGTATGAGTTTGGGCCCATCACCTAGGTACTTCTGAATGAGTTCAGAGCCAACCACTCTCAAGAAAGTGGCTGAGGTTTAGTTTGCTACTGCTTTGGCTAACAAGGTTTTACCTATGCCAGGTGGACCATGGAGAATGACCCCTTTCTCAATATTATATAAGAATACCATCTTCATAATATTCAGGATGGTGAGAGGAAGTTCCACAGATTCCTTAATTTCCTGAATTTGGTTGTCCACCCCCTCTGCAACATTTGGCATAGGTCTCCCGGGGGGCCTTCTCCACCTTCATCACTGTGACCAGGGGATCTGTGTCATCCATCAGCACCCCTAACATGGCATGCACCCTGTGTCTGAGCAAACCCAGAGGCCAGGTTCCAGCAGATCCTTGCTTACAAATGAAAGAACACTGAAGACGTAGACACGATAGCATGATTGTCATTGATGATCTTTCCAAGGTTCCTACTGACATTGGGGTACCTCTCAGCTTGGGGTTCATCCTCCACTTTTAATCTTTCCACCTCTTGCTTTTCTTCTAATGGCTTCATTTGTTCTTGATTTCTAATGAATCTTCCTCCATGAGAAGATAGTCTTTAATTCTCTGTAACTTCGGTAATTTTAACCGGCACTGAGCGTGAGGTGTCACCGTGGCAGTTTGCTGGCAGCAGCTGGTTTCTGTTTTCTTCTTTTTCCCTACTCTAGTTGGTACAGGAGGTTAGTAGTTATTTTTCTTGTCCTTGTTATCCTTCTTGCCACCACTAGGACCAGGACCGCTGCCCTGACTTTGACCCATCTTGTCTTGGTCACTTGAGCTGCCACTGCTGGAAGTTCCTCCACCTCAACTATCATTTTTAAGTCCTTATTTTTTGATGAGTATTTTCTCTCAGGGATACTCACACTGGAAGGCTACCAACTTATATGTTTTCAAGAGAATAAATAGGTACTATGTAAATGAATAAAGTGGGCTTGGCTTAAGACACTGGGGAGGGTAAAATACACAGAGTGTCAGCCCTTAATGGGTGTTAAGGAGAAAAGTAGAGCAGGGAAAGGTGTTGGGATGTGTACGTGTGGGACAGAGTAGCTGTGATGGTCAGGTTCCTGTGTCTGCTTGGCTAGGCTATTGTAGCCAGTGCTTAATCAAATACTAACCTAGGTGCTACTGTGAAGGTATTTGGGGGATGTGATGGACATCCACAAATAGTAGACTATAAGTAAAGTAGATTATCTTATTTATTTATTTTTGATATGGAGTCTTGCACTGTCACCTGGGCTGGAGTGCAGTGGCACGATCTTAGCTCACTGCAACCTCCTCCTCCCGGGTTCAAGCGATTTTCCTGCCTCAGCCTCCTGAGTTGTTGGGATTACAGGCACCTGCCATCACACCTGGCTAATTGTTGTTGTTGTTGTTGTTGTTGTATTTTTACTAGAGACAGGGTTTCACTGTGTTGACCAGGTTGGTCTCAAACTCCTGAACTTGTGATCCGCTCGCCTTGGCCTCCCAAAATGCTAGGATGACGTGCATAAGCCACTGCTCCGGCCCAGATTATGTTTCATAATGTTCTTGGGCCTCACATAATCTGTTGAAGGCTTTAATCATTAAAAAATCCAGAGACAGAAGACATACATGAGGCCAACAAACATATGAAAAAATCCTCATCATCACTGGTCATCAGAGAAATGCAAATCAAAACAACATTGAGATACCATCTCATGCCAATTAGAATGGCGATCATTAAAAAATCTGGAGACAACAGATGCTGGAGAGGATGTGGAGAAATAGGAACACTTTTACACTGTTGGTGGGAGTGTAAATTAGTTCAACCATTGTGGAAGACAGTGTGGCGATTCCTCAAGGACCTAGAAATAGAAATTCCATTTGACTCAGCAATCCCATTACTGGGTATATATCCAAAGGATTATAAATCATTCTACTATAAGGACACGTGCACACGAATGTTCATTGCAGCACTGTTTACAATAGCAAAGACCTGGAACCAACCCAAATGCCCATCGATGATAGACTGTGGCATATACACACCATGGAATATTATGCAGCCATCAAAAATGATGAGTTTGTGTCCTTTGTAGGGACATGGATGAACCTGGAAACCATCATTCTCAGCAAACTGACAGAAGAGCAGAAGATCAAACACCGCATGTTCTCACTCATAGGTGGGTGTTGAACAATGAGAACACATGGACACAGGGAGGGGAGCACTACACACTGGGGTCTGTTGGGGGGAAATAGGGGAAGGACGGTGGGGAGTGGGGAGCCAGGGAGAGATAGCAAGGGGAGAGATGCCAGATGTAGGTGATGGGGAGGAAGGCAGCAAATCACACTGCCACGTGTGTACCTATGCAACAATCTTGCATGTTCTTCACATGTACCCCAAACCTAAAATGTACCCAAAACCTAAAATGCAATAAAATAAATAAATGGGAAAAAAAAACCCGGACACAACCGATGCTGGAGAGAATGTGGAGAAATAGGAACACTTTTACACTGTTGGTGGGAGTGTAAGTTAGTTCAACCATTGTGGAAGACAGTGTGGCGATTCCTCAAGGATCTAGAAATAGAAATTCCATTTGACCCAGCAATCCCATTACTGGGTATATACCCAAAGGATTATAAATCGTGCTATTGTAAAGACACATGCACACATATGTTCACTGCAACACTGTTTACAATAGCAAAGACCTGGAACCAAACCAAATGTGGCACATATACACCATGGAATACTATGCGGCCATAAAAACCATGAGTTCGTGTCCTTTGTAGGGACATGGATAAATCTGGAAACCATCATTCTCATCAAACTGACACAAGAACAGAAAATCAAACACCGCATGTTCTCACTCATAGGCGGGTGCTGAACAATGAGAACACATGGACACAGGGAGGGGAGCATCACACACTGGGATCTGTCAGTGGGGGATGGGGAGGGACAGTGGGGGGTGGGAATGTTGGGGAGGGATAACATGGGGAGAAATACCAGATATAGGTGATTTGGGGGGAAGGAGGCAGCAAACCACATTGCCATGTATGTACCTATGCAACAATCCTGCATGAACTGCACATGTACGCTAGAAGCTAAAATACAAAAAAAAAAAAAAAAAAGAGCAAAAATTGAGGTTTCCCAGAGAGGAAGAAATTCTGCCTAAGACTAAAGCATCAACTCCCACATATTCCAGCTGCTGGCCTTCCCTGCAGACTTCAGACTTGCCAGGCTCCACAATCCCGTGAGCCAATTACTCGAAACAGATCGTAGTGTGTATGCATGTACACACACACACACACACACACATATATATATACATACTCACATCCTATTGGTTCTGTTTCTCTGGAAAATTGTGACTGATCCAGGAGGAATTTTGATCCAAGAGCTTTTGGACATTCAGCTTGCTAATTTCAAGTCTTTGCTCAAATGTCACATTCTCAGAGAGGCCTGTTCTGATCATTTTATTGAATATGAAAAATTAATCATCTTCTCATTCTGCATCCCTGATCCCCTGACCCCACTCTACTTTTTTCCACAGCAATGTCGCTTTTCACATAACTGTGTTACTATTTATTGTGTTTATTTTCTGTTGCCCTCCTCTAGTATATAAACTGCACGATAGCAGGTGTCATAGGATGACTTCCCTGGGAACAAAACTCTGAGCTGGGGATTTGTGTTCAAGGAGGCTTATTGCGGGAGAGCAGGACAGGTGCGCTCAGGAACAGCAGCCACAGGGTGTAAAGGAAGCAAGACTGGGCGGAGAGAGAACTTTGACTGTAATGCAGTTGCAACAGAGGTCTCCAATGATTCCCAAGGGAGCCCTGAAGCTGGGGAAGTGCTTCAGGGATGTCCTGAATTGAGAGGAAGTGGGTGGGCCCCAAATCAGCCAGTCATTGGATGCAGAGTGTCCCCAGGAAGAGAACACAGCTCCCTTTGGCCAAGGGCAATTTCTAGGGAGGGCTTAGTGTGGGTTGTCAGCCAGCAACACTCCTGGAAGCTGGGGAATGAGCAGCGTAGTCCTGAGCGAGGATCTGGGTAATGCATGCGGGGGAGGCGCGGCGAGGGTGGGGTGTCTGAACAAGAGAGCAGCAGCCATCTTTATTTCTCTATCCTTATTGTTATATCCTCAGTTCCCAGGACAGAGCCTGGATAGTTGACTGGATGGGTATATGAATGAATGAATGAATGAATGAATGAATGCTTTTCAGAAAGACTGGCATGTACAAACAGGATGTGGCCGCTGCTCTCAGTTGATGAACAGAATGACAAGAGGATAAAAATAGAAAATAGGCTAATGTGATCACAAAAACTATTAAGGCAGTTCATTGTAGGAAACAAAGAGTGATAAATAAGAGAATAGAGGCTTCGGGCTATTTGAGGGAGGGGCAGGGTTGGATATGGCACTAAATACGTTTATATGACAGAGAGTTTCCATGTCTTACACGCAGATCCTGAGCAGTCGCAGGCCCAGTGTGTGCTGTTACCAGCCCGAGCCGGGCCCAGGGTTAAAGAAAGCATCCTGCGAACACAAGGAACAACTGGCTCCCGTGACAGAACCTTTAACAAGCCCTTTCTCAAATCTGTTGACTTAACACAAGCCCGGGAATTCTCTGAAAGGCAACATGGCTATAAATCAGCAAGTCCTGCGAACGTGCATTCCAGGGTCTTGGAGGAAAAGGCTGCACACAAAAGCACCTCTTCTAAGTCTTCAGGAATGCTGTGGTGAGTGGCCCTGGAGGTCTCGGGGTTAGACTTTGGGGCTGGGAATGAAAAGCATCCAGGAGAGGGGAGCAGGGAAGCCCCAGCGAGAGCAGCGCAGCTTGCTTCTAAGGGCGGCAATGGACACCTGGCACCCGGAGTGGTGCGTAGCAGATTCTAGGCACTCATTGAATGTCTGCTGAGTAACGGGAGAATAGTCAGGGACCTTGATTCTGGCCCTCGTTCTGTCATTCACTTGCCATGTGACCTTGGGGAAGTCTCTTCCCTTCTCTGAGTCTTGTTCATCCCGTCTGTAAAATATTGCACCTAAGCACAAATGGAATCTTCAGGAGTGAATGGCCCGTGACACTCTGAATTTATTTATTTATGTAATTTATTTTTGAAATGGGGTCTCACTCTGTCACTCAGACTGGCATGCAGTGGCACCATCATCGCTCACCGAAGCCTCAACCTCCTAGGCTCAGGTGATCCTTCCACTTCAGCCTCCTGAGTAGCTTGGACCACAGGCATGCCCGGCTAATTTTTGTGTTTTTCGTAGACACAGGGTTTCACCATATTGCCCAGGCTGGTCTCAAACTCCTGGGCTCAAGTGATCTGCCCTCTTCAGCCTCCCAAACTGCTGGGATTACAGTTGTGAGCCACCATGCCAGCTGAATTTAAAAAGCATTTGAAGAGGTGCTTGAAGCTGTGAAAGGCAGGAGACATAAGAAGCCCATAGGGCAGAGTTTTCTAAGCTAATGTGAGCGCCTGTGATGGTCAGGGCCTGCTAGGGGAAGTAAGCAATCCCTGTGTGGCTGCCACACCCCAGTGGAACTTGCAGGTAAGTAACAGGACACTGCTGTGTCCATCGCTCCAAGAGAAATGTCTCTCTCAGAGCTGCTGGAAACACAACAGATCTCCCTCTGGGCCAGCCTGATGCCAGAGGCCAAGGGGAAAGAGGAGAGTGCTATCTGTTGCCCACTGCAACTTCCATTCTCTCTGGGGCAAACCATTTCCTAAGGCCTGGAGGCTGGCAGAATGGCAATCAGTTTCGGTCAATTGCCTGCTCACTTCCATCAGTGGCTTGATGTGGCCCAAAGAATGACAGCCTCTCACTCAGAATGGAAGAGTTCAAATTCCATCTTTTCTAACCCTTGCAAGCCTGGTAAGTGACTTAATTTCTCTGGATCTGTAAACAGGGACTGATCCTATGTACATGACAAGTATGATTCGATGGGAAAAGATCTGCATAAAACCAGCACGTTTGTCTCCCCTCCCTCCTTCTCTCCCTTTTTCCCACTACCTTCACTCCTTCCCTCTGTGCAAGCCAGCCTAGCTAGTTGGAACAGGATATAAACACACCATGCCAAGAGCATGGGTGTGATGCCCATAAAGGACCAGAGTCCTGGATAGACAACTTGCAAGTTGTGTGCTCAGGCTCCTCATCACAGAACAAAGGCAGTTTGTGACTGATCAGTGTCACTGTGGACAAATACTATTTATTCAGCAAGGATGCCAAGCATTTTTAATCCCTGACTCATCAGGAAGAGGAATTTGGCAAAGGGGGGATGGGGGTAGGAAATAAACGGGAATAAATCCAAGTGAGGCAAGAATGTAATTATGAGGGTCAGATTGTGCTGCTCTGGAGCACAGAGGGAAATGGGGGGAGGTGGTCCTTTCCCTTGGAAGAACTGACACAAGGATGCCAATTCTCCCTTTGTAAACCTGGAAAAGAGAAGGCCTTGATATAAATTTTGGGTTTTTCATTCTCCCTCATGAAGTTGCACTTATATTGAACCAGGGGCTCTGAATCCCACGGCTGTGGATTCCTGCGGAGTGGAAATGTAATGGAAAGGAGCCCTCAAGTATCTCCATTTGTGCTAAGCAGTTTTTGTGTGCCACGTGGCAGTAAGTACTATCATGCAGGAGGCATGTCCATTTTTTACTTAAATCTGGATCCTTACATTAAAAGCAGTTGGAGTTTAGACCCACATGCCAGCCAGGCCTGAGTTGGGTTCCCTCTTTCGTCTGATGCTCTCTTTTGCCCCATATGTCTCCACACTCAGGGTTCAGCAGCCCAGCCACAGGAATAGGCTTCATAGCGGCTCCTTCTTGGCTGGGGGCTCCGGACCCTGATCAGGCTGCCCAGAGCCTCCCCTGCCATGTCACCTTCTTGTGAGCTAAGTCTGAGAAGGTGCTTGACTCCTTCCAGGAGTGGAGAGACGGTGGCCCACGTGGTGACAGTCACTTGCTTTCTCTGCTTTGGTTGGTCGCCTCTCTCCGCCAGCTCCCTTAACTCCCAGCTCTTTCTTCCCCATCACAGGGCCTTGTTATGGTCTCCTGTTCCCCTCCCCATGATGCTAGAAACTGCCTCTTCTCTCACCTCCCTTTCTTCTTTTCCCAAGATTCCTGCCTCCTGTTTGAGCGCACTCATTCCATGCTGAAGCCATGAGAATTTCCTCCCCTGCAGTATGGAAAGATGCTCTTAATACCAGCTCGTATGCCAGTGGGCCCAAAAAACTGCCCCAGGAAAGTGGCACAGAGATCATCCTGAGAACTGAGTAAGTCTGAAGGGGGAGAAAGCAGCATTAATTGAGCCCTAACTCTGTGCAAGGAACTTGCATTCAATATACAGCTAGTACTCGACTTATGACCACGATTGGTTCCAACAGACCGGTTGTAACACGATTTGGTCATAAGTTGTGTAGGCTATATGCACGCCGAGATGGTAGTGCTGCCGGAAGCTGGTCCGCACTGTCATACGCCCAGCTGGGCAACGTTTGCACTGCCAGACGCAGAGCAGTCGTGGCTAGCGATTGTGGTCGTGAAGTCGAATGGTCGTAAGTTGCATAGGTCGTAAGCCGACCAATACCTGTATATCTAATCTTCACAGCATTCTTTTGAGATGCTTTACTCCCGCTTTGTGGATGAGCCAGTTGAGGCTCAGAGAAGGTAAGTGCCTAAGCTGAGGCCTCAGTTAGCAAATGGCAGTCATAATCTTTTCCCAATCTGTTTGACTCTGGAGTCACTCTCATTTCCAGACTTCTGCCCCTTGCTGATTCCACAGTAATCTTCACATTCATCTCTGGCTAATGCAATTCCATCTTGATTTTCAAGAAAATGTGATGTGTCAGGTTGAAGTTTAAACACAGCATCTGTATTAATCCATTTCCACGCTGCTGTTAAATACAAACCCAGAACTGGGAACAAAAAGAGGTTTAATTGGACTTGCAGTTCCACATGGCTGGGGAGGCCTCAGAATCATGGTGGGAGGAGGAAGGCACTTCTTACATGGCAGCAGCAAGAGAATGAGAGAGAAACAAAAGCAGAAACCCCTGCTAAACCCATCAGATCTCGTGAGCCTCACTATCATGAGAATAGCAGGGGAAAGACCAGTCCCCCCATGATTCAATTACTTCCCCCTGGGTCCCTCCCACAGCACATGGGAATTCTGGGAGATACAAGTCAAGTTGAGATTTGGGTGGGGACACCGCCAAACTATATCAGCATCATAGAAATTAAAGTTAGAGAAGCAGAAATAAATGTGTCAAGATGATTTGTAGGATGATAATGAGACACAAGCTCCAATAATTTGACTTGAGTTGAAAAATGCTAAATATGTATGTATTTTGTGTTTTGGGGTGTGTGTGAGACAGAGACAGAGAGAGAGAGAGAGAGAGAGAGAGAGAAAGTGCAAGAGAGACTGAATAAATCCAGAAAATTAATAAAAGCATCAATCCAAGGCCACTGGTCCTGAATGCTAGGGCAAGATGAGAAAGCAGCTCAGGAAATGATTATGATGAACAGAGAGACTCTTACCTAGGAGAAATCTTGTTACTCAGGATCAGGAAAATGTTAAATTCTTCTCAGCTAGTGTTTTACTATTTAAAAATACTGCAAACAATTAATTACTAACAAATATACATTAAATAATGTGTCTTTAAAAGAAACACATATAAAACAAGGTCATGTATTGATTGGTTTATGAAACATTGTGACCAGAGGCTGGAAGGAGCTGGGCTCTTCCCAGGAGCAGTGATTCAGTGTTCACTAATTCATTGTCTGCAGAGACTTTATAGACTAGACCATAACTAGGCTGAATAACAAGAATTGACTGTCTGTTTTCTGGCCTGTTTACTGTTGTCTCTCCCACTAGACAGTGTGCTCTACAGAAACAGGCATTGTGTCTGCTTTCCCCACCTCTAGATCCCTGCAATCCCTGGCATGTAGTAAGTGCCAATAAATGATTGCCTTTTTTGAAGGAAGGAGTGAATGAAAGAGGAGGAGACTCATGAAAATGTAGGGTCACAGAAGCCAGGGGAGTTTTGAGCAGGAGTGAGTCATCAACAGCGTGGACAAAGCAGAGGAACTGGTGAGGGAAGGAGGAAAAGTGCCTACTAGCTGGCATATGGGAGCCTGGGAGACTGGTTTCAGCTGAGGAAGGAGGGCAGAAGCCAGGCTGTAGCAACTGAGGAATGGGTAATGAGGAAGAAGAAAGAGTGTGGGCTACATTTTTGAAAGTTTGGGTGAGGAGGGGAGGAAAAGGGTTTGATAGAAGCTAGAGGAGCACCTGGTCAAGGGGTGGGTGTTTCAGGCCTGGAGAAGTGCTTCCATAATAATAAGCTGTTGGGGGGACAGTATCCCAGAGGATGAAGAGGCTGGGGTTGTAGCAGAGAAAGGTGGAAAGAAAGAAATGTGGTTTAGGGTAAAGGTTAACTCTGAACAGGAAGAGGAAGATCTGAGCTGCAGCAGCTAGGAAAAAGGAAATAGGGATGAGTGTGAATGTACTTAGAGTGAAGGGGGCAGGAAGGTGAAGGGGGTCCTTCCTGATCACTTTGGTGTCTTTGGTGCATTAGGAGGCCAGGTGTGATGCAAAAGAAGGAGGTCACATGAAGGCTGAGCTGAGCCTTGGTGAAGGTGAGGGAGTTCATGCTGGACAAATCAAAGGACTAGTGGGCAGATAGATGCTGGAGACCCAGGATGCTGTGGTGGCCTTAGCAGGCAGGGTGAAAAGAGAAGTTGAGGCTGGTTATGGGGCTGCTGGCCAGCCTCGATGTTTTGCTGGGCATGGGCAGTAAGAGGACTGTGGTACAAGGGAGCTGAAGCATCTGTGAGAGAAGAGGATTTGTGATCAACAATGAAGTTCAGGTTGATGATTAGGAGAAGACAGAGGATCAGGGGCTTGTGGTATCTGTGAGGTAGAGCAGATATGGAGGGACAAGGAGATGAGAGGGGGGTGGTCAGGGGTTCATGAAGGGAAGCTTCAGGTGCTGAGCAATCCCAGAGTGTCATCCTGCCTGTGAGTGTGCAGCTGAAGGTCAGTAGAGTTCCTGGTATTCAGGAGATCCAGGGATTACATGGATCCAGTAATCTAGATAGCCTTGCATTGATTTTGCATTGGCTTTGTATCGATTGATTTTTGCATTGATTAGATCTTATACAGAATAAGCTTCTTACTGTGATTTTTCAGGCCTGAGGCAGATGACAGTGAAATAACCTGTTGAAGTTGTTTCAGTGAGATTGTTAAGCATCATATGTCCAAGGGAAATATTAATCTCACCAAGTCTCACATATGTAAGACAGCCATCCTTTCCTCTACCTATCACACAAAGCCAAATGGATCTATTATTTGAAAGAAAGTTGAAAGAAAGGTTTGCATATCTACAAGGAGTGTGGTGTAAAGGAAAAAGGGTTAACATATTCAAATACTGGTCCTGGCTCTGTCACTAACGTCCCGATTCTGGGCAGGTTTAACATTCTGGGGCCCAGTTTGCAGACACCTATTGCCTCTCTATCAGTTCTTCTCAGTCCCACTTCTTAACCCATCATGTTCAGGCTTTCATCCCCAGCACAATGTACCTGCCCATTGAGAACTACCAGTGACTCCAAATGGTCCATCCCAGTGGGTTCTTACCTGGTCTTGATCTCCTTGACTTCAGAGAGAATGGCACTCGGCATTGCGGGCCACCCCTCTGCAGACCTTTTCTTAACTTTGCTTCAGAAGCACCATCTTTGAGGTTCTCCTACTTAGCTCCTATATGCCCTTCTCTGGCTCCTGCACTCTCAGGCAGTTGATCCCCAGGATGGACCCTTCCTCTCTCCAGAGTTTCTCCCTTGGCACTCTCTTTCAGTTGCTTATTTCAGTCACTACCTCCTTTCAAGGGATTTAATTATTTATCTTCAGCTCTGACTTTTGACTCTTGTTCTAGTTGAAGTTTCCAAGTGCCTATTGGACATCTCCACCAGCATGTCAAATTTACTAGGTGCAAACCAGAATGCATTTTTTTCTCTGTTATCCCTCTCTGTTTCATATTCCTATCCATGGAACCATCGTTCTCCTGTCACTCAAGATATTTTCCATTTTTTGCAAATAATGGTTCTCTGAAATAATTATACTATCTTGGAGAAGTTCAGCTGAAAGGGATCCTAGAGGTGGTATCTCACAGTGGGAGGCATCGTGGCTACAGGTGGATGTGGCCTGTGGACTTGAATCAATCTGTATTTGAATGCTGGCTTAGTCACTTGCTTGCTGAGTGGCCTGTGGAAAGTTCCTTAACTTCTCTGTGCCTCAGTATCACACTGGTAAAATGGAGATAATACCTTAAAAGGTTATTGTTAGCATCAATTAGATGATATATGTGAAGTCCCTAGTAAAGGGCCTAGCACTTATTAAATATTCAATAAATAGTATTTATTATCAAGGATACTACTCACTCATTTTTCAGATGGTGAAACTAATGACTGAGGAGATAAGTGATTAATAGGGAAAGAGTTGGCACTAGAAACATGTCTGATGACTTCAAGATCTGTATGCCTAACTACATTTTTTTTTTTTTGAGACACAGTCTCACTCTGTTGCCCAGGCTGGAGTGCAGTGATGTGATCTCAGCTTATTGCAACCTTCCCCTCCTGGATTCAAGCAATTATCCTGCCTCAACCTCCTAAGTAGCTGGGACTACAGGTATGTGCCACCATGCCCAGCTAATTTTTGTATTTTTAGTAGAGACAGGGTTTCACCATGTTGGCCAGGCTGGTCTCAAACTCCTGACCTAAGGTTATCCACCTGCTTTGGCCTCCCAAAGTGTTGGGATTACAGGCGTGAGCCACCGCGCCCAGCCCTACCTACATTTCTTAAGGCAATTTATGTATGAGCCAAGGAGTAATGATTGGAAACAGTAAGAAAAGCATCTTTGAAGTGGTTTATTTTTATATCCTAAGTTCCTTGGGGAAGGGGTCATGTCTCTAACTTGCTGTCAAGTCTTAATTATGTATGCTAATTGGGACAAAAAAAACTTGATTAAATGAAAAGTCCATATCGTCTCCAAATGCCATTTAAATAGTAACTTCAACCTTTTCTTTAATTATCATGTATCTGTTTGTTGGAGGTACTACCACAATGTAGAAACAGAACGTGAAAAATAGCAAAAATGCTTGAGTCTCAGATTTCTAACTAGGTTTCAAAAGAGAATGACAAATAAGTTCAGCTCAAAAGAAAGCTCAAAGGTTTTGAAAAATAGACACGGAATGAAGGCATTGTGATATATAAAAATAAACGGAAGAAATTCCACATTGTTATCAATGTCTGAAAGTGCTCCATGTTTGGGAAGAGATTAGCCTGGGTTACTAGTGCTGTTTTTCATATTTACTTATCTTGTTAACTTCATTAAACCTAACAGGAAATAATTTCAGCATCACAGCTAATTTATTTTGACATCCCAAGAGTGCTATTTTTTTTTTTTAATTGTGCCTGCTGCTTTCTATCAAACCATACCCCAATTGAAGGGGCATCTGTTATTGGAATGTCTTTTCAAAAATAACAGTGGAGTCTAAATGTCTGGAAGGTTTACAATAAAATCTTCTATTTGGAGCCAACATTTGCGATGGGATGCTTGGGTTTATTTTACTTTATTTTTTAAGTCTTTCCAGACTTTTGAGAAAGTCATCATGTGTGATCATGTTTCTTCAGCTGAACGTGATCAATTCAATCTGGCTCATTGAGAGTTTGGGAAGGGGAATCTCCCAGGAGGCATGAAGTAAACAGCATGTTCTGGATGTGTCTATCAGGTACAGGTATGAGTTCTGGGTGTTCTTTCTTTTCTTTTCTTTTCTTTCTTTTTTTTCTTTTTTTTTTTTTTTCTCTCTCTCTCTTTCTCTCTCTCTCTCTCTCTCTCCTTCCTTCTTTCTTTTCTTTTCTTTTCTTTTCTTCTTTTCTTTTTCTAGAGTTAGAGTCTTGCTGTGTCATTCAGGCTGAAGTACAGTGCCATGATCATAACTCACTGCAGTCTCCAACGTGTGGGCTCAAACAATCCTCCTGCCTCCGCCTTCTGAGTAACTAGGACTACAGGTGTGTGCCACCATGCCTGGCTATTTTTTTTTTTCTTTTTTTGTAGAGATGGAGTCTCACTATGTTGCCCAGGCTGATCTTGAACTCTTGACCTCAAGCATCCTCCCCCCTTGTCCTCCCAAAGTGCTGGAATTATAGTTGTGACTCACTACTGCACCCAGACAAGTGCCATGACTTTTAAAGGGAACTCCTTATTTCTACCTACAGTTAGTTTCCAGTAGCTTCTGTTTTGAACATTTGAACAGTTTGGTCATCCTGTTATAGTAGGTAGCTAGTCAGATATGAGCAGGGCAGGAGAGGGCCCCCTACCTCCCACTAGGAATGTCAGGCGACCATCAGGTGCTGGTCGGAGGTTGTTAACCTGCCTCTCTAAAGTAATAATTGGTCGCAGCCAGCACCAGGGAAAGGCAGTCTCCCAATAGATTTAAAAAAAACCGGCCGGGCGCGGTGGCTCACGCCTGTAATCCCAGCACTTTGGGAGGCCGAGGCGGGTGGATCACGAGGTCAAGAGATCGAGACCATCCTGGTCAACATGGTGAAACTCCGTCTCTACTAAAAGTACAAAAAATTAGCTGGGCATGGTGGTGCGTGCCTGTAATCCCAGC
>NW_022436941.1:81862097-81983494 GCF_009761245.1 Sapajus apella | reverse complement strand
TTCTTTTCTTTTCTTTTCTTCTTTTCTTTTTCTAGAGTTAGAGTCTTGCTGTGTCATTCAGGCTGAAGTACAGTGCCATGATCATAACTCACTGCAGTCTCCAACCTGTGGGCTCAATCCTCCTGCCTCCGCCTTCTGAGTAACTAGGACTACAGGTGTGTGCCACCATGCCTGGCTATTTTTTTTTTTTCTTTTTTTGTAGAGATGGAATCTCACTATGTTGCCCAGGCTGATCTTGAACTCTTGACCTCAAGCATCCTCCCCCCTTGTCCTCCCAAAGTGCTGGAATTATAGTTGTGACTCACTACTGCACCCAGACAAGTGCCATGACTTTTAAAGGGAACTCCTTATTTCTACCTACAGTTAGTTTCCAGTAGCTTCTGTTTTGAACATTTGAACAGTTTGGTCATCCTGTTATAGTAGGTAGCTAGTCAGATATGAGCAGGGCAGGAGAGGGCCCCCTACCTCCCACTAGGAATGTCAGGCGACCATCAGGTGCTGGTCGGAGGTTGTTAACCTGCCTCTCTAAAGTAATAATTGGTCGCAGCCAGCACCAGGGAAAGGCAGTCTCCCAATAGATTTAAAAAAAACCGGCCGGGCACGGTGGCTCACGCCTGTAATCCCAGCACTTTGGGAGGCCGAGGCGGGTGGATCACGAGGTCAAGAGATCGAGACCATCCTGGTCAACATGGTGAAACTCCGTCTCTACTAAAAGTACAAAAAATTAGCTGGGCATGGTGGTGCGTGCCTGTAATCCCAGCGACTCAGGAGGCTGAGGCAGGAGAATTGCCTGAACCCAGGAGGCGGAGGTTGCGGTGAGCCGAGATCGCGCCATTGCACTCCAGCCTGGGTAACATGAGTGAAACTCCGTCTCAAAAAAAAAAAAAAACCTAAAACTGGTGACCAGCAGCTTCCCAATAAGATCTCAGGAGTTGGGTGAGTGGGCTCACTCACCCATGTGCACTGAGAGGCAAAATGGTGGAGTTTAACTGGTACATGACCCTCTAGGAACATTCCACTGGCATGGGAAGAAAGCCTCAGGTGAGCATGCGTACAACTCCAGTAAACACACTGCGCATGCTCCCCTCTCAATCGCTAGCAGGCCACTGCACGTGAAGATGGCCCACCCCAAGGAAGAGTCAGGGGAGAAGGAATGCAAGACCCCAGAAGCATGCAACCATACGAAACCGCAAATCAAAAGGTCAAACCATGCACTTGATCTCTCAAGTCGCCCGCTTGGCCCTCTTCCAAGTGTACTTTTCTTCCTTTCTTTCCCGCTCTAAAGTTTTTAATAAATTTTCACTCCTGCTATGTAATACTTGCTTCTGTCTCTCTTCCCGCCTTATGCCCCCCAGTTGAATTCTTTCTTCTAAGGAGCCAAGAACTCAGGTTGCTGCAGACCTGTATGGGTTCGCTGCTGGTCTCAGACTTTGGTGCCGTGGGACTCAGATACATTCCACTGCTAACAATCCAGCAAATATTTCATGCTCTTTTAATACCTGCTAATACTGCAGTAGCATCCAGAGGCAAGAGAAAGGTGTTGGGGAAGTACATGTCCCCTTGTTCCCAACTTCACTACTGGAGAGTATGGCATGTTAAAATGAAACTAAGGCTTGGATTGATTTTTGGCAGACACATAAATTAATATTTATTCATAAACATGAAAACAAATGCAAAGATATTTTGAAGGCAGAATGGGCCAGCCTAGGAAAAGGATCAGATCTTCCATGCAGTTAAAAGAGGCAGGACCTTGGGCAGTGAGATCTGAAGATGGCAACAAACTGCTGGGCGTGCCAGATTCTGTAGGCCAGGGCTGTGGAGCTGGGCTCCTCTTACCTATCCCTTATGCCAAGCAACAGACCCTCTGGGTTAGATTTAGACAAACTATCTGAAGTACTACATAACCACCTTTGAAGGTTATTGATTCCTGATTAGGATTCCTAATAGCTAATTAACTGCCCCTGAAGGGAAGATTTCAGATTAGGATACTTTGAACATTTGTTGACTGCCGCTAAACATTTGTTAACTGCTGCGAATCGTTTGCTAACTGCTGCTAAGAGTTAATTTGTATACACACTGCAGCATACTGCTCATAGCCAAATACAGCATCGCTGTTTTCCCGGTCTCCCAAGCTAGACATCTCAAAGTCATGCTTGTCACTGCCAAATGCCTTGCCCATCAACAGTTCTGACACATCTAACAGTCATCATATCTCAAATTTGGCTTCTCCTCGTATCTCTAGAGCCATTGGCTGAGTTTCAGACCTTATCGGGAACTCTCCTTGAATTACTGCTCATCTTAACCTTACTCTCTTCCTATAGTTCATTGCCTATTCCAGAGTTCTTATCCTAAAAACAAGTCTGACCCTGTCATAAAATCTTTTCAGGGCTCCCCAGGCCGACTGAATAATATCCAACCTCCTTAGCTGATTTCAAGGGACCTCTACCATATGGCACCCTATGCTCCAGCCTGCATAAGCTTTTCACAGTTTCCAAAATATTCCGATCTGGTTTATTCAGACCACTGGCAGGTGCAGTTCCTGCCTGGTTTCATTACCTGGCAAACATTGTTCCTTATTTTAAGGCCTTCTTTATTTTGCTTCTTCTGAGAAGGGGACGGGTCGTTGTTTGTTCAGGTCTTTGTGTTCCCACAGCCCTTTCTGTTTATATTCATTGATAATAGCTATTGTGTCATGTAAATTAGGGTTGTCAGATACAATGGAGGACGCCCAATTAATTTCGAATTTCAGATAAATAATGATTTGTATTACACATAGGTCTCATGTAATATTTAGAACATATATGAAACAATTATTTGTTTTTTATCTAAACTTCAAATTCAGCTGAGCCTTCTGATTTTTATTTGCCAAATCTGGCAAGCCTAGCTGTGTTGTAATTCAACTGTGTACGTGTCTGTTACGCTTCACTGTGAACTCCTGGAAGGCACTTGTGTCCAAGTGAGCAACCAAACTACAAGTTCCTATGGGATAAATGTTACTTGAATAGAAAAAAAAAAAAATAGAAAGCTCAAAAGATAAATAAATGTCATTACTTGTCTTTTCTACATTTGGAAAAATTAAAAAATAAAAATGTTGGGCTCCATGAAAGATCCAAGTAATAGTGTACCTGTATCCAGCATTTTCTCTTTTTGAGATGGGGTTTCACTCTGTCACCCAGGCTAGAGTACAGTGGTGCAATCATAACTCACTGCAGCCTCAAGCTCCTGGCCTCAAGTGATCCTCCCTCCTCTGTCTCTCAAGTAGGTGGGGGACTGTAGGAATACACCACCATGCCCAGCTAATACATACATGCGTATATATATATATATATATATTTTTTTTGTAGAGACATGGTCTTGCTATGTTTTCCAGGTTGGTCTCAAACTCCTGGTCTCAAGAGATTCTTATCATCCCAAAGCTTTGGGATTGTGGGAATGAGCCACAGTACCCAGCCCTAACAATATTTTGAAAATCAAAAGCATTTTCAAAAGTAAGCAATGAAAATGATAGAGGCAGAGTGGATGAATATTTTCTTTTGTGAAACCCGAGTTATGCCTAATATAGAGTAATAATAATAATGATATAATAATAATACTAATAATGATATTACTCTATATAGGAATTATATATAGAGTAATATATAGAACATTATATTCATTGTATAGAGTAATAATATTATTAGTATTATATTAGTAGTATATTACTGTATATAATTCCTATATAGAGTAATAATAATAATGATAATGAAATAATGTTAGTTATTGTGAACTTTTGGTCAATATATTTTAAGTGCCTCCTCATCAGAGCCTTACAAAGCCCCATGAGGCAGGTACTCACCACCAGAGGCTGGATAATGTCAGTTTCCAATTGTGAGCCTTGTTAGCTTTGGTTTCAAGAGCTATTCTACTTCCTCCCCAGAGACCCACGGGGAAGCTAACTGGGTAGGAGAGTTGTTGAAAGGTCTACCTTATAAATTGAAAATAATGCATGAAGTTGCCAGGTTTCTGTGTGGGATTTGGACTCAGTCCCACTTCATCTTGGGAAGCTTTCTTTGCCTGTAAGTGTTTCTCAGACATCCACTTTTGTCTGAGTCTTGTGGCCATAAAACTGCCTTGACCAAAAGTTTGTTTTCAGGGCTATGACTTGGGGACATAAAGAAATGTTTGAGAAGGGAACAGGGATAAAAGCATGCAAGATTCTGTGTGGAATGGAACATTGGTACAGCCACCGCACTTCCTTTAGTTGAGCACATGGTGGGAGACCATTCAAAAAGCCAACAACTTGGGTAACAGCTCTTAAATTGACATTGTTTAGGCCTGAATGTATCCAATTGGTTTTAAATGTTTTGTTCCCCACATAATTCCTATTTTAAGAAGATTGGTTACTATAGAGACTAGAGCTGCCTTTATTCTGGATGTTCAAGAGAGGATGCGTTGACTAATGGTTAGAGCAGAGGTCTAAGGTCCAAGGTCCTAGTCCTAGCCCAACCACAGGCTCACTGAGAGCTTGTCCCCATGCTGCAATTCTTCCTTAGCTAGTGAGGAGCAAAAAATATCTTTGATGTGGCCCTTCGGGCCGTGATATTTACATACTTTGTTATTGATGGTGGGTGAGATGGAAGAAATGGGGTGAGGGAGAGAGCAATTCTAACATGAAGTGAATTTTAAAAAATATTGAAGTTGGAAGGTTGTCGACCTGCTAAATAAGCTGGCAAATGGGAAGTAACTTCTTATCACAGCATCACCTCTGAGACTGGACTTGGCCAATAGAGGCTCAGAGTCCTTTTTAAAAAAGCGTAAGGTTGTGCGTATGTATGACCACATGCATGCATGCCAAAGCTTATGCTCCTAAGGGTAAGATATAAAGGCTGCAATTTACAAATCTATGTAAATGATTTATCCCTTAGAAAGAATTATTTTATTCCCTAGCACAGTGCATGTAGTTTTAGTTTTTTTAAAAAACAGGTTTATTATGAAGAATTTTCAGACACAAAGTTGAGATGCTAATAGTGTGAAGAGCTCCTATATGTCTATTACCCAGCTTCAAGCTTCAACAATTAACATTCTGTCATTCTTGTTTCATTTCCCTCTTTTTAAAACATTTCTTTTCTGAACCATGTTAGAGCAAATCCCAGATGACATATTATTTTACTTGCAAATACTTCAGTATGCATCTTTAACAGATAAAGCCTTCTTTCCATAGCCACAAAGTACCATTATCATACCCAACAGCATTAACAATTTCTTAATATTTATCTAATACCTAATGCATGTTCAGTTTTCTCAGATTGTCTCAGAAATACCCTTTTTAAATAGTTGGTTTGTTCCAATTAGGATTCTGATATGGCCCACATATTAACATTTGTGTGATATGTCTGTTAAGTATTTTTAGCCTGTAACAATTCCCTTTTCTCTCTTACCCTATTTTATTTGGAAACATGTCAAACATTTTTGGAAAAGCTGTTAGGCAAATGCAGTGAACTCCCCCTCACCTTCACATTTTACATACTTTCTTGATAGTCCTCTCCACGTGTGTGCTGGGGGTGTGCTTACGATTGTCATCGCCATCGTCATTTTGCTGAAGCATTTGAGAGCTTTCGAGTTTGCGCAGATATTGTGGTATTTTTATGCTTAACCATTCCAGTGCATTTCCCTTACAAACGAGGGCATTCAAATACAAAGTCACATTATACATAATTGTAAATATGGCACTGAGAAAATTTAAGGATTATACTTAAGGATAATATCTATTATCCATTCTATATTCAAATGTCCCCAATTGTCCTTTAAAAGAATTAGTGAAACAAATCTAAAACTAGCACACTTGGTTATAATTTACAGCAAATTTCCATGTGTTGAGGCCGAGATTTGTTCTGTCTCTTATTTTTTGCACTCCCAATTCATTCTATTACATCGAAGATGTTTGCCCTCAGAGGGTATTTATGTTTGTGTTTTTTGTGTTCCCATGCAGAACAACCCCGAATTTTATTTTCAGGAGCTTCTTCATGGTCTTAAAGATGCCTCTGAAGCATTTATTCTTGGTTTTACTCTTGCAATTCTTCCTTGTTTCAATTCAGAGCACAGCAGAAAATGTGTTTCAACTCACATTTGTGGAAGAGGAAGGAGTTGGGCTCCGGACGTTACTGTCTCTCCTTGAAACATAGCCTAGCCATTCCCACCTGGATATTTGGAGCTTCCCATATTTTGGAGTTGGGACTAGAAACATGTCTGATGACTTCAAGATCTGTGTGCCTCTACATTTTTTTTTTTTTTCGAGACACAGTTTCACTTTGTTGCCCAGGCTGGAGTGCAGTGGTGCAATCTTGGCTCACTGCAACCTCCACCTCCTGGGTTCAAGCAATTCTCATGCCTCAGTCTCCTGAGTAGATGGAATTATAGGGATGTGCCCCCACACTCAGCTAATTTTTGTATTTTTAATAGAGATGGGGTTTCGCCATGTTGACGAGGCTGGTCTTGAACTCCTGACCTCAAGTAATCCACCCCCTCAACCTCCCAAAGTGCTGGGGTTACAGACATGAGCCACTGCACCCAGCCTGTTTTCAGGGTTTTATAGGGGAAATGAAAACCCATAAGTGCAGGACAGTAGTGACCTGCTGCCTCTAGTCACCTGGCGTGAAATATTCAGTATCATAATGATGATCATGGCTGCCATACAACGGTTATTCTGTTTAATCTTCCCAATACAGTATAGAGATTACAGTTTCCATTTAAAAGGTGGGAGTCCTAACGCTCAGAGAGGTTACAGAGCTTTTTCCCAGCCATACAGATGGTCAGTGGTGGGCTAGGACTGGAACTCAGCTCTCTTCATCTTAAAAGCACATGCTTTTACCTTTCCTTCCACTGCTTCCTTGAGGAATTTTGCCCTGCTTACTCAATGGGTGTTGCAATGAGTTTTCTTTAAGTTCTGTAGCTTATCTTTCCACCACCTACAACCTCATTATATCCAATGAGACTTCGCAGCTAAGCAGCCTCTGCAGAGCACTGAGTACTCACTTGGCCTACGATCGTTGGTACTGACAGAAGGACAAGGAAATATCTATTTCCAAAATTGGAAAACGTAATGCAGGTACATGTTTGGTGCTAATGAGTTTAGGCACTAGTGTGGAGGAGGAGAAAGGTGAAACACAGCAATAATTACTTTTTGCATCAATGTTTTTCCCTAATAACTCATTTCTAGAGCCAGGTCTGCTGGAACAGCTTCAACTGCTGGCAACTTGAAGGTTCCATCCATAGTGTCAGAAGTTAGAACTGAAAGGGAGCAATAGAGGAAGAGAGAAGGACGCTTCCAGGCGTGTGAGGGTAGCCAGAAAGGCCAGGGCCGCCTCTGTTCCCAGCTTGGCCCTGTGACGCCTGGCCCAGCAGAGCTCTGGTTCTTGGCCGGTCTGTAGGAGAAAGATGCCGGAAGCTGGGCCAGAGGTCTGGCCTGGTCAGAGACTGAACCACTTAAATGCTAAGAAAAAGGATTCTCAGAGCTTTGGAGCCTGGGAAGTTTGCTCTGATGGACTTCCTTATCAATGAGGGAAGGGATCTCTAGTTCTGTCTTCATTCATCTTAGGCCTGTTTCCATGCTCTTCTCCTTGTAGCCAAAGGATTAAAAATGCCGTGCCTCTGCTTTCCACAGCATGGCGGGGCAATGGCTTAATTCCCATGACCATCATCTACACGTTATTGCTGGAGACACTGAGACAGTTTGAAATCTGCAACAAAGGCAGCAGGATGGCATCTCTCCATTTCCCATGTCTTTTTCAAATACAGTGTTCCAGGTGCCAAAACATCTAAATGTTATAGAAAGAGTCTCTGGACTCAGATAGACGATTTGAATTCCAAGTTTTCCATTTACAAGCTGGGTGACGTTGGCCAAATTTCTCAGCCTCTCTGAGCTTCAATATCCTTGTAAAATGTAAAAAACAATGCCTACTTGCCAGGCCTGTGAGGATGAAATGACATAATATATGACAAAAATACGTACACCTGTTCCCAGTAGGGGGTGAGAGCTGATTTCCTTTCTCTCTCCACCCCCTTCAGATTCATACATCCCTTTTTCTTTTTGCTGTAGCTCACATAGCACTTTAGAAAAGGTAATACTTGCTTTTCATTTCTTCTGAAAAGGCTGTACAAATCTAACATCTATAGAGTCTCGGTAATTATCCAGAGTCTTGGTAATGATGTTTATGAGAACTGTGCCAAGGAATGGGACATTCTCATCCTAGCCAAACACCCGTTGCAGCTCAGAAAAGGGGAAAGACTGCCCAGGCCAGGTACACACAGGCCGACAAAGACCAATAGCACCAGCAGAAGCCAGGTAATTTCCCACCAGGCAGAACGAAAGGGCCAGAGTTAAAAAAATAGTACTGGGCCGGGCACTGTGGCTCACACCTGTAATCCCAGCACTTTGGGAGGTCGAGGTGGGTGGATCATGAGGTCAAGAGATCGTAGACCATCCTGGTCAACATGGCGAAACCCTGTGTACTAAAAATACAAAAATTATCTGGGTGTGATGGTGTGTGCCTGTAGTCCCAGCCTCGGGAGGCTGAGGCAGGAGAATTGCTTGAACCCGGGAGGTGGAGGTTGCAGTGAGCCGAGATTGCACCATTGCACTCCAGCCTGGGCACCAAGAGGGAAACTCCACAACAAAAAAAAAAAAAAAAAAAAAAATAGGACAAGTTTCCCAGACATCTGTTTCTTTTGGGATTTGTAGCTCTGATCCTTGCCTCAAGGATCTGAATGCCTAATTGCTGGAGGCAACTCAAAAGAAATTGAATCAACAGAGGCAGAAACAAATTAGTAGACAAGCTGGCCCAAATAAGATGCCCGCCACCAGAATTCTGTAATGGCCTGAGTTGGATTCCCATCAGACAAGATACCCAATGTGAGGGTGGAAAGCTTTTGTATCTGGATTGAATAGGGACCCAGTGCAGGAAAATTACTAGAAAATGAAGGAAAGCAAATACAATGGTAAAACTTGCAATGTAGCTCTAGAGTGGCACTTTTGTTTCTGTTCCAAAGTGCTGCGTTTCACCCAATAGACCCGTAATATTTTCGAAAGAGGAGAATAAGAGCGGCTGGCAGAGCAGAGCGGGTGGTAGAGAGGAGAGGCGGAGAGCTCTGAGTTAGAGATGTGTGCTTTATGACGTACGTGTGGAACTTCATGTTTTGAGATGTGACTGTCATAAAGTAATATAGCTATTTATATCAACATTTAAGGCCATTTTCTTACCCTGCCTGGGTGGCCAGTGAGCTGGTTTGAGAGCAGTTCCACAGGAGGGGTCTAAAGACTTTCTCAGCAAAGCAGAGTCCTTGAACAAAGTGCATAAAACTCACAGGGTGATCTCTCTGAGCAAGATTCTCATTTGAATGTGCGAATACAGGTTGAGAGGACAAGCTTTGGGATCCATGGGCCCATTGGAATCTCAAATCTTCCAATTACAGAAAGCCCTCAACTTAACGTGGTCAATAAGTTCTTGGAAATTGTGACTTTAAGCAAAAAGACCTGTAACCATTTTTTCCCCCTCACCAATGTTATAATGAAACAACACTGAGCTAAACGATGTTATTTCAGCACCTGCTATACAGCATTTAGCTTCCTGTCGCAATTTCTTTTCTTTTCTTTTCTTTTTTTTTTTTAAAGATGGAGTCTTGCTCTGTTGCCCAGGCTGTAGTACAATGGTATGACATCGGCTCACTGCAACCTCCACCTCCCAGGTTCAAGCGATTCTCCTGCCTCAGCCTCCTGAGTAGCTGGGATTACAGGTAGCCACCACCACACCCAGCTAATTTTTGCAGTTTTAGTAGAGACTGGGTTTCACCATGTTGGCCAGGCTGGTCTCAAACTCCTGACGTTAGGTGATCCACCTGCCTTGGCCTCCCAATGTGCTGGGATTACAGGCATGAGCCACCGTGCCTGGCCTCTGTCCTAATTTCTAAGAACCTATTGATGACATTAGGTGAGGACATGCCGAACAAACGATATGGCTTTGGGCAAAACTCCTGGTCTCCCTGCATTCTGATCCATAAACTGTGAAAAAGGACCCTACTTCATAGGATTGTTTTGAAACATAAATCAGATAATGTTCATATTAGACACTTTGCTTTATTCAAATATCTAAACCCATTGCTTCTGAGCATCTTTCTCTACATCTCTGCCTCTCTCTCAACACCTCAAATCACTTTTCTGACAACACCCACTGCACATTCTGCACCCCCACGACCTTCCTGAACTCAAAGTAAACGTCAAATTAGTATTCCTGTTGTAAAGTGAAGAAATCATGGGGAGACAGGCAGGGCGTCGGTGGAAGGGCTGGACTTTGCTGCAACTGTGGCATAGGTGAAATTGGGCTTTGGGATTCTGCTGCCTTCTCTACAAGTAGGAGCTGGTCTCTTCTGGGGGACAGGCAATGTTCATGGCCTACTCAGTGGCGTTTGCCCCACATTTCGTTCCCTGATTTTGTGATTTTCCTTGTTATTGGGAAGGGCAAGTCCCTCCCCTAACCTCGGGAGAATGAGTCATCATTACTTTAAGCCCAAGGCAATCGCATCCCCCTTTGCCAGTGACTGGTTTAAGGGAAGGCAAGTGATTCAGTTCCAACCAATTAGATGCAAGGAGAAGTCTGCTTGAAGCTTCTGCTCAGGATTTCACTTTCTTGTTAAAAGAAAGAGGTGTGGCTTGCAATGATATTTAATTCTTTCTTTTCCTTCCATTTTCAGTGTGGAAGTGATGCTTGAAACCACAGCAGCCATTCTGGGGCCATGAGGCAATAAGCACAAGGATAAAAAGCCAAGAACCAAAGATGGAGAGTCCAGGGTGTAAAGAACCTGGAGGTGGTCTGATAGTGTCCTGAACTGCTAGACTTCTTATTAGGTGAGATGAGTAAATGTCTTCATTGCTTAAATCACTCTTAATTTGGTTTTCTGTTGCTTGCAACTAAAAGCATTCTTATCTAATATTCCTTATTTTTGAACAGCATTCTTTCTCAAGTGTCATACTGCAACCTTCCGGATAGCCCAGGGTCCCTGCTAAGGTACCACTGAAGATCATGGTAGTAGCTGGACTTAATGCATAATTTCGTCAATGAGTATTTGCGTTTTAGCAAATAATTCCCTAAGACAAAGGTATAAAACTATTATGGTTGAATGACAGATCTTGGGGTTAGTACTTTGCAGAGGGCCAGGGGACTTGATTTCTGTCCCTTCAATCCCTGCATGTAACCACCAGCTGGTCTACCTATGTATGTTCTCCAGAACCTTGTTAGTCAAAGCGTGGTCTACCAGCTGTACTGGCATCACCAGGGGACTTTTAAAAATGCAAAATCTTAAGCCCCAGTCCAGGCTCACTGGATCAGAACCTGCACTTTAACAAAGATCTCCAAATGACTCATATGTACATTAAAGTTTGAGGAGCGCAGCGCCAGAGGATGCAGAATTGCTAGAGTTCAAAAACAAAACAAAAAAAGGTCAGTTTTCTAGCACTAGAGAAATAGCTCACAAAGCACAGTGTCACAAGGAAAAATTCTCATGTTGTCTTTTTATCTGGCTATGGAGATGTAGGGGTAAACTAGGTTCATTGAATAAATACATATAATTCTTTCAAAGTCATCTGAACTTGGAGATCAGAATCACGCAGCACAATTATTTGCCTCAAGATTATCTATTACTTCTGAAATAGACATAAGTCCTGCAGAAATTGAGAGATAGAACAGAGATGGAAATAGTGGTGGTATGGCCCAAGGAGGTACCCACTTTAGCCGGGCATGGCCACATTTTACAGGCCCTCAATTAAGTTCCTTCATGTGAGGGTCTGCTCACTTCCTCAAAGACTCAGATTCTCATCATTGGCAGTGCCTGGTGATCAGGTGGTAAGTTGTCCATGCCAATAAAAATAAACATTAGTTTGCATGAGATTTAAGAATGTCGAACAATTAATTTGCATTAAATCCATAGCCATCACATGGACAGGAAAGCTCCCCTTGGCCTGTTCCAGGAATTTTTTTCCCTGTAAAAAGCTTTATGGTAACCCAAGTTGTAATCAGAAGTCATCTCTCTGATTTATCAGGAGACATCCCTGTCTTGGAGACCAGAACTCTTGAAAGTCTCTGCAAGCCGTTCATTCCCTCACCCCCCTTTGCAAGGCAGACTTACATGGGAGGCAAGACTAAAGTGAGAAGGATGCTTTGTGTGCATAGAATCAAGATGAGGAGGTTTAGATACACGTGTATAACAGCATCAGGATGAGATGGCTGGGCTTATCCAACTTGCCATCAGGATAGTCTGGAAAAAGGGAGAAACTGGAGCCTAGCAGCTAAAGCTGTATGCCCCTGAACACCTAAACAGTCTCAGCCAATATTCACCCTCCCATTTTCTAGATCTTGATGTTTATGATTCCTGCTCTCTTTACATTTTCTATGCTTTTAGTCAAGTTATAATCAACAGTGCTTCCTGGGCAACATGCTGTCTTTTTTAAGTGATTTGTGTATTCTTATTACAGCCTAATATAAACTGTTCTCACCCTTTAATGTGTAGAAGGCAATATCATTTCACTCTTTCCAAGCTCTTAGTAGGCATCTCATGGTCACCCTTAAGTATTAGTATAGTATAGACCAGTGGTCCTCAGCCTTTTTGGCACCGGGGACAGTTTCATGGAAGACAATTTTTCTATGGACAGGGTGGGCAAGGGATGATTTTTGGATGAAACTGTTCCACCTCAGATCATCAGGCATTAGATTCTCATGAGGAGCACACACCTAGATCTCTCACATGTGTAGTTTCACAATAGGGTTTGCGCTCCTGTGAGAATTGAATGCTGCAGCTGATCTGTCAGGAGGCGGAGCTCAATGGTAATGCTCACTCCCTCACTGCTCACCTCCTGCTATGCAGCATGGTTCCAGTACTGGGTCATGGCCTGGGAAATGGAGACCTGCGGTGCAGACAATAACGTGTAGTCTCCATTCTACTTAGTGTCATTAATGGTTGCAGTGGAACAGAGAATCATAGCTCCCGGCTACGGACTCCCATAGGATGGGGTTACAGGTGTGTCCAAGTAACTGATCCTCTCAGCCTTTGGGGAACACAGGCAGGTCCTAGGTGGCTGGAACCTTTGGGTCATTCCTGCCCCACAGTGGTGTGTTGTGAACTATTATAATTTCCATGTGTCTCGCAATATGAAAAAAGCTGAGAATCCTTAGGATAGTGGAATGGCCCTGGAGATCAGGGTACCACCAGGTATGCACGAGCAACCTTAAGCAGGTCATTGTACTCTCAGAAGCTCAGTATCTAAGCCAGGTGGGCCAAAGCTTATTTCATGATGGATCAACAAAGTTACATTCACCTGGGCTTGAAATGAGCTTCACCTTTGAAGGCAGGCAGTGCCAAGCCTGCAAGTGAGATCCAAATGGTCCCAGGTGTGGAACTGCTGGACGGCAGATGCAGAGAACCAGGTGGGCCATAGCATGAACAGAAACCAGACCCTTCTCCCCTCTTGGTGCTCATATTTGTCAGACTTCGGGGACTCTGAGAGGAGAGTGACTGGTAGCAATGTGAAAGGGAGTAAAAACAATGAGCCAGTCGTTCACTCACCCAGTGGAAAGCCCAGGGAGGAACTCAACACATCTGGAAGCAGTGACCAGAGTAATGCAGACTGCATCTCAGATTATAACCGATAAAGTGATTGCCAGTTTTCTCTATGAAAATGCACATATTCTCTGAGCTCTAGATTTTTTGACTGTGCCATTATTTCTGCCATCCAAACACTTCTTTAACATCAAGGGACCTTTTACATATAATCTATAGAGATAATAACATTTTCTGTTACTAGATGAAAATGCTGCCCTGTATTTTTCTCCACTTTCTCTGGTAGGATATTCTGCCTCCTACGTGTTGACATTTAGCTGCATTCCTGGTTGTTAATTCTACAGTGAATACCTCGGCTGGTGAAATTTCTTAGTCCTTTTTTCTCTTGCTGTCAGACAGCTTTCTGTAAAGTTTTATTCTGATATCACTGTATTAGTTTGCTGGGGCTGCCCTAACAAAGTACTATACACTGGATGGCTTTAAAAGGCAGGACTTCATTTTCTAATGATTCGGGAGGATGGAAGTCTGAGATGAAGGTGTTGGCAAGATTGGTTTCTCCTGAGTCTCCTTTCTTGGTGTGTAGATGAGTGTCTTCTCCCTCTCCTCATGCAAGAAAAGATCTTGCATGATCTTCTCTCTGTCTTCTAATGTCGACACCAGTTGTATTGGATTAAGGCCCACCATAATTACCTCATTTTAATTTAATACCTTTGTGAAGGCCCTGTGTTCAAATACAGTCACATTCTGAGGTCCTGGGGGTAGGGGCTTCAACATAGGAATTTTGAGAGGCCTACAGTTCAGCAATCACAGTCACTAATAGCACTGAAATGAATCTGTGGCTAGCTCAGTCCTTCAGGGCAGAAAAGGATGTAACAGGTATCTGTTTTTAATTACACTAATAGCTCACAGGATTTTAGAAAAGAACAGGCCCTTGAATAGGTCATCGCATCTTATGCTGTTATTTGACAGATTAAGAAACTGAAGCCCACAGATGTTATGTGACATCACTAAACATATACAACTGGCATCTGATGATGAACTGAGAGCGAGGTATATGGTCACAACTTCCTCAGAAGCAAACTACTCTACTTACATATTCTCACATATAAAGTCAAGATAAAACCATGACTGTCTTCTTGTGGCCAGGAAACGTACTCATGGAAGAAAGCCTGCTTATCGTCCTGCAAATTGGTCATTTGCTTGTGGCGACTTCTCTCCTTGAATCCCGGAGTTGCCACCTGGAATGTTCCCAGGCTACCTCTCCAGCAGTGATGTGGCTGTCTGTCTGCTGAGGTGGCCTCTGCCTACGTCAGGGCCAGCAGCAGCTTCCTGATCCTGGCTTCCTGGTCCCAGCATGGCAGCCACAGCTGCTTCCTCGTACTTTCAAAGCTGGTGATAGAATCACAGAATGAGGAATACAGCTGCCACAACTGCTCTGACATACCATCATGACCTGCTTGCCAGCTGAAGTAGCAGCAGGGAGATAGCTTCTGTCTTGCTGCTGTGGTTTAGATCTTGCCTAAGTACATCTAGAACCCTAGATCCAAGAGAGTCTGGGAAATGCAGATTTTAGCTTTCCAGACTCTGCAGTACAGGAAAGTATGTAGAAAGAGGTGGAATGAATGGAGAGTGTCAATCAACCATACGCAGCACAGTTATATCTTGGGTTTCATGGATTTTAATTAGTAAAACAAAATGAATCAGTTGAAGACTGCTAGAAAGACTGAACGGAGAGGCTTTGGGTTTCTTTAGTATGGATTTGAACTCAGCCCAGTGGAGATCATTTCTTAAAAATGGTAAAAAATTTTTCCAACATATATGTCTTCTGCAACTAGAGTCAGCATGCAGTATACCAACAAATAAATCAAGAATGGGGTTATCTGTTTTCAAAATTTGCCTGGGCACAAAAGTATTTGTGTGAGAGACTGACATCCCTTGCCCCCTACCCCATAGCCATTCTCTTCTTTTTCCTTTTAATGATACTAATTCCCAGAGTTTAAGATAGACACATGGCCATCAAGCTAGCACGCAAGTTGGCAAACTATGGCCTGTGCACTAAATCTGGCCCACTGCCTCCTTTGTAAATACAGTTTTCTTGGGTCACAGTGACACTCATTTATTTATGCATCGTCTATAGCTGCTTTTACACTACAGTGACAGAGCTGGATAATTATGACCGAGACCACACAGCCTTCAAAGCCGAAAAAATTTACTCTCTGTCCCTTTACAGAAAAAGTTTTCTGACTCCTGTGCTAAAGACTAAAGTGTCTAGCCTCTCTTGCAGGTATGTAAGATCATATGACTAGCTTTGGTCCAAGGAGATATGAGTGAAGGTGATACCTGTCACTATTATGCCATGGGTTTAAAATGTTGAGTGTATGTCTTTTATCCCTCCTTCTTTTTCCTGTAGGCTTACCAAACTTTTCATGTAAAGGGCCAGGTAGTTAATGTTTTAGATTTTGTGGGCCATAGAGTCTCTGTCACAACTACTCCACTTTGTCGTTGGACCACGAAAGCGGCATAGACAACACATAAACAAGTGAGCATGGCTGTGTTCCAACAACACTTTCTTTACAAGAGCAAGTGGCAGGACAGATCCGACCTGCAGGCTATAGTCTGCTGATCTCTACTCTTAGAGATTACTGAGCAACACAAGGAAGGAACTTGAGTGCCTGAATGACCACATGGGAAAAATCTGCCCATCAACCTAGACCATTCTCCCAAGACTTGATGAGAAAAACAAACAAATGCCTGGCTTATTTAGGCCACTCTATGTTCGGGTCTCTTTGTTACTGCACCTTAGGCTTACATGGTGCATCTTGGGCTTGTAAATAGTACCCAAACTTGAGAGAGATTTTCTTTTTCTTTTTTTTTTTAATCCCACTCTGTCCCTCAAGCTGGAATGCAGTGGTGTGATCTCAGCTCACTGCAACCTCTGCCTCCCTGGTTCAAGTGATTTTCGTGCCTCAGCTTCCCAAGTAGCTAGGATTATAGACATGTACCACCAAGCCTGACTAATTTTTTGTATTTTTAGTAGAGACAGGTTTCACCATGTTAACCAGGCTGGTCTCAAACTCCTGGCCTCAAGTGATCTGCCTGCCTCAGCCTCCCAAAGTGCTGGGATTACAGGCATGAGCCACCACACCTGGCTGAGAGATATTTTCTAATATTTGCTCAACATCTTGACTCTAATGTTTGCAATCGAATATTACCTGAACACCTACTGAGAGCCAGTCTCTGTGCAAAGCATAGCAGGGGATGAAAAGATGAAAAAGAGATATTCCCACAATTGCAAAGGACAACCCATGCATTAGGACTTGGTGGAAGGTTGTAATCATTTGTGAAGTTAGTCACTTGCAATTTACAACCCAAAGTTTTCAAGTTTGTGAATGATGTGCTGTGTCAGGGGACCTCAAGGCCACCTTCAGGCTTTAGTGATTTATTAGAAGGACTCACAAGACTCAGAAACTGCTCTACTCGTAGTTATGTTTTATTAAAGTGAAAGTTTACAGACTGAAATTAGCGAAGGGCAAGACACATCAGGCAAAGTCCAAGAGAAACTAGGAACAAACTTCCAGATGTCCCTTCCCAGTGGAGTTATATACAGACCATACTTAATTTCCCAGCGATAATGTGTGAAAACACAAAGTACTGCCAGTCAGGATGCTCCCCAGCCTCGGTATCTAGGGTTTTTACTGGGGTTCAGCTACATATGCATTCAGCACCCATGTGACTGACCTCAGTTATTCAGTCTCCAGCTCCCCAGAGCAAAAACAGGCATTTATCAAAAACCACATTTTTAGCATAAACTTATCTGGTTATTACTGGTACAGCCTGGCCCAAAGCCTCAGGCATACAAAAAACACTCTTATCATGCAGAATATTCCAAGAGCTCAGAGGTTTTGCCCAAGCCAAGGGATCAATCCTGAAGAGAGGCTTTCTTTTGGAATGTGAAGGGTTTGAGCAACCTAGGGCTTCTCAGTTAACCCTTTCCAGTGCATGCGCCTTTTATGTAAATATAATAGATTTAAGCATAGCCCCATCTTGCCTTTTGATATGCTTTTTGATTGGGATAGAAAAGGATTAAGTTACAACTTTTTTGCTGGACCCTGACATAAGAATGTATAGAGAATATGACTGTCCATACTTCATAAGGGTGAAAAAGGTTGATAACTACTCACTTAATGAAGGGAATAAAATAAGAGCACATAAATTACAATGAAAAAAAAATCACAGAACGGGGCTAGGTGCAGTGGCTCACGCTTTTAATCTCAGCACTTAGGGAGGCCAAGGTGGGCAGATCACTTGAGGTTAGGAGTTTGAAACCAGCCTGGCCAACATGGTGAAACACTGTCTCTACTAAAAATACAAAAGTTATCTGGGCATGGTGGCATATGCTTGTATTTCCAGCTGTTTGGGAGGCTGAGGCACAAGAATTGCTTGAACCTGGGAGTCAGAGGTTGCAGTGAGCCGAGATTGCACCACTGTACCCCGGCCTGGGCGACAGAGTAAGACTCTGTCTCAAAAAAAGAAAATCACAGGAAAATACTACACAGGCTCAAAGGAAGCGTGCTTTCCAACCGTTGGCAAGGTTAGGAAAGATTTCAGGAAAGAGGTAGCTTGGAGAAGGCCTTGATCTTTGGTAAGATCATCACTGAAAGACTTAGGTGGCAGAAAAGGGATATTTGGGGCAGTGCAGAATGAGAGAATGGTGCAAAGGCATTAAGGCATGAAAGTTGGTGTGTTTACAGGGGAAAATGAGTAGTTACATTTGACTCTGGTGGGAAATGAGATTGGAAAAGTAGGTGGGAGTCATATTATGGAGGGCTTTAGATTCTGGGCTGAAGATTTTCTGATACAATCAGCAGGCAATGAGGAGTAGTCAGTCTTTGAGAGCTTTTGTGCAGTGGCATATGTTCATATCTTTGGTTTAGAAAAATTCTGTAAAAAGGTGATAAACTGAACAATGCTTGAAGCAGGACAGCTAGTAACAAAGCTATTATGAGACAAAAAATAGTAAGAGCCTGAGTTATGGTCATGAATGTGGACAGGAGAAGAGACTTACCAGCAACAATTTAGACACAGAATCTATAGGACTGCACTAAGAATTTGGTAAATATTGGCATGTCAGAGAGAGGAATGGAGAAGAACCTGAGAGCTGTACCTGCTCCATGGGATAGAGTAAAAAGTGACTGGGGTAATTGTGTGCTACTGTAGGAAATAATGAAAACGGGAAATAGGCACTAGAGTTTATTTGAAGAGGGGTTGGAGGTGGGGTGAATCATAGATAATCCACTAGATTTGGAAATGGTGAATGTGAGATACCAGTAAAATTTCCAAATGATGTCCATCAGGTCATTCAAAAAATGAGTCTGCAGCTTGGGAGCAGGTAATAGTTTGAGAGTCTTTGTCATTGAGGTTCTGTGGGAATAAATGGCATTGTCAAGAAAGAGAATGTAGAGGGAGAAAGAAGAGAGGCTGACTTGAGGAAGATTGGGAATACCGATAATTAAATGACAGAGAAGGAAGAGGCATCTGAGAAAGTTAGAGGAAGAAGCAAAGGAGAATCAGGTTGGAAGCCAAGGAAAATAAGGCAATCCATGGGTTGCCATGTCCTGGGAGATGGACCAGGATGCAGCAGAGAGAGACTGTTGAGTCTGGCTGGCAGTAAAGAAAGGTGATGCTTGATGACCCTGAAGGGGGAATGGGCCACATTTCAGGGATTAGGGAGTGAGTACTGGGAAAGTGGAGGAGAAACTCTTTCTGCCATGCCTGGGGAGAGGCGAGAACTCCTGTGGATGAGGGTAGTTGGGTGGGAGGGGCATGGATGGGACACAGTGGTAGGGCACCAAGAGGGAAATGCTAACTGCATAGGCACCCCAAAGCTTCCATGCAGGCTTAGAAAAGCAAGAGTCCCAAGGGGTTCAGATGATGACAAGTCTTTCTTTCACATGGAGCTGGGACAGCTACTTTGTCAAAGCCTCTTTAAATGCTGGTGATGCTGCAAACGCCCCTCAGGGACCACAGGGAAGAGGATCCCACAATCAATTATTATCTGGGCACTTTTTACTCATCGTGGAATTTGGCGCACTCTTGGGTGCTGTGTTCCAGCTCAGGATCTCCACTCTTCAGATTAAAGAGCTGTTATAACTCTCTGTTTATTTTAGAAAAGATTAATGGTTCACCCTCGTTTCTCAGAGACAGACTTTAATCTGTCTAGAGTGAATCATGAAATATATCGGCTCAACCGCTCTGGCTGAAAGATTACAGATGTAAAATTGTCCGATTTTAACAAAAAACAGCTGCAGCCCTTCTTTTTACTTTGAGTCCACAATCACATGTGGATAGAGACAGATACGGGATGTGCCTGGTAACAGATCTAGGATAGGCAGAGACATAGGTTAAGAGACACAAACCCTCCACCCTTATCTGTAATCTTCCCAAGAGCCTCTAACTTGTCGCCATCAGCAAGATGTCTCTCAGTTAATTCACGTCAGGTCAATTTAACTCAACTCAACCAACTCTCACAAGCTACTTGCATGATCAATGTGGAAAAGGAAAGGCAAACAAGAAGGAATACTTACTTTCAAGAAGTTTCAGTCTGCCAGTGGTGAGCTAAGACCAACCAAGGACTGAGGCTGATTGCGAGAAGTGCTATATAAAGGTATTTGAAGAAAGAGGGCATTGAAAGATGAGCTCCAATCTTAGGAAAGACTTTCTGAAGGGGGCAGTGTTGGAGCTGATCTTGAAGGTCCTTGGTGTGTGTGTATGTGCACAGGTGTGCATGTGTGTATGCACCTGAGTTTACAGGATTAACTAGGGAGAAAGTGAAGCATTCCTGGAAAAGATACTTTGATCAGTAAACATATGGAGATAGAGAATTGCAGTGCCTGGGGCATGTGTGGGAAAATCAGAGCTGAAGAGGGTTTTAGGTCCAGATGTTTGATGTGTTAGATCCATGTGGGCAACTTTTGAAAAATTCATCAGCCAACGCCCTGCCACTGGATTTTACAAGCTAGGCTGCTGGGATTTTGAGATGTTAATGATTTACCAGGGTCATTTTGCTCATTAACTAATAATAGGACCAGCTGGAGGACCTGTTTTCAGGGAAGAACAAGTTTGTTTTGTTTTGTTTTTAATTCAAAAGAGCTAGGGTATAAGATTTGTGAGTGGAGTTACAAAATAAAAGACTAGAAAAGTAGGTTGAACCTAAATTATGGATAGATCCAATGACAGGCGAAGGAAATTAGAATTTTTCTATCAGTAGAGCGAGTCATTGAAAATTTCAGAGAAGTGACATTGTCAAAATAATCAGAGATATCATCTGAAAACAAAAACTTATGGGTTCGGCCTGTTGACTGGAAACAGAAGTATAACTGGCTTACAGATTCCATATCTTCCCAGCCAGTTAGGCCCTCCTACCCTCCTCTGAATCACATAAGCCTATAGAGGCTGGGTTTCCCCCTCTTATATAAGTGATGAAATATCTCTGAGCACCCTCACTACATCAAGGCATTTCCAAACAGCCCTCTAAACCCTAAGGATGTAGTGTTGGTAAGCTGAGTGAAAATGCTCATCTGGCTCTGGGCCCAAGGACAGTACATGCTAATCCTCCCACAAACCCACCTCATGGGGTCCATCTACCACTACTGTAGGAGTAGCAGCCCTGAGTCCTTGCCTGAGGATAAAGGGAGAGTGTACGTGGGTAACCATAGTGCTTTGTCACAGCCAGAAGAGCAAATCAGGAGTCAGGCCTGCCCGTGATGGACCCTCTCAATGCTTCATGGGCAGATGGCAAGTCAGAGAATGGAGAGAGAACTGTGTTGCTCCTGGAAGTCTGCAGTTTGGAAACCCGGGCCCTATTTAGGTATACCTTGCTTATTGCAATCAGAGGAGGAGGGGTGAAGCCTGATTAAAAGCCCAACAGCTGTTTACCCCAGGTGACGCTGGCCTTGGAAAAACAACTCCTGTGGCCCGGATGCTGCCCCCTGGGTACGTAGCTCACCTGCTTCCTCATACCGCTTGCCTTCACCATGTGGAAAATTCTCCCAGCCTTTATCCCATAATTTGTCTTTCTTCCTTTTGTTTTCTGCAGGGTAAAATATAGTTTCAACTGAGAGATCAAACAAGGATACCCTACATGGGAGCACTCTGTATACAAGGAAGCTCAAGATTGTAATTAAAATGTTGGCAGCATCATTGGAAGACAGAGAAACTATCAGCTTGGAACAAATATTGGGCTAAAATAATCCAGAATGAGGAAAATTGTTTAAAGGAATTATCAACACCATGTAGAAATTCATCGGCATTTTGTGTAAAAGACAGAAGGTCAGAGGTAACGTACCTTTCATTTATACTGTGTTCAAATGTAGCATTTCTCAATGGGTACGTTATTGATAATTTGGTGGTGCTGTGTTACACACAATTTTTCCACATTGGCAGACACCTGGCATTCTCGGCTCCTCCTCCAAAGTGCCAACAGCATTGTAAAACTAAGAAAGTCCTAAGAAACACTGCTTTAAGGTTTCAGAATACATGTGAATAAATTATTTCCTTTAGTCTGCATAATTATTCAAAGTATTTGTAACATTTTCACTCTTCAGATGATGAACTGAAAATGAATTGCTGGCTTTTTCACCTGTCTAGTGAAGGGTGCTGCTGGGCCTCAAACTCCAACAGGCTGATTCCTAATTCAGTTCCTTCTCTAAAATAGCGTGCTATCTTTCAATGGAGGCACAGATTTATACCCGATTTAATCAACTAATACATATGTGCACCTGAACTTCTGTTGTTAATTATATTCTAGCTGTATTCTAAGGAACATAGATTTTGTTAAACAGAGCACACTTTGTCCTGCTGAGGACCCTGATGGACACTTAGAGGTAGGAGCTAAGGGTACCTGGGCTAATTTGTCTGATAGAAGGAGAAGGTCATGGAGCTCCCAGGGAAAATAAGGAAGGAAGGGGGAGAGGAAAAAGGGCGTAGAGGACCTTGAGAAACCTTGAGCTATAAAACATGACCCACCCACACACTCTCACTCTGCATCCCGGGGTATTACTTGTACAAAGTATTACTCATGAAACGCTTAAAGAGTGAATTGTTTTGTATAAAATGACAAAGGGCTGAGTATTACACCTGGGTTGAGAGGCTGATACAGAGCAGTACATATGGACCCAGGAGCCGAGGCAGGAGGGATTATGAGTGTAAGGTTCCTGACAATTAGCAAGTTTCAAGGGCAGGGCCTGGGATGTTCACAGCTGTGGAATTGGTGGATTCACACAGACATCTGAGACTATGGAAGCACTAATTCACATCTGGGTCACAGGCAATTCAAATGAAGGCTGAAATACTGCAATGCTGCTGGGCTCTATAATATTTTCCGGGAATTGTAGTCAGGAGAACTGACTTATGTCAGAGAAACCCAAGCTTGAAATATTTGAAGTGACTGATGATTTACTTCCCAATCTGATGATGACCATAGAGGAATTCTCTGGATAGAGTAAAACTGATGAGCGAGGGGCATGATGTAGACCCAGAAATAAACACCTGGAAGGCATGTTCAGCCAGCGGCCCAAGAACTGTCACTTCCATAAGCATGTGGAGGCTTATGAATGGCCATTCTCTGTAATAAACATTGGATGATTCTGTAACTCCAGATTCCATGAAAATGACAAAATGACAGAAAATGACTGAATCCACATGTGGAATGAGGACCAACTCTTAAGCATAATTGTTATCTAGTTATTGATTGCTACACACTGGGATTCTCATATAAACATCCAGTGTGTTCACAATAGGAGCCTGGTGAAACGTGGCTTGGATTCCTGTGGCCACATCAGTCTGTTACTGTTTCAAGGGAGTCTGCTCTGGTTTGCTGCTTTCTTGGATTCAAAACCTTCTTACTGTTAGGAAAATGTTCCTTATCTTTGCTTGTGCACTAATCTTGATGTGAGAAACAGGAGATGGTGTCCCCTGGATGCCGGCTGAGAATCTCACTGAGAACCAGGCCTGAATGCTGCCCCCTAGGGGTTCTCTGTGGCATTGCCCTGCAGCTGTAGGCAAGGTGCTCATCTGCTAAGCCATGGGGTCCTTCAAGGACCCCAGTGTTCCAAACCATCCTGAGAGGAGAATAAAAGAAAGGCCATTACTGATGCCAGATCTTTGTGTTGCCTTCTTCTACTCTGATGATTCCACAGAAGGTCTCTCAATTCCTTCTCACAGTCCCAATTATCTTGTCCAGCCTCTTGCCCCAAGGCAGGCTTCAGCCTGACATATCCCAGACACAATTAGTCGGTGGTTGACTCTCATTCAAATAATAATAATAAATCAGAAGGGCATTGGGTTCTTTGAGGATGAACTTGATAGGCATGAAATCTCAAAATCCTGCGGGCATGAATCCAGATTCTTCTCCCCGACTCCTTGGCAGAGATTGCCTGTCCCAGCCAGCACAGAAGGAGGGGGACACTCTACCTGGCTTCCACTCTTCCCTCAGTGGCTCTGGGTTTCCACTGCAACCAGTTTTTTTTTTTTTTTTTTTTTTAAAGATGAGGAAATGCAGACATTTGGTGTTGAATGAGGGGAAAGACTGTTTTCCAGCACATACAAAAAAGATTGTTCCAAACAGGTAAATGCAAAAGCACTCTGGGGAAACACTGCTGGGCTCCACTCTGATCTTTGTGAGCTCAGCTCATGGATAGACCAATCTGCAGGAGGAGGGGAAACCTCAACTGAGCAGAAAAGAATCCTCAGACTCTTGGCCATCTTCAGAGTAGACGTGTGTTTAATCTTGACTCCATTTCGGGAGCTGCAGATTTCCTATAAATGTATCATAAACATTCAATCTCAAAAACAGAAGGTTGACATAACAGTGAAAATTCAGCAGATCTTCAAAATTACATCTGGCCCATCGAAACCCCAAATCAAACTTGGATATCACCTTTTTAAATGAAACCCTTTGGTGTCAATATCAATAAAGTCTGTCTAAACCTAGCACAGTAGCTCATGTCTGTAATCCTAGCACTTGGGGAGGCCAAGGCAGGTGGATGACTTGAGATCAGGGGTTCGAGCCCAGCCTGGCTAACATGGTGAAACACCATCTGTACTAAAAACACAAAAATTATCAGGGCATGGTGGCAGGCACCTGTAATCCCAGCTACTTGGGAGGCTGAGGCATGAGAATTTCTTGAACTAGGGAGGTGGCGGTTGCAGTGAGCAGAGATTGTGCCATTACACACCAGCCTGGGCAGCACAGCAAGACTCTGTCTCTCAAAAAAAAAAAAAAAAAGACTGTTGAGTGAGTCAATGACCCTTGCAATTTCAAAACTGCGGTTTTCATCTTGTGGCTGGTGGGGACTTCCACAGAACTCACAATGTTAATACCAGAAAAAAAAATGAAACAAAATAGCAAATGATAGAGGCATAGACCAATGTCTGTATGTTTACATGAGTCCAGATAAATCCTATATCTGTGGTTTTTTATTTAAAAAAAAAAAAAGAATAAAAAGAAGAAGAAAGAGAGAAAGAATAAAAAGAATAAAAAAAAATGGGGAGGAAGAAAGAGGAAGAGGAAGAGGGAGAGAGAACGGGAGTGTTGCTTTATTGCCCGGGCTAGAATGCAGTCTAAAAATGGGTATGCCTATAATTGTGCTTAATAATAGATACATGAAAAAAAATGAGGGAAGAAAATAACAAACAAGCAGCCAACCAATATTTCATTTAAACCTGTAAATAGGTGTGATGTGGTACTTATAAGAGTGTATATTTTGTGTATTTAAAGTGGAGAGTTCTATAAATGTTAATTAAGTTTACTTGTTCTGGATCTGAGTTCAAATCCTGGATATCGTTGTTAATTTTCTGTCTCATTGATCTGTCTAATATTGATGTTGAAGTCTCCCACTATTATTGTATGGGAGTCTAAGTCTCTATATAAGTCTTATATATCTGGGTATTCCTGTATTGGGTGTGTATATATTTAGGATCTTTAGCTCTTCTTGTTGCATTGATCCTTTTATCATTATGTAATATCCTTCTTTGCTTCTTATGATCTTTGTTGCTTTGAAGTCTATTTTATCAGAGGCAAAAATTGCAACTCCTGCTTTTTATTTATTTATTTATTTATTTTTGCTCTCCATTTGGTTGGTAAATCTTTCTCCATTCCTTTGTTTTGAGTCTTTGTGTATCCTTGCATGTGAGATGGGTCTGGATGCAGCATACCAATGGGTTTTGGCTTTTTTTTGCCTGTCTGTGTCTTTGGATTGGGGGATTTAGTCAATTTAAATTTAGAATTAATAATAACATGTGAGTTTAATACTGCCATTTAATGTTAGCTGGCTGTTTTGCCTATTAGTTGATGTGAATTCTTGATTATGTTGATGCTCTTTACTTTTTGGTATTTTTTAGAAAGCCTGATACTGGTTGTTCCTTTCTATGTGTAGTAGTTCTTTCAGAAGCTCTTGTAAAGCAGGCCTGGTGGTGATGAAATCTCTGAGTGCTTGCTTGTTCACAAAAGATTTTATTTTTCCTTTGCTTATGAAGCTTACTTTGGCTGGATGTAAAATTCTGGGTTGAAAGTTCTTTTCTTTAAGGATGTTGAATATTGGTCCCCACTCTCTTCTGGCTTGTAGGGTTTCTGCTGAGAGATCTGCTGTGAGTCTGATAGGCTTCCCTTTGTGGGTAACCTGACCTTTCTCTCTGGCCGCCCTTAGTATTTTCTCCTTCATTTCAACCCTGGTGAATCTGGCGATATGTACCTTGAGGTTGGTCTTCTTGAGGAATATCTTTGCGGTGTTCTCTGTATTACCTGGAGTTGAATATTGTCCTGCCTTGCTAGGTTGGGAAAGTTTTCCTGAATAATATCCTGAATCGTATTTTCCAGCTTGGATTGATTCTCTTTGTCACATTCAGGTACACCTATTAAGCGTAGATTAGGTCTTTTCAAATAGTCCCATGTTTCTTGGAGACTTTGCTCGTTCCTTTTTAGCCTTTTTTCTCTAATCTTGTCTTCTCGTTTTATTTCATTAAGTTGGTCTTTGACCTCTGATATCTTTTCTTCTGCTTGATCAATTTGGCTGTTAAAACTTGTGCATACTTCGCGAAGTTCTCTGTTGTGTTTTTCAGCTCCATTAATTCACTTATATTCCTCTCTAAATTGTGTATTCTTGTTAACATTTCATCAAACCTTTTTTCAAAGTTCTTAGTTTCTTTGCATTGGGTTAGAACAAGTTCTTTTAATTCACAGAAGTTTCTTATCATCCACCTTTTGAAGCCTGCTTCTGTTAATGGAACACAGTCTTTCTCCATCAGGCCTTGTTCCGTTGCTGATGAGGAACTGTGATCCCCTGTAGAGGGAGAGGCGTTCTGATTTTGGGTATTTTCAGCCTTTTAAGGCTGGTTTCTTCCCTTCATTATAGATTTATCCATCTGTGGTCTTTATAATTACCGTCTTTATAATTGGGTTTCTGAGTGGACGTCCAACTTGCTGATTCCCAGCTCTAAAATCTGAGCAACCCACTGCGCCGGCCAAAACAGCGGCGTTAAGATGGATGGTGCTTTTCTGACTCTGCACCAAGAACCACCAGACTAAGGCAGCGGCAAAACCACCTCGCTGGCCACAAGAGTCGCCCTGGCAACCCGTGGCGCTCCTCCGCTGGGAATCTCCTGGTGCGTGAGCAACAAAAATTCGTCTGAAAGTGTGGCATCCTCTTGTTCTCTGCGCTTTCAATGGGAGCTACAATCCCGAGCTGCTAGTGATCAGCCATCTTGGATCTCTCTCTCTATAACCCAGTGTTTTATAAGAAAATGCTACAGAAGGAGCACAGCTACTGCTCAGCAGGCAACTCTCAGGTTCGCAGAATTTTAAAAGGTTCAGAAATTATCCCAGAACTCACAGTAAGAGTGTTGAGAGCCCACCAAACAGTTCATTAAGAGAAATTTACAGAATGCAATTGGAACCCCAAAATTCAAAGAAAAACCCCACAACCTTAAGCTAATCTTCTTTAGCTTAATTCTCTATATTTGCAAGTAACTCTTTTTCTACATTTTAAAGCATGAATTTGAAATTTGCGTGGCATGGCAATCTACCCAAGTCAATCATTTTGGCAAATATAAAACTTTTTCTGTTAAATATTAATAGCCTCCACCCATCAGAAGCCAGGGAGTGTGCGGGGAGCCAATATATTCCTTCCTTCACAACCCGGCTACCAGGAGTCATATTATAATGAAAAGAGGTTTTAGAAAATATTCTGACAATACCCAGACATATATTCACAAAAGGTCTCAAAAGCAGTCTTAAACATGGCGTGTAGCTAGGGAAGTCCCACTCTTTATCTTTGAGCCCTCTTTTACCTTTGAGTCTTCTGTTCAGCATTCCCCATAAAAGGCTTAACTGAATTTAGGGCAAGCATATTCTGATGGCAGGTGTGACCAGCTTTATACAGGGTTGGGTACAGGGTGCTCTGTGAAGTGGAGAACATAGAATCAACTTAGGGGTCTAGACTGCAAGCTTGCACCATTTGTATTCAGAAAGCTGGGCTTGCCAATGTTTATGCTTCATTCGGGTAACGGCAGTTTCCTGTATAACACCCCTAACCAACCATCTGGTTTAAATACTACTCATTTCACCAATTAGAATCTATTTTAAACATCCCTTATGTTAATAAGCCTCCTGGCATAGGTTTACTTGATTATATTGAAATGCTAAGTGACCGTCTTAGAAGATGTTGACTCTGGCTAGGGTACTTCATCTGAGTTAACCAACTCCAGCAGTAGTTAACTGCTGGATCCCCCAAACAGGGTATTTTAAATTCTAGCCTCCCCTCTTGGAGGATAGATTAACTTGTATATACAGCCATATCACAGTGTCTCAACTGGAGAATTTTATGTTGTTTATTTATTTTTCCATTAAACCAACCCATCAGCAGCAAACTGAAGAATTTTAAAATGAAATACCACACAGACAATATAACACTTGGGACAGTGAAGACTACAGAGAGCGAGGTAGAGTCCGAAGCAAGAGAACATCCTTAATGAGCTAACTTCCTGCTTCGTCTTCGGGAGTGTGAAGCTTGCTTGCCTCAGTAGATGCTGAGTTCCATGTAAGGGCAGGCTCTCTTTGCTGAGATGGATTTATTGTACACGAAATAAAGCTTCACTGAGCTCTTTCTAAAACTTTCTGTTTTAAAGCCTGGAATTTCACTGGCCCAAGAGTACCTAGAATAAATCAGATAACGGTATTCTGAGCTTTTAGAACCTTCAAAAGAAAATTTGAGGCAAGAGCCGCAGAAATGATCTGCACCTCTATTTAAGTCTGTATCTCCACTCTCTGTTGCTGCTGAAAGGCAATAAAACTCTGGTAGTGAAACATCTAAGGGTGAAGAAGCATATTTCCAATGTGTTATCGGCGCAGGAGCGGAAAACCAAATACTGCATATTCTCACTTGCAAGCGGGAGCTAAATATTGGGTATTCATAGACTAAGGTTAGCAACCATAGCAAATGGAAACTACTAGGAGGAGGAGGGAGGGGGCCAAGGGTTGAAAATCTATCGGGCATTATTCTTATTACCTGGGTGATGGGATCAATCATACCCCAAACTTCAGCATCATGCAATGTATCCGGCTAACAAACCTGCACATGTACCCCCTGGATCTAAAGTAAAAGTTGAAATTATATTAAAAAGGTATATTATCAAAATTCTATTCATCAATGGAAAAATGGCAGACAACAAGCGGTGAATCCCTGCTGAAAGATAAGCCTTTACTAGTATTTTAGGCTGTCTCACTAACTTGCAAAATGACAGTACTTGTCACCTCAGATCCTTTAGGGAACAATGTGGACTTGAAATGAAACAGACGCACATGTGCACACATGCGCACACAAAGCTGTAACTCTGATTGATACTTTATTTTAATACAAGGGTTAAGATGAAAACCAGATAATTGAAATCTTAAATTAACTTCACATTAAATCTTGATAGTTTTGAAATAATGTCACCCAGCAAATACCAAATAACCTGACCTTTGAGATTAAACCTCTTTTATGGAAGACTATTCAATGAGTCTTTCCCATTACAAGCTTTTTGTGAAACCAAATGGGGTAGAAACATATGTAATAATAGCAAGAAAATCATACAATAATAATAGTAAATAAACCAATGCCTCAATCTCATACTTAGTTTTGCTAGGCTTTCTTTCAGCAGTTTTGATCCCCCAGATGTTATATGGTCTCTGAAAAATAGCAGAAATAAATCAATTGCAATAGGAAAGGTAGCAAAGGCAAGGATGGTGATTGTGTTTACGTTTCACTGAGCTAAGGCATTAGTGGTCTCTGGTATTCACTTATCTGATTATACTTACAATCATTTTTCAAGGATTGGACTTTTTGTTTTGTTTTGTTTTAAGAAACTGGGTCTTGCTATGTTGCCCAGGCTGGTGTTGACCTCCTGGGCTCAAACAATGCTCTGTCTCCGCCTCCCAAAGTTCTAGGATTACAGGCATCAGCTACTATGCCCTGCCCAAGGATGAAACTTTTTAAAGAAACAAAACCTCTATGGCCAGTGAGGCACATGTGCACAGATTATTGACAGGCCAGCATAGGTCTGTCTGTAGTTGACTCTGTTTCCTGAGTGATAAGGTGCAAGGGCACCAGAAAACCCCTCCGTCCTCAGCATACATCCTTCACTACCCTGTCATGGCTGCGTGAGCTTCTGCCATTAAAGATTTTATTTGCTGGACTTAAGGTAGTAATTTTCTAACTCCTTTAAACCACAACATTCTTTCTTTCAGTGACCTAATAAATAAAATAAATAAAAGAAGAGATGCTGTAACTGAAATAGGCGACCCATTGGCTCAGCCGGCCACTCCCTCTGAGGCACAAGGACAAACTGCCAGGGCTCATAGAAGCACATTTTACAAACCATGGGGGCCGGGTGCAGAGGCTCATGCCTGTAATTCCCGCACTGGGAGGCCCAGGCAGGTGGATCACTTGAGGCCAGGAATTGACCAGCATGGCCAACATAGGGAAACCCTGTCTCTACTAAAAACAAACAGAAAACAAACAAACAGAAAACAAAGAAACAAACAAACAGAAAACAAAAGCCCCGCTGGATTGAGATGGAGCGTCCCAGTCAAGGTGCACACCACAGTTAGAGAATTGGGAGATGTGGATCCCTTCAGCCCCCTGCGGTGCGGCTTGGGGGTCCGAGTGGGGTGGTGGAGGGCCAGGCCTCGTATCTCACTTTGATTTGTCACAGTGTGTGGTAAAATGTGGATTCTTTTTTTTTTTTGAAACGGAGTCTTGCTCTGTCACCCAGGCTGGAATGCAATGGCATGATCTCAGCTCACTGCAACCTCTACCTCCCAGGTTCAATCAATTCTCATGCCTCAGCCACCCAAGTAGCTGGGATTATAGGCAAGTGCCGCCACGCCTGGCTAATTTTTGTATTTTTAGTAGAGATGGGGTTTCCACCGTGTTGCTCAGGCTGGTCTCGACCTACTGACCTCAAGTGATCTGCCCACCTGGGCCTCCCACAGTGCTGAAATTCAGGCAGGTGCTTTTCTGTGTGCAGACATGAGAAAAGGTTAGCCCCCAGGTTGGGACACTGTCCTCTGTTAGAGGTTATTGCCCTTAATTATGACTAGTTGTTAAACACCTCAGAAAATTTTCTAATAAACTTTTTTTCTGCCAATTCTCTATGGAACGGAAATATATGTCAGGCAAATCTTGATAGAGGAGATGGTGAAAATACAGGTCATCAACGAGCCCTCCCCGGAAAGCCAGACTTGAGTGGGGGGAAGCCAGTGAAGAAATCTGGATGGCCTGGAGACAAAAGGCATAGGACTCAGACAAGAGAAAGCAGGCATTAAGAGGGCACGGAAGAGGACACCACGCCCTCGCCAACCCACCAGCCCCAGAGCTCATCCTGGCGCCCCAGGCAGCAGCTCAGCCTCTGTCAAGGTCATGCACTCACACAGATAGGGTTTCCAAAAGAGAGCTTTCACAATGTAAGTGCTCATTTGGGAGACCCAGACAAGTGAGTTCTTCACCTGGAAGAAGGCAGACTTGAGTTTCGAAAGCGTCGATGAGTAATTCCAAGTGGGACCAGTCAAAGGGGGAGAGAGGCAGGCCCTGACAGTCCTGCGCGGCAGAAACAAAGCGGCTTCCCACCTCCTCCCGGCCCGCGTCCTCTTCCTCTGTTTCTCAACTTCTTTTTCCCATCGTTCTGACTCATGCGTGTCAGCCGCCGGAGCGCTCCCCATCTCCCAGCCCTCAGAGATCTCATTGTGAGCATTTTCTTCTCATACCCCTGCACTTAGGGTTGGGCACGGGGCCAGACACGATGCACTTTTCCAAAGGCGCCCCCTGAGGGGCAGCTTCCTGGCAGGCACCTTCCACAGGCAAAAATGATTTGCCTCTGAGGACTGATGCGCCAGACGGACAAGCTGAGGTTTTATGGTTTTCCACCAAGGGGTTTCGCAAAGCCTTGCCAATGCCCCTTTTGCCATTGGCCAGTTCCCTTTTACTGGCTCTCTCCGCCTGTCATCTGCTTTGTCAGCCAAATCCCTTTTCATTTTTCTCAGCTTCATCTTGGACCCAGGCCTGGTAAAGCCTGTCAGGAAGATCCCTGACACACAAAGTTTTAAGTCCCTTCCACCACCAACCTAGAGGCCTTGCCTGGGCCTCACCTCTCTGCTGTGTTTCAGAGAAGCGCATTTCCAAGTCTTAGGGAGGGCAAGCACGTTTGACAGAAACACCTGGTGAATAACCCATGTAATTATTTCCAAATGAGAATTCAAATCAAAAGCTGTAAAGGAGCAATAGAAATAGAACCCTCAGGAGAGAACTGGAGGGGGAGCAAAACCAAGCGGAGATAAACAAAAATAGAGACTGTTCTTGTACAAAACAAAATCATCAGGGAGGGTCCAAAATTACACCAAAAATGGCCTAGTTGTTTTGGAATCAGGATTCCTGGATGCTTGGCTAAATTCACGCACCATGCGAATTCTTCTTGGGACTATTTTGGGTCTGTCTCAAACTTACTTGCCTTTTTCTCTCCATTATGATGAGAAATCACTCCTCATTATTTCTCAGCAGGATCCCTGAGTGCTCCCTAAGTATAGGGGGTCCCGTGGCTCACACACGACTTGCCATGGTGCCTATTTGCGTTTTGGCTTGTTTGCTTGAATCTAACATCAATTGAGCCCTACTAGGTGCCAAATGCTTTACATGCATTATCTCATTTAATTCTCATAACAGCCCTGTGATGTAGGGATTGTTCTTATCCCCATCTGAGGATGATAACAGATGAGGAAACTGGAGCTGAGAAGGTAGAAGCCATCTGCTCAAGGACACACGGCTGTTAGAAAGTAGGAGAAACAGAGCTCAAACGCAGGCATGTCTGGCCACAGAAACCATGCTCTGAACCATTCCATGGCCACCCTCTCTTCCTCTGTGAATGAGTTTAATGTCTAAACTACTTTGCGGTTTGGGAATAGAAATTCCTGCCACCCAGTTGGACTCCAAATACACAACTCTCAAGCCCACTCCCAACCAAGCCAGCAGGAAAACTAGCCCCTCTCACAGGGGTGCCCCTTGAGGTGGGAACTCTTTAACTCTTACCAGTAGCTGAAATCCAAGGGTCTGAAGAGGTTCTCTGCTTGCATAGCTAAGAGGGCTTCCTGGAGGTGGTGTGGCTCAAGCTCTGCTTCTGGTCCTCAGTGATGCTCATAGAGATCTCTAGGCTGAAACAGTTCTTCAGAAGGAAAGGAGGATGCCCACCCAGCCTGGCCCTCTACCCACTTGGGTGCTCCTTGCAGTCAGCAGGACTTCCCACGGATACAGGCCAGACACCCAGTGACACTATTGTAGAGTCATTGACAGTCAGATCAGGGAGTGGGGCGAGTGGGAGGGATGGTTTCTGCATGAAACCGTTCCACCTCAGATCATCAGGCGTTAGATTCTCACAGAGACTGAAACCTAGACTTCCTTGCATGCAGTTCACAATGGGGTTTGTGCCCCCGTGAGAATCTAGTGCCAGCGCTGATCTGACGGGAGGCAGAGCTCGGGCGGTAATGCTCACCTGCTGCCACTCACATCCTGCTGCGGGGTCCGGTGCCTAACAGGCCACTGACCATTTACCAGTCTGTGGCCCGGGGCTGGGGACACCTGCAGTAGGGAACAGCCTCCTCTGCTGTTTTCTTTTCAGTCCTGTCATGCTCTTCCTTCACGGTGATTTTGTTTCAGGGGCTTCCTTACCTTTCTTGTCCGTGGGTCATGGCTGTGGTCACCCACTCACTTTTAGTTCACCTCAATGGATTTCAATAACTCTGAATCTCGGGGCAGAGGTGTTGGGGGCCTTAATCCCTTTTCTCACAGAAGGTCCCCCGAGGTCCTCAGGTAAACGTGTCCCCACAGCCCTCAGAAAAGCTCAAGCAGTGCTTTCGAACAAAATGATCCGAGCCCCCTCATCCTGCGGCAGTCCTAACTCTCAGGGAAAACCCACCTACTTACTTCGCCATTCATTCGTCTCTGGCATTTAGCTGTTGGGTGAATTTTCCCCGCATGAGCACCTTGTGCACTTGAAATGTGTGAGCCCCTCCTAAGCTCGTAGTGCTCAGCAGAGCCCAATAACTGGTGTCCAGCATCTGGGACCCTGGAGCAGTCTCCCTCCCTCCCTCTCCTTTGCCTTTTTTCTTAGCAGTGTTAGGAGCAATAATGAGTTTATTATTTTCAAGAGCGTTTAGACTCCTCAAACTAGAGCTGTCAAAGGCAGGATTCTATGGGGACTGGAATTACTTTATTGTCAACCACCCTACAGCCTGCCTGCGGATTACAGACCTCTAATCTGTCATAGTATAATGGAACTAAGCCATATTTTTAACTATTCTATCTTTGTTTGCATCGCCAAGGGATGCAGGGGGTGTAGACTGGAGACTCACAGTGGGCCTGGGAAGTGCCAGAGCTTTTATATTTTTGAGACAGAGTCTTGCTCTGTGGCCCAGGCTGGAGTGTAGTGGTGTGATCTCGGCTCACTGCAACCTACGCCTCCTGGGTTCAAGCGATTCTCCAGTCTCAGCCTCCTGAGTAGCTGAGACTACACACCTGGCTAATTTTTGTGTTTTTTTTAGTAGAGACGGGGTTTCACCATGTTGGTCAGGCTGGTCTCAAACTCCTGATCTCAGGTGATCTGGCCGCCTTGGCCTCCCAAAGTGCTGGGATTACAGGTGTGAGCCACTGCACCTGGCCGGTACCAGAGGCTTTAAAAGGAACTGACTCTCTTCCCCTTGCTGCTCTCCTTTCCTCTGGCCCCAGTGGGTCTCAGCCTCCTGACCCAGTGTTGCTCCACGCCCGGGGGTATGGGGCACCAGGCTAGGGCAGGAGCCTGTGCTAGTTCCCTCTGCCCTGTGCACTCATCTTGTTCTTACACATCCATCCTGACCAATTTTGCATTTCCAAGGCTGGAATATGAGGATATTCTTTCTCCTTTGAGTGTTATGCTTTGAACTCAATAGACTGCCACGAGTAGGCACAGATAAGAAGCTACCATTTCTTAAGTGACGTCTGTTGCCGGGCACCTACAATATCTTATTTAGTCCTCACGAGAACATGGCAAAGGAGAATTAATTCCGTATCCCTAGTTGAGAAATTAAGCATGCAAAAGAGTTGTCTAGTAAATAACTTACTTAGCCCATGATGGAGCAGGAATTTGAATCTGCAGTCCTTGGCCTTTACTCCCCTTGGCTCTCCCTTATGGGTCATGGCCTATGGCCTGGGTGACCGCCCTCCCTTGGGGGAATGAGCTGAGGCAAAATTAACAAGGATTTCTACTTGATTACTCTTTTTATCAACCGAAAATCATTAAAAAGGTAAGCTTAAACATTATGTGATATTGTCACGTCATTTCCATGGAAGATACTAATTTTTTAAAAAATTGAGCACTTCTCAATGTAATTAACTTGCTCATTTTCTCTAAGTATGATTTTATCTTATACTTGAATAGAATCCGAATTTCTAACTCACTCTCAAATCTTTCACTGGGCATCTCTTCCAGTTTTACTATAGCACTAGAATGTTCGGCAGCATCAGCAATCACCCAGTCGGCAGCTTCAGAGCTGTTCTCTGGTTGTGATTAAATGCACAGACTGTGGAACCAGCCTGTGGCTTCCAAGCACAGCTCTGCCACCTACTGAGGGTGAATCACCTCCCAGGATTGCTGTGAAGAATTAAGTTACTAAATTCAAAGCATTTAGTACAGCGAGCCCTCAGTGAAATTTAGCTACTACTATTAATAATGTTCCCCACTCTCTTGGAAGAAGAAACTTACCTATGACTGCTTTCTGATATTGCTGCTCAGCTGCAAGTAGAAGACAACCAGCCAGGTGCTGTGGCTCATGCTTGTAATTCCAGCACTTTGAGAGGCTGAGGTGGGCAGATCACTTGAGGTCAGGAGTTTGAGACCAGCCTGGCCAACATGGTGAAACCTTGTGTCTACTAAAAATACAAAAATTAGCCAGGTGTGGTGGTGCAGGCCTGTGATCCCAGCTACTCGGGAGGCTGAGGCAGAAGAACTACTTGAACCCAGGAGGCGGAGATTGCAGTGAGCTGAGGTCATGCCATTGCATTCCAGCCTGGGTGACAGAGTGAGACTCTCCCTGTCTCTCAAAAAAAAAAAAAAAAAAAAAAGAACCTATGTGTCATTCACTTGAGGTAGCTGTGGCAGATATGGCAGGATAGTTAAATAGTCCTATCTTTGGGCAGAGGACAGAATTAGTGTTGACAATAGTTGAGTATTAGCACTGTACTGAGATAGAACTCAAGGGAGAATTTGATTCTTTTGATGTATCTCTTTTATAATAAAAGTGACCGTCTTGTTATAATTTTAAAACAGCACCGAAAGTACTGCATTTCTAGACAGAAGAGGCATTCCTATCTTTGGTAGCATGATTCCAGCTATGGAGAGAAAACTGCATTTTACAAAGGAAGAAATAAATAAAAATATTAGTGGCAGTTTTAGGGGTTTCTTGGGTGCTTTTCCCTAATTTTCAAAATTTTTAATGATTATACTTTTACAATTTAAAAAGTTATAAAAAATAAAGTTATTAAAATTGGATAAATTGACATCCAAAGTTACATCCAGCTTTTCTATCATTTATTTGTTTTCCTTATTTTTTTTGAGACACAGTCTCACTCTGTCACCCAGGCTGGAGTGGAGGGGTGGGATCATAGCTCACTGCAGCCTTGACTTCCTGGTCTCAAGTGATCCTCCTGTCTCAGCCTCCCAAATTGCTGGGATTACAGGTGTGACCCATTGCACCTGGGCAGATTTTCTGTTCTGCCAACATTTCTTTTGATGATAGGATGGGTGTTTTTCCATCATTTCCTTTTGGCTGCATTAATGTCATTGCCAAATGTAATGCTTGTCTCACTAAGCCTAATTTCAGGAGTGAAAAAATCACCAAACTTTACTTATCTTCTGATACTGTGGCTTCAATCTATGGACAGACATTTGTGCCTTTGGTTGAGCTAGAGGAAAAATTGAACAAATACCAGGGAAAGCAGAGTTTAATGCAAGCTAAAACTGAAAAGAAATAAAATAGTACTCAGTCCTATCGCAGGCAAGCTGATGTCACCCATTTGGATTGCAGCTATACAAGATCACTCAATTTGACATCAGTGTTATTTGGTAACATTTGCTCAAATTCCTAGCCCTTTCTGAAAAACACTAGATTAAATTTATTAATTATTAAGTGGAGAAATTATTAAAATTTCTCAGCCTAATATTGTAATTATTCATCAGCCTGCAGAACTCTTTCAAGTATTTGTAAGACTGACCAAAATTTTAGATTGAATAATGGGCTCAAAAGACTTCCAAACCTTCAGGATCAAATGGGAAGCTAATGGAAGATTTTGAAGCAGTGGTCCCTTCATGCTGCATTTCATGTTTCCTCCCCTTTTATATAGAATTTAGAATGTTGCTTTCGGAAAATATACCTGGAAATTAATGATTCAGGAGTGCTCTTCTAAAGGAGAAAATTCATTCTTCATGTATCCAAATCATTATTTAATGATAAACAGATGAGGGGAGAGAACTTAGCATTAGTCCCGGTGCCAGTCAAGGGATAATTATAGTTAGCATTTCTGTAGCGTAGACGCTGATCTAAGCACTTTGCACATAATTAAATCGCTTGATCCTTGCAACAGCCTTATGCGAGAGGGTTTTGTTACCTTCATGTTACAGGGGAGGAAATTAAGACCCAGGGAGGTTAAGAAAGTTGTTCAATGTCACACAGAACTAGGATTTGAAATGTGGGCAGACTGCTCCATAGTCTGTGTTCTTAACTACTGCGCTATTTTGCCTCACATCAGTCACTAGCACTAGAAGGACGGGGGCTGCGTGGACAAGTGGATAGAGCCAGGGCTCTGCCACCTCCACGGCAGCATCACCATCGCCACCATCGCCAGCAGCAGCCTTAAATACTGTTGTGGGTTGAATGACGGCCCTCCAAAAGAGGTGTCCATGCTCTAAACTCTGGGACCTATGGCTGTAACCTTATTTGGAAAAATAATTAAATTAAGGATCTTGAAATGAGGAGGCCATCTGGATTAGATGGTTAGACTTGAAATCCAATGAGGAGAATCCTTCTAAGAGAAGGGCAAAGGGATAGTTGAGGCAGAAAGAAGAGAAGAACACAGAGAAGAGGAAGTGGCAATGTGGCCCTGGAAGCAGAGATGGGAGTGATAAGGCCACAAGTAAAGAGATGGAGACTGCCACCAGGAACTGGCAGAGGCAAAGAACAGACTGCCCCTGCAAACCTCCCAGAGGCCAAATGGCCCTGCTGTGTTTCAGGCTTCTGGCCTCCAGGACTGCGAGAGAATACGTTTGTTATTTTAAGCCACCTAGTTTGTGGTAATTTACTATTTCAGCCTCAGGAGACTAACACAAATACTACATATTTGTGTTAGTGTTTGTGTTTTGGTTTCTTTTTATTTTTTCTCCGTTCTGTGTCTGAGGCTGGAGTGCAGTGACGTGATCTCAGCTCACTGTAACCTCCACCTCTCGGGTTGAAGAGATTCTCCTGCCTCAGCCTCCTGAGTAGCTGGGATTACAGGCACACGCCACTATGCCCAGCTAATTTTTGTATTTTTAGTAGAGACGGGGTTTCACCTTGTTGGTCAGGATGGTCTCGAACTCCTGACCTCGTGATCAGCCCACCTTGGCCTCCCAAAGTGCTGGGATTATAGGCGTGAGCCACCGTGCCTGGTAGTACCTTTTGGTTTCTAAAATGCTTTGGTATGCGTGTATGGCTTCATTTGTATCCCCTAATGGTTTAGTTTGGGGACCCAGATCCACCATAAAATGGCTGTGGGACTTTGTGCAAGTCATCAGCCTCTCTGGCATCTATCTTTTCACCTATAAAATGAGGCAAGTAATGATGCTCGCACTGTGTCTCCCACCAAAGTACTGTGAAGATTAAATGGAAAGACACGCTCATGGACTTGCTATATTGACAAGTGGTCTTTGATGCTTGATGTTTTTGATGCTCTACTGACAAGTTGTCTTTGATGCTCTCTTTATCTATCCTTGGGTGATAGGTCCCTCACTGCCTGGAAGAGGATACGGGCACCATAAATACACCTGGAGGGAGCATGGGCATGCCTCTGTTACCTCCTTCACCAGCCCGGTGCGAGGCTGAGGGTGAGGGCTGGACGTGGAGAGCCCAAGGTCACTGGGAGCCCAGGACGAGGAGGGAAGTTTAACAAGACTTCACTTTGCCATGGGTTCAGTCATCTCATGAGCTGAGTGTTGGCGTCCCAAGGCTGACTTCTCAAGAAACATTTGGTCTAAGAGCAGAAAGGCGGAAAGGTCTGTTCCTTATTAGCCCTTGTTCTCTGCATGATCAGAAGCCAGGGACCACCCGTGAAGGTGTGAGTAGAAGTTCATTTTCCTGCTGACCTTTCAATCCCAAGCTTTTGGGTGATGATGGCTCTGAAAGGTAGTAATTAGTGCTAATTGAGGTGATGGTTTTGTGAAGCTGACACCTATCCATTAGGAAATGGACTAAGGCCAAGGGACCAGCCACTCAACCAGGGGACAAAAAGCTAAAAAATCAATGCCTGGCCAAACTCTGCACAATTAGTGTGCTCCTCCAACCATGCTGTAGTGCACAAAGGGAACCCTTGCAAGGATAGAAAATGGGAGCTCCAAGGTTGAATGACACCCTAAGCCTTGGAATAGAGACATAAACAATGACAAGGAAGAACAGACACAGTAGGGGAGAGAAGAGGAATGGGGGGAGGGAACTCGGTGTGCTTTTATGAGGGACAGAATACACTCGGGCAGATCAGAATAGCACACATTAAGCCAAGGACACTCACTCATCTACATTCAGTATAAAGCGATTTCCTGATGTTTCATAAGTTGTGCCACTGGCATTCTATCAAACTTGTTTCCTGTTCCTTTACTCCACTGAGTCTCCACAGGTACCCAGAAATCTGCTAAAATTTGTCGTTATCAAGGAGCAAATCCTTCACTCAGGTTATTACAATAACTTTCTAGCTTCTCTTTGCCTTATGCCCCATCCCAACCATCCTCTACTCTTTAGCACATGTGACTTTTTACAAAGGCAAATCTGAAAGTGTAACTCGCCTGCCTAAACCCTCCACTGGCTTGTTATTGCTGTTGTAGATAGTTAGATAAAACCTAAAGTCCTTAGCATGTTCGGCCACGTGCTCCGGCTTCCGCTCCCCCCATCACTCTCCACCCTCTGTTCTGGCTCAGTCTTCAAATAAGTCATTCACTCATGTACATGTAGTGTACGTATGTATGTAGCTAGACGTCTATGGAAGCAGACAGCCACTTTGGAGATCCCTTTGACTAGAAAGCTCTTTCCCCTGTAATGTGTATACGTAACTGCAATTTTTTGTTCTTCTGATTCTGACACACACAGGGACCTTCCCAGACTCTCTCCCTTTGATTATGTTCCCCTTATTAATTTTCCATAATTCTCATAACATTTTCCCCTTAATAGCTCTTACTACAAATTATATATGTGTGTGTATGATTCATGTATGCATATATATCCAAAGATCAATTACTGTTAGCTTTTAAAGTGATATGAGTCTTCAGAAACAGGCAAACAGGTTAGAAACACTTTTCTTCCCATTTTCCTTCCTACCTTTTCTTCTCTTTGCTTTGTTCTTTTCTCTTTTTTTTAAAATTCAGGTGTAAATATAGAAGGGAAGATCATATTCCTGTATGTATATATATGGATATGAATCATGGTTTACCTTTTTGCTCCTCCACTAAATTGTTAGCTATAAGAAATGGGACATGTATGCTTTGTTCTTGGCAGTAAACTCAGTGCCCCAACCCCAGATATTCTGGGATGTGATTGGTCAGGGATGGGGTGGGGTCTGAGCACTGGCATTTTTTGGAAGTTCCTCAGGTGGTTCTCATGTACAGCCGAGTGGAGAGCTGTTTATCTCACCTACATTTTCAGAAGGAAGGAGCTGAGGCCTCCTGAGGTCACCTGACTTGGTCAAGGTCCTTTGGAGCTGGCTATTACCGATTGAGACAAGGACTCGGTTCTTTTAGGGCCTGGTCTCTTTGCACACTATAATGTCCCTTCACTTGGAGAAGCTTTATCACTGAGCAGAGAAAGGTCACTTTCAGAGCCTTGCATTCTTGGAGGATGACTAATTCATGCCTGTTAGCCTGGGACTTTCCAGGTTTTAGCACTTGAGGTCCTGTGGGTCTCAGGTAAAGGAAACAAAAAATGTCCCATTCCAAAATATACTTATTTGGCATATTTTGATATGACTATTCACAGGAACTGCAAACCACAGGAAAAGCTTTAAAATGCTCTTTTGTTGGGGGTGGAAATTTGCGTCTGTAGAGGAAATCTACATTAGAGAAACGAAGTTAACAGCAGATGCAAATAGGGTTTTCTGAGGTCTCCCTTATCCAGATCTAGGAAGGATTAAATCACAGGAAAAAGGGACTAAAATTCTGACATGTGAAGGGCTGACAGAGAACGTTTTACCACATAAGAACAGGATACTGTCTGTTCTTTCTGAGGGCTGCTCTCCATGGGGCTCTATCCACATAACAAGATAGCCTTTACTTGCGGCCTCTTCTCCCCTCTCCCTCCAATAACTTGTCTTGCCATTCCCCGAGCCTCTGTTCCTTGCTGTGTTGTCTGTAACCTTCAGCCATCTGGCTCTCCATTGAATCTCATACTTTGTGTGTGGCTTCTGTGTCCATATGCACATTAATAAAATTTGTACACTTTTTTTCCTGTTAACCTGCCTATTGTCAGTTTGTTTTATAGACTCAAATTATTTAAATTTCAGAAGCAGGAGGGAAGAAAATTCTCTTCACCCCTGCACAGGTGAGCTGAGATGGTTGGCCTCACTGCTCGCACATTACTGAGTCCAAGTTAGGAAGCAGAAGCAAGGCAGTGCAGTGATGGAAACCCAAATTCTGAAGCTAGACTCCTCTGGGCTTGAACCCTGACTTGTCAATTAGATAATGACCTTAGGCAAGCTTCAGTTTCATCGCTAAGAAGGGAGAAATGATGTTGTATGCCTCAAACAGTTGTTGTGAAGATGAAATTAGCTAATACTTGTAAAGCACTTAGCACAAAGCCTTGTTCACAGTAAAAGATCAATTACAGTCTGCTTTTAAACTGATGTTAGAGTCTTTAGAAATAGGTAAAAGGATAGCTACACTTTTATTCCCTTTTTCCTCCCTTCCTTTTTTTTCTTTCCATTTCTTTCTTTGTTCTTTTTTCTTAGTAAAACACAGCTGCAAATATAGAAGGGAGATGTGTTTCCGAAGGTCTAGCAATTACTAGAGCACTAAAATCTCTCTCTCTCTCTTTTTAAACCAGCCCTCATTACTGTCTGTCAACTCTAAATGCCACCCAGACATTTCTAGGTAGTGCAATTTTGCCCTGCCAAGGGAAAGCATTTCGTGGTGCTCAATCATTAAGCAGCTATTTAAAACAACTTTCTTTCAGGGCTTCTCTGTCCCTTGGGCATTCATGCTGAAGACTCTGTCAAAGTGCCTATTTCCTGGAATCTGGCTTTAGCAGACTTCCCAGATGTTGGTACACCAGACTAATCATTTTTCTAAGGCAGCACTGGAGGCCTCAGGATACCGGTTGAATTTGACCCACTGGTAGCTCTGGGAACACAAATGCTAATGATGTGGAACTTAGGCCACTGATATTTATTCTATTGTTGTTTGCTTATTTATTTATAATCTGTGCAGGCCAACCAAAGGAAAAATTTGGGACCAACCTCAAACAAGGTAATTGGAGTGTTCATTCAATAGTCTTATCTTACAACTTTATATCTTTAGTGAGTCCATGTTAGAAATGACGGTGTCTTTGTAGAAGGAAGCATGAACTAAGCAGAAATTTAGAAAAATCAGAATTTTTGAGATGCAACTTTGAAGACAACCTCCTCCAATTCCTTTGAGAGTGTTGCTCATTTAAGACTTGGTTACATTGTAACATTTTGCAATCCACCAGGAAATCACTCTAACAGTAACTGCTCATAGAACAGTGACAAGAGGATTTAGGGAAGGCAAACAGCTGCAGATTCAGATGTGGGAGGGAGGTGGGCAGGTGATGGAATCAATCTGGGGTACCCACATGCCAGGGAGGACACTCAGCCATGAAGGACACTACAGGGTGACTGACAATCAATGGAACTTGTCATTCTAATCAGTGATAAAAAGGAATAAGCTGTTGCTATACACACAACAGGGATGAATATTAAAATAAATGTGTTGAGAGAAAGAAACCAGACCAAAACAAGTAAAACCTACTGCCTTTCATTTATATACAGTTCTAGAAAATGGAAACTATTCCACTGTGACAGAAAGCAGATTAGTAGTTGTTTATGGACTGCACGGCCACCGTTCAACCTGCTTCCTGAGTCAGTAACTTGACATCACCTTGGATCTTCCTTCTCGCTCTTCTCCCAGCCCCCATCGACTCAGTAGATAGGCCCTAAAGAGCCTACCTTTTAAATTTTGTTCATAATCACCCTTTTTCTCATTATTGCCATGGTCCTGTTCTTAGGTCAAATTTTCATACATCTCCTCTGTTTGTTATTTGTAGTAGTCTCTAACTGGTCTCCTTCCCTCTATTTCCTACCTGTTCTAATTTATCCTTCATACTGTTTTCAGAATAACCATGAAATGCTTTCCATCTTTAAATATAAAAAACAAAATTATAAAATATTTTAAAAATGGTTTAAAATGTGCATAGAATTGCAAATACCTCAGTGCCTGTGACCCAGGATTAAGAACTGTTCATGTTTTGGAATTTCTCTTTCGTGTATTATAGAAGAAACTTCTCTTGTAATGGAACTATCTTTGCTGTACTTCCCATCTTCTATGCCACTGATGCTCCCCAGTTTCCAACACTGTCATATGTTTGTATATATCTACTTAGCTCATGTTGTGTACTTTCACTAAATACATGTATTCTTGTTTAAAAATTAAATAAATGGTATAATATTGTATGACATTCTGCAACTTGCTATATGACAAGTTTTTGATAACTATGTGTATTGATATAGATGAAGATGAAATTGACTCCATACTGCTATATAATATTCTCTTATATTATTACATTATATGTTATGCATTTTCTTGTGGGTGGGGCATTTATGCTGTTTCTAGTTTTTTGCTGTTAATAGAATTTTAAAAATGAATATCTTTGTGTATGTCCTTGTAGTGAGCTGAATGATGACCTCAAAGATATGTTCATGTCCTCATGCCTAAGATCTGTGAATATCACCTTATGTGGCAAAGTTAAATATCTTAAGAGGAGGAGCTTATTCTGAATTATCTGGGTGGGCTCTAAATACAATCACATGTGAAAAAGAGAGGTAGAGGGAGGTTCAATACCACACATACAGAGGAGAAGGCAATGTGAGCATGGAGCAGAGATGCAGCCATAAGCCAAGGAAAGCCAATAGACACCCGAAGTGGAAGAGACAAGGAGTGCATTCTCCCAGAGGGCCTTTGGAGGGAGCTCAACCCTGCTTCACCTGCATCTCAGACATCTGGCCTCCCGAGCTGTGAGAGAATAAAGTTTTGTTGCTTTAAGCCAAGAAACTTGTAATTTGTTATGGCGGCCACAGGAGCCAATACAGTCCTGTGTTACATGTGCAGTCATTTTCCTCAGATTTAAACTTGTGAGTCACCAGGCATGTGCAGTTTCCACTTTTTTTTTTTTTTTTTAACATTTTAGTGAGTGTGTTATTTACGATTGCAAAAATGTGGAACCAGCCCAAATGCCCATCAATTAATGAATGGCTAAAGAAAATGTGGTAGATATATATACTATGGAATACTACTCAGCCATAAAAAGGAAGAAACTAATGGGATTCACAGCAACCTGGATGGAACTGGAGACTTTTATTCTAAGTGAAGTAACTCAGGAATGGAAAACCAAGCATCATATGTTCTCACTCATAAATGAGAGCTAAGCTGTGAGAATTCTAAGGCATAAGAATGATACATTGGACTTTCGGGACTTGAGGGAAAGGGTGGGAGGGGTTGAGAGATAAAAGACTACACGTTAGGTACAGTGTACACTGCTTGGGTGATGGGTACACAAAAATCTCGGAAATCACTACTGAAGAACTTACTCATAAACAAACATGGACTGCTTCATGAAAACCTGTTGGAATAAAATATAAATTTAAAAAAATAAAATGAGCTAAAAAGAGTGCAAAATAAATTTTAAAAAGATATTTAGCTAGTGTGTTACTATTTTATTTTATTTTTTGAGACATGATCTCACCCTGTCAGCCAGGCTGGAGTGCAGTGGCGTGTTCACAGCTCTCTGCAACCTTGACCTACTGAGCTCGATGATTCTCCACCTCAACCTCCCAAGCAGGCGGGACCACATGTGCACATCACCACACATGGCTCATTTTTATATTTTTTGTAGAGATGGAGGTCTCACCATATTGCCCAGGCTGGTCTCAAACTCCTGAATTCAAGCAATCCTCCCACCTTCGCCTCTCAAAGAGTTGGATTAAAGGTGTGAGTCGCCATGCCTAGCCATGAGTGTGTTAATTCACACTCACCAAAGCAGTGTATGCTCTTTTCCATTTCCCACATTTTTGCCAATTGTTGATACTGTTGGACTTTAAAATCTTTGCCAATCCAAAGTGTATAAAATAGTATTTCATTATTGTTTTACTTGCTTTTCCCTGATTACATGTGAAGCTGATAATATTTTTATATGATTCTTAGTCATTTAGATTTCCACTTTAGTGAGTTTCCTCTTAATAATCTCCACCCATGTTTGCTGGGTTGTTTATGTTTTTCTTATTACTTCATTGGTCCTTTACATTTCTGAATACTAATGCTCAGTCTGTTACTTATAGTTCAAATATTTTCTGCAAGTCTATAGGTTGTCTTTTAACAATGACATATTTTGAGAGAGAGAAGCTCTACATTTTTTCCTAAATTTTTATCAAATTTTAAACATTTACCAAACTTGTTCTTTAGAAGATATATATTTTTTGTCTTGTCTAAGAAATCATTCGCTACCTTTAATTCACAAAGATTTTCCTATTAAATATATACACTCTGTTCAAGTCCTATTTTTCACATTTGGGTTTTAATTTATTCAAAACTTTGTATTACTCTGTTCTTGGATTGCTATAAAGAACTACATGAGACTGGATAATTTGTAAAGAAAAGAAGTTTAATCGGCTCACAGTTCTGAAGGCTGTTCCAACAGCTGCCTGTTACCCAGTTCCAAAGCTGCTTCCACATTTTCAGGTATCTTTATAGCAATGCCCCACTCCTAGGTACAAATTTACTGTATTAGTTTGTTCTTGCATTGCTATAAAGAACTACCTCAGACTGGATAATTTATAGAGAAAAGAGGCTTAGTTGGCTCATAGTTCTGTAGGCTGTACAGGTAGCATAGCTGGGGAGGCCTCAGGAAGCTTCCAATCATGGCAGAAGGTGAAGGGGAAGCAGTCATGTCTTACATGGCTGGAACAGGAGGAAGAGGAGAGAAAGGCGTTACACACTTTTAAACAGCTGGATCTCATGAGAACTCACTCGCTATGAGGAGAACAGCAAGAGGAGGGAAATCCACCCTCATGACTCAATCACCTCTCCCCAGGTTCCTCCTTCTAAGTTGGGGATTACAATTTGGCATAAGATTTGCAGAGGGTCCAAAATCCAAACCATATCGAACTTATTTTTTAGAATATTATGAAGTAGGAACATAGTTTCTTTTTTTTTCTATATGACAGTCACTTGTGCCATTTTCACTCTGGTTTATAATGTCACCTGGATCACAGAGAAATCACATAACTTGTGCTTTCTGAGTCTCTATTTAGTTTTCCAATCTATTGATCCATATGCCTGTGTCAGTGCCAGACTATCTCAGTGATTTCGATTTATAGGTCAGGACCAGTCTCCTGCTCAGTGTTCTCTTTTTTGAGGTTGTTTTGTCTGTTCTTGAACCTTTAAACTTCCAAATGAATTTTAGAATTGTTTAGTTTCATTATATATTCTCTTGCTTCTTTCCTCAGAATTGCATTGAATCTACAGGTTAACTTGGGGAAAACCTACAAGTTTACAGCACTAAGCCTTATCATTGTTTAGTAAGGCAGATTAAAATCAAAGTATGTCTGTAGCTATTACATTGTGAATAGCCCAAAACTTTGAGGAAAATTCCTCCAGTATTCCATAACTATTTTCTAATTCAGCAAAGACGTCATTCTCTAATGAATGCCCAGAAGACATCTTCACAGTTTCACTTTGTTAACTAATAAAAATATCAACCAACATTCCTATCAGAACTATACTTATTCATCATTGGTTGGCTTCAGAACCAAGAATTCAGCAAAAAACCAATGAATATATTCTGTGAACATCAACTTGCTTTATCCAATTTATAATAGTGTTATATATCCTATTGTTTATCAATTATGTCATACATAACCCTTATATCAGAAAATATAAGCTTTTGTATAAACACTTTTAATATATTTTTAATTTCTTAAAAATATATTGATAGTCTTCCCCCACCTCCCTAGCCAGAAAGCTGTTTGTTAAATATTTACCAGCACACCACTGGTTATAGCCCTCTTTTAATCACCAGTATCCACATATCCTTGCAGAAGACCACTCTACTCCTAGGACAAAAGTGCCAGAGAGTGCCCTCAGGTTCCGATTCTCTGAGAGTCCTCATGAAAAGTGTCCTGTTACGGTTGTTAAACATTTGTCAGCACACCAATGGTTCTAGTCCACTCCTCAAGGTAGCAGCTCTCAACCAATGACAGAAGGAGCTGATGTATAAATACCCCAGCTCCCTCGCCCTCAGGTGGATTGAGGTGGGATACTTCTGATGTACGTTTTATGCTGTTTCTCAGAGTTTCCCTAAGAGATTAAGTTCCAGTCACCCCAAGTGGAAGCTGCTTTCATAACCCTCACTTTATTGTTTGTCTTCTCTTTCATCTTACTTTTCCTTTTCCCACTGATGTCATCTCCCAAATCAACCTGTGCTTGAATTCTTATCTGCTCGAGCCCATTGGATCTGTAATTCTTATACCCTTTCAATTTGATCAAACGTTTTAAAAAAGGATAGAAAGTAGAGATTGGATTTTGTGAAGAGAGCAATTTGGAGAGAGTTGTTCCTATACACTAAATGCCACTTGCCTAATAAGGGAGAGGAGAGGGTGGGGGCAGGGAGAGAGAGAGAGAGAGCGTGTGCTAGAGAGCGCACGTGGAACTTTCTCAACTCAAGTGCATGAGAATATATATTAGTTTTCCAGGGCTGTTGTAACCAGATACTACAAGTTGAAAGGCATAATACAACAGCAATTTACCTCTCACATTTCTGGATGCTACAGATCTGAAATGGAAGCACTAGCAGGGTTAGTTCCTTCTGAGAGCTCTGAAGAAGAATCTGTTCTATACCTGTTTCCCAGCTTCTGGTGATGGGTGGTAGTCCTTGGCATTCCTTGGATCACTCACATTTTCTGCCTTTGTCTTTGACTCTCTCCTTCTCCTCTTTCCCCCTCCTCCTTCCTACTCCTTCCTCCTTCTTCCTCCTCCCCCTCCCTCCTCCTCCCTCTCCCTCCATCCCTCCCTCCTTCTCCTCCTCCTCCTTCTTCTCCTCCTCTTCCTCCTCCCCTTGGAAAAAGAGCCCACCATACTTTAGTATGACATCATCTTAACTAATTGAATCTGCAATAATCCTACTTATAAATAAAGTCACATTCTGAGGTACTGGGGTTAGGACTTTAGCATATCTTTTGAGGGACATGATTTAACCCACAATAGGACATTTTTTCATGAGCTCTCCCAGAGACTCTATATCTGCAGGGGTGATGCCTGGCTCATGCCCAGGGAAAGCTAACAGGACTAGTGGTGTCAGTGCAGAGGCAGTAATGATAGGTTGGACCTGCACTCACAGACCGAGTGAGAACAAAGGTAGTATGAATATGCCGCATGGACTAGCCAGTGTGCCCTGGCTTAAGTTCTGTCCAATAAGATCACCTACATGGCTGGGGGACCCTGGCAAGAAGCTACAGTTAACACTGAATATCTGAGGACTTAGGAAGGATTTGCAAATGATAAGAATAGGGATACATCTGTCTGAATTAAGAAAACATAGGGAGGAATCCCCAGGACATAAACATCCAAAGAACTCATGAAGATGCCCCATGAGACAGAGTCAGCTTTAACCATGTGCTGAAAAGCAAAAGTGCAATGCTACTTGGCAAAGTTAGAACTGCTGTATCCTTTTACTTCTCTCTTCCATATCTTTTTTCACCCTGGTTGGGGCAGAAACAGTAACTAATAAATGGGGGAGAGGAAGGGATGCAGAGAGAGTTGAAGTCAATCACACCCTTGTTGCCAGAGGCAGGTGGCTATTAACCAGGACTTAGCATGATGAGCGCAGAGAAGTTCCACCTTTCAATGAGTGTTAAAGCCTTTGAAAGTAGCTTGGACTAGACTTTCTGATTTCCTAATACGGATTATGATTGGAAACTTAGAGGGGCTTTAAGATTGTCCTTTGCCCAGAAACGAGTAGGCAATGAAATCATGATTTCAGACCTTATGTGTTTCATAAGCAGGAGAAAAGTTCCCCACTAAATAAATTTGGAAGGGTCATTTTTTTTTTGACCAGGGGAAAGCGCAAACGCAGTCCTCCGCTACCACAAATTATGCAGTCGAGTTTCCCACATTTGGGGAAATCGCAGGGGTCAGCACATCCGGAGTGCAATGGATAAGCCTCGCCCCGGGAAAACCACCTTCATTTCATGATCATTGTGTCTCCCCTGCCAGGTGGAAGGGTCATTTTTAAGTAAACTCAAAGTTGCCTATGATTACTTCCCACGAGTCATGCAATCAACATGTTACATGTTATCCTCATCTCTCTTGACTCCTTAAATCCCTCTTCATTCAATCATACCGAGTTTCTTACATTTCCTCAAACCAAGCCCACTGTTTGGTTACTCCATGCTTTTGCACATGCTGATCTGCCTGCCTGTAGCATCCTCCTGCCTTCTTCCTCTTCTATCTGGCTAATTCCTATATAATCTTTCAATGTATTGTCTCTTCAACTTCACCTTCTCTGAGAACCATTCTTTTAACCTCTTCTTTCCCATCCATATTTAAATGCGTGCTCCTACATAACAAATCTCATCACACAATTGTTGATTTCACGTGTGCTCCCCACTGCTCTGTGATATCCTTGAGAGCCTGAAATAGGCCTTATGATGTTCTTGGTGTTTAGTACAATGCCTACCACACAGCAGGCATTCAATAAGTAACTATCAGTAGTTGGGGGTGGGGGTTGGTGGGAACAGATTAGGAGTCAATTCTTAGGATTCTAAGGATCCTGGGAAAGCCTTACATTTCTGGAGCAGAATAAGAGACTTTTGGAAGGCGTGAAGCAGCCCATGAGTCAGAAGAAACATCACTGGGCTTGCAGAGAGCAGCAGAAGGTGGAGCTACTCATAGACCATGTGAACATGGCACACTCGGGAGTGCCATCTTTGAATCCCACAGGATTGTAAGGAGATCAGAGATTTTTTTTGAGATTCTCTAGAAGTTGGGTGACAGGTGGAAAGAGCTAGTGCTTTGTAGCCATTGTCAAAATTTTTGTTGACTTGAACCTGAGTACATATGAGATGGAATGATTGATGCCGAAAGGATAAAGAAAATTTAAATAAATGTGTCAGGTACCATGCTTAGCACACTACTTCACTTAGACAGGAACGAACTCTGAGTCCTAAAGAAGCAGCAAGCATCTCAATAGAAATTTAATATAAGGAAATCTATTAACCTAGAACATGAGAAAGCAGACAAAGAAAAATGTGAAAATACACACACACACACACACACACACACACACACACACACACAGAGTTTGTTTCAGCATTTCATCACTGCCTCTCATGAGTAAGTACTGCTTTCTTGACTCTTTTCCTCTGTGACTCTGTTCATAATGTTTATAATAAAATGTAGCAATAATAAAATATAATGAAAGATAAATGGATGTATTTTTTAAAGTAATGGTACAAAAGAGTGTTTATGCTGCATGGTGGGCCATTTTTCATATTTAAAAGGGCCAAATTTATCCACATAAAACATGATCTTGTTCACTGCTTTTTCTGTGGAGTAAAAGCTGTTTAAAGTATATTTCCTTCCCTTAGCTCTTTCAGACTTCACCTCTTATTTTTGTTGGACACTGGATATTAACGATCAGCTTATTGTTCATCTTACTGGAAGGTGAGCCACTTCCCCCTGGGGAAAACCTAGCTCCTGGGAAGCTCACTGTGCTGTATTTTTTAGGAAAAATCTTAGAGTCTTCATTTGGGGCCTGGACATGAAACAGTGAATAGCGTATTTGGGATCTGAAAGACCAGGAGCAGCGATCCTTAAGGGAAATTCTGTTTCTTTCTATGGTAATGGAATAGAGTCACAGAGCTGGACCTTAGTGTTCTTTTCTGAGCCTTCCTTTCTTAGATTGATGCCTTGTGAGGAGGAATCATTATTTGTTTGTTTCCACGCCACCAATTTCTCCCATTTCTACTCCCCCTTCTCCAGCTGACTACTGGAAGCTGAGCCATTTATTAGGTTGGGTTTCTTTTTCTTTTTTTTTTTTTTTTTTGGCTTATATCGATGGTGGAGGAAGTTAGAACGTACTTGCTACATACCTAAGCTTTATAACAAACATCATCATCATCACCAATTTCATCTTCATAAAAATAGAAACATTCCAATAGTGTTTCTTATTGAACATTTGCTGTGTCCCAGTGCTGTCAGAAGAATTTTATATAAATCTTATTTAATACTCACCACAACTTTGTGAAATAGGTAACCTACCTTCCTTCCTTCCTTCCTTTTCTCTTTTCTTTTCTTTCATCAGCTTCTATATCAAGAATACTGTGATACTGTTTTCAGTTTTCACACAAGGAAGCTGGGGTATGGGAGGCCTGCATGACCTGCCCAAGGTCTCAGAGTGTGGAAGAGGCAGGGTGAGTACCAAAGCCCATGTTCCTTACCTCTGTGTCGACATTCACGCTCAGCACCAGGCACCTTTCCTTGCTGATGGTTTTGTAGTTTGAGAACTTTTAGTGATAGCATTTTTAACCCCAGGCCTAACTTCTTGATCACCCAGAAACAAATAGGTGTCCTACAAACTATTAAGGTTGTTCTAAGCAAGGTATAATTATGATGGTAAATCTGTTTTTTTTTTTTAAGTAAGCCATTCTTAAAAAATGAGCCATTCTTGCCCTGCCCACAAGTGACTTTTGGAGAGATGATTCTGTGTAATTTTAATTCTACATTTTCTGTTCCTCAGAGTTGTTTTTTAGAAAAGTATTTATTTGGAAGCACTAAATTGAAGGGGGAAAAGTCAATGTGCTTTTAAAGATAGATTGTCCAGATTGATTTTTAAATTTTATTCTACCTCTATTTTTGAACATCATTTAGTAACAAAATATTAGTTGTTTCCTTGATAACAGAGAATAAATTATAAGTCCTATACTTTCTGAAATAGATGTCGCTGATAAAAAGTCAATTTGAGCCCATTTATAAGAACATTATATATATATATATATATATATATTTAACAAAAGTGTACAATACTTGTATACTGAAAACAATAAAATATTGTTGAGTCAAAATAAAAAGACCTAAATCAATAGAGGGATATGTTATATTTATGGATTAGAAGATTCAATATTGTAAATATGCCAATTAGTCCATAACAGAGGTAAAAAATCTATGACCCATGGACAAAATGCAGCCCACTGCCTGCTTTTGTAAATAAAGTTTTATTGGAACACAGCCATACCCTAAAACATGATCTCGTTCACTGCTTTTTCTGTGGACTAAAAGCTATTTGAAATAGATTTCCTTCCTTTCACTCACATATTACCTATGGCTGCTTGTGCTCTCAAAACCTGAAATATTTACTATCTGACTCTTAAGTGAAAACCTTTGTGAACTCCAGATCTATGCTTTAACATAATCTCAGTCAAAATCCTTAGGACTTTTTTGTGTGTAGAACTGGCAAGCTGACTCTAAATTGCACAGAAATTTAAAGAACCTAGAATAGTTGACAGTCGTGAAAGAGAACATTCTTAGAGAATTAATACTGACATTTTTAAAGTGAAGTTGGGCTGCTTAGGGCTCTGTCATCCAGGGTGTTTTTCTCAGCTTTGCTTCTCCTCCTTCGGGCTCCTAACCTTTGAGAAAGTCCCACCTCAGAAGACTCATTTCCTTCCTGAGTTTGTACGAGGGGAGGAGACGGATCTTCACTGTACAGCTCCTGTGACATAATTCAGTTCTGATGAAGGGCTGCAGACAGGTGTAGGTGAAAGAGAGGAACTGCCCTTACTAAAACTTGGTGCCTTCTAAGGAAGTTGGTACAGATGAGTGCTCTGGGCAAAGCATTCATCTGGGATGAGTGGGATGATTTGTGGGTCAACCCTGACTACAGTGCCCTCTTGCTTTGGGGTTCTTCCACTTTGACTTCCTCTGCTACAACCATTGACAACCCCATTGCTTCTGTGTTCTCCCTACACCTCAAGTGTGGGCAAAATCAAAACCCCCTTCTTTTCCTTGTTCCTGTTACCTCCGGTATCACCCAAGATCCACTACCCAGTTAAGTCCTCTGGCCTCAAAGCAAAGCAGTTAATTGATGAACTTTCTTATTTTGTATTTCAGAAGAGGCAAAAGCACCTCTTCTGAAAGCTGTGGAAAACCAAAATTAGCATAATCAAGGAAAATATAAAACCCTGACTGCCTGATTTATAAAACCCAGCTTTTTGATCTGATTTTGCCAAAATTATTGATAAGACAGTCAATCTCTGTTTGACTCATATTTTTTCTCCGATCTGAGTCATTTCCAGAGAGTTTCCCAATTCTTAGAAACGGATGTAGCCCTTCTTGAACGTTTCTCAGTATTTTGCCCCGTGCGAGGACTGACACCCACTGCCTTAAAAACCAAACTTTTTCATGACTCAAACTCCCAGACACCCTAGGGTCTGCACTTACTTTAAGGTCTCTTTGGAGCAATAAGCCTAGTGCATAAATGACTTAAAGCACAATAATGGTTGACGTCTTCCATTCCCAGTCATTACCTAGCTTTGTCAGTATGATACAGCAGCTACAGTGAAATGGTTCTGAAACCAGTCCCCCTGGGTTCAAGTCCTAGCTCCACCTTGGCTAGCTCTACAACTTTGGGCAAGTTACTTAACCTCTCCCTGTCTCAGTCTCCTCATCAGTAAAATGAGGATAATAATAGTGCTTACTTTGTAAAATCCTACCTTGCAAGGTCATGATGAGAATCCATTGGGAAGATAAACAAAATATAATTAGGAATCAAGACTTATTTGTCACATTAAAAATATCATTAATTCTTTTCAAGCCTAGTTTATCAGTTCTGCCCACTTTGGAGTTAACACTGAATAGGTGAGAAGGCAGGTCACTTCTGATGATACCCAGCTGTGTAGGGAGAGGGGCATATCCCCAGAAGAAGTAGAGAATAATCTGCATAGGATATGGGCAGCGTGATGAGCAGAGAGCATTCTGGTCACATCACTTGAGGTATCCTCTTCAGACGTGGTGGGAATGCAGTGGAAATGTTCCTCCTGCATTCTCTGGCTCACTGTCTAATCAAGTCCCCAAAGAATGGAAACTGAGTTAACTTTTTCTTGTTGTGTTTTTGTATCTTTGCCCCTCTCCAAAGAGAGGAAGCAAAGCCCTTTATCTGCTTGGAAACTGTGTCTTATGTACTTTACAGATTTTCTTTCTCTAAGGAGATCTGGTTATCATCTCTTCATCAAAGTATGATACTCCTCTGAACTCTCTCCTAGTACTGCATTTTCTTCTGTGCTGTGGACCACAGCTGGATGGGATGCACTCCCCAGGGTCTCACAGTGACCATGATAAAAAGGCTGTTATTGTCCCACGAAGGCTCCTTGGCATCCCATTCGGGGACCAGTCTAACTGCAAGCCGACATCACTCCTGAGTTTTCCACTTTATTTTCTGGTGTTCAAGTATTTGTATATTAATTCATTTGGAAAATGACTATCATGATTACAAAGGCTGTTTTGCTACTTAAAAAAATTTTATTGTGTTCCAATGGATTTTTTTTGTGTGTGTGAGGAATTTCTTTTTTCTTTTTTTTTTTTTAATTTATTTTATTGCATTTTAGGTTTTGGAGTACATGTGAAGAACATGCAAGATTGTTGCATAGGTACACACGTGGCAGTGTGATTTGTTGCCTTCCTCCCCATCACCTACATCTGGCATCTCTCTACTTGCTATCTCTCCCCAACTCCCCACCCCCCAGCTTCCCTCCCCTATTTCCCCCCACCAGACCCCAGCGTGTAGTGCTCCCCTCCCTGTGTCCATGTGTTCTCATTGTTCGACACCCGCCTATGAGTGAGAACATGCAGTGTTTGATCTTCTGCTGTTCTGTCAGTTTGCTGAGAATGATGGTTTCCAGGTTCATCCATGTCCCTACAAAGGACACAAACTCATTGTTTTTGATGGCTGCATAATATTCCATGGTGTATATGTGCCACATTTTCCCTGTCCAGTCTATCATCGATGGGCATTTCCAATGGATTTATTTACTGTTGAAAACAGAATTCTCCATTCTGAGAATGAACCACAGGGGGTCTCATACAAATTGCATTCTTCAGTATTTTTTCTGTTTACTATTCATGCACATATTCCTGATTTGGAAATTATTCAAGTGTCCACAAGAGTAAATGATTTTAAATAAAATGGTTAAAATATTCTAATGTAGTCATATTTCTGTTGGGGTGAATGAATGTTAAAAACAGGAGTTTCAAGCATCTAAAAGTGAAGGTGTAGACAGAAGAACTAAAGTGTAAGAGGAGAGGAAGGAAGCACTATGATTTCTACTCAACACACAACCATTCAGGCTATTCAAGAAGTAACAGGGTTTTAGATCACCCATAAATATGAAAGCATGATGGGGAAAGGGGCCCAAGGGTATGGCAGTGGGATGCAGACATCTCTTTACCTAATCCTGCCTTTGCTGTTAGAGTGCTTTCTACCAGGGAAGGCTTCTTTTCTCCAGCAGTAAAGCTTCTTAATGAAAGCAGTTTGTATATGGAAACATATACCCATTTGCAATCTCAAAAAACAAAGTGGACATAAAATACAGTATTAGTATTATTTTCCTACTGCTTCATCATGAAAAAAAAATTGTTACTTTTGAAGTTTAACTGCTTCAGAATCAAAAGGGCTGAAAAACATAATTATTGACACATAAAAAGGAGAAATTCCTAACAACCTGCATGAATCAGGTTCTGCTAGCAGTTGTAACAAATCACCTCCAGATCTTGGGGCTTTAGAAAAGGTTTCTTTGTCTCCTCACAGTGCAGTGCAGGTCTCTGCTGTGGTGGGTGGGTAGGGCAGTTCTCCTCTACAGTCATTCAGGCTTCTTATACCTTGAGGTTCTGCCTTTCAGTACCCTAGAGTCCTCCTAGGTCCCCTGCATCTGGCTGGCAGAGAGGCGGGGAGAGAGAGGGAGTGGAGGATCGAGCTTGGCAGCAGTGTCCATTGTTCCCATCCATATTCTTCTGGCCTAACTGCAAGGGAGACTGGGAAATATAATTTAGCTGTGTGCTCAGAAAGAACAGGAGGTAGATTTGCTGAGTATTCATCCAGTCTCTGTCATGTAATCTAAATTAAAGGTCATATATTAGCAGCATTAGCAGCAGGTGAGCTGAATGTTGTCCCCAGGTGTGTTTCCTTTTGGCCAGCATCAAGTGGTTTAAAAAGTCAATTTAGTTCAAAAACTTTAATGTGGGAAGATATAGAACATTAAAAAAAAAGAGAGAGAGAATCTAGTATTTTTGGTTTTCTCAAAAAATCCAAAGTGGGTCTGCATTTTCATGTGTCATGAAATGGCTGAAATCAAGTAGCAATTGCCCCTTAGCTTAGGTCTCCAGTCTCCAGTTCACCCTTGCTGGGGCTCAGGAAATGATACCCCAAAATATGGTGCTCTGATATGCTGAACTAAAGTGTAATCACCTGATGGGTTCTTCTTTCTGCTGCACAGGCAAAACTAATTCACTGAGACCATGATATTGCAGTAAAGAAAGAGTTTAATTAATACAAGGCTGGTCATTCAGGAGAACCAGAGTTATCATGTGAATCAGCCTCCCCAAAGGCTCAGAGGTTTTTATGGTCAATTTGGCGGGCAGGGGACTAGGGAATGGGTGCTGCTGACTAATTGAGGATGCAATCATAAGAATGTGGAAAATGATCCTTGTGCCCTGAGTCTGCCCTCAGGGTGGGTGTGGGGGTCATGGAACCAGTTGAACGATGAGTCACAAGTCTGGGTGGGGTCAGTCAATTGCCAGAATGCACCAGTCTGTAAACCATCTCAAAAGACAAATCTTAGGTTCTATTATAGTGATCTATAGGAGCAATTGGTCACAAATCTTGTGACCTCTGGTCATATGACTCCTGAATAGTAAGAGATTATAGAAACTATGTATATATTTTAGCAGAATTTGGGATCCTCCCATAATCCTAATCGTGTCGCCTTTCATTAGTCTTACAAAGGCAGTTTTAGCTCCTAAACAAGGAGGGTGCAGTTTAAAAGAGGGAGGATTATCCTTGCTTCAAAGTAAAAATATCAACTAAATTTCTCCCATTATTAGCTTGGCCTATGCCCAGGAATGAGTGAGGACAGCCAGCCTGTGAGGCTAGATTGGGTCAGCCATGCTGGACTTCTCTCCCTGTTGTGATCTTTGCAAAGGTGGTTTCAAAAGGAGTAGCCTCAACGTCCCTATGATTCTCTTCCCTCCCCCTCAACCCTGCCCTGTCTCTCAGCCTTCTATCTCTCCCAAAGCACCAGATGAGGCTTTTCTCTGATATTCCCTTATCTACTTTAAGACCAGACTTGCCAAAGAGAACACAGTTGCCTTCCATCCCCTCCCTAAAATCCAGAAAAGAAGATTGAGAAATGCAATCACACTTTGAGAGACTTTTTCACAAAATAATGTCTGTCCCTCTGGCTCATTCAAATTACAAAGAGAATCATTTACAGGTTAATTTCTGTCTCCCAGGTACATTACTACTCCTTAAAATTGCTATGCCTCATCTCTAGTTCCCCTAGGAAGAAGGGCACATAAACATCTAGACCTCATTGGGTTACTGAGCAATTATTCTGTAGTTTTCATGTGCTATGCATGTCAAATAAGAGTATGTCTTTCCTCTTATTAATCTGTTTATTGTCAGTTCATTTACAGCAAACCTTCAGAGGGTAGAAGGGAAGCTTTCCTCCGGCCCCTGCCCCTTGAAGCCTGTTTCACTCACTCATCTGCCTGGCCTTTGAAGGTGCTTACACTTGCAATCTCCGGTCTGCATGATGATTTATTCTTTTTTATATTTTAGATCTTGTCATTAATATGTTAATACTAACAATCGGCTGCTATGGATTGGTTCAGTTTGTAATTGTTAGATTATGTTTTAGATCACAGTGAAAACAACTTGCCAGCCCTGAAACTCTTTCGGTAGAAGTAATGGCTCATCTCCAATGATGAATGAATTGAGATGTTTTCCTTTTAGCCTAATTGTTTGTTTAGTCTTAATCCATATTCTGAGCTAAAATGGTAATCTATCAGAAATATTATTGAATGTGAACATTTTTCTTTTTTCTTCCTAGGATTAATAATGTTAGCTGGGCTTGTAATTTTAAGATTCTTTTTATGGACAAAGATCTTAAGCAAACAAAATGATCCTTAGGTTGACAGCAGAACAGTTAATAGAGATGTACTCTAATTCATTGCTGCTGACCATTGGCAGTTTGTGGAATGGGATCAGGTGGATTTGGCATGGCTATTAAAATAATCAACTTAAATAAAAGACACATACCAGTATAATTCCCTTGTGGTTCTTATAGTTGGACTTGAAACTGTTCCACAACTGAAATTTGGAAAATCAAGCTATATTGAAAGTGGAGGGAGGAATGGCTGTTGAATTTAAATGACAGATTTAATTGTTTTGTTTGGTTGGAGACCACTGTCTATAAATATCTAAGAGTTTAGTGTTAGACATTTGTATGCTATTCTAAAAAGAAGGAAATAGATGATCAAACTTACAGTGAACAAACTATTTGCAAACCTCTTAACACCCTAGAAAGGCAAAGAAAATAAATGTAAACACATCTAAGGGCAATTAATACTCACAAAATGAAAATACATTATATTGACAGCCATATCTTTTTGTTTGCTTTTTTTTTTAATTGTACTTTAGGTTCTGGGGTGGATGTGCAGATCATGCAGGATTGTTGCATGGGTACATACATGGCAAGGTGATTTGCTGCCTCCATCCCCCCACACCTGTATCTGGCAGTTGTTCCCATGAGCAAAGCTTGAAGTATTATTTTTAAAAATCACCTGAGGGTATTTTAATATTTCTGGTAAAATTACTTATGTTCACAATGGCAGCCTTTCTAGCACTTTTCAGTTTACTTGTTTGGATTTATAGTCACGTCTTGCTTAACTATGGGAATATGTTCTGAGAAATGCATCATTAGGTGGCTTTGTTGTTGTGTGAACATCATACAGTGTACTGACACAAACCTAGATAGTATAGCCTACTACCTGTCAAAGATATATGGTATAGCATATTGCTCCTAGGTTATAAACCTGCACAGTATTTTACTATACTGAAAACTGTAGGTAATGGAAACACAATTATATCCAAATGGCATTTGTGTATCTGAACATGTCTAAATGTAGAAAAGGTAAAAATACAGTGTTATTATCTTACAGGATCACCATCATATAATCGATCTGTCAGTAACCAAAATGTCATTATGCAGTGCATAACTACATATACAGTGGCATAAATTCTGCGAAGAGAAGTTTTAAGCACATTTGTGAAACAAGTCAACAGAAGACCTTTTTTTATTGTGTATTTGGATGAGGAAAATAAACTGCTGACATAATTTGCTGATGATTCAGAATTGGCTATCAACAGAATTACAAGGTTGGTGAAATTGGAGGGAAAAATATAGGGAGCTCTCCTGTGAGAAAAAAAATGAATGGAAAATTGTCACCAATCACTATTGGTGGTGGGGAGTTAGGGGATTGCCTTTGGGGAAGAATAAGTCATTGGATGATGCGGGCTGACAGAGGCGGACTGAAGAGCACTGGAATGCTCCTGACTGACCTACCCTGCCCCAAATCCTCACTCAACACCAGGAAATGGGAATTGTTATCTCCTTGCCAAGATGGGGAAACTGAGGCCCAGATGGATTGATAAACTTGGCAAGTTCTACAAGCAAAATAATAGAGGATGTGGGAATTCAAACTCATGGCTACCAGGCACCAAAGTCCTCACTGAAAAAAACAGAGTGAGCATAGAGAAATGGTACTCTGAGAGAGAGAGAGAGAGAGAGGAGAGAGAGACCCATTGAAAGGAAGTGGATGGTAAGCTTGGGTTTTAAATGTGATTCATTGACTAGCTGACTGGGAGGAAGTTTCTAAAGGTCCATAGCACAGTGGGCTGAGGGACACTGCAATTCTTCTCCCTCCAACTCCCAGAGACTTGTCCAGCTGCGTGGACTTCAATCAGGGGCACTTTGGTACCAGAAGGATACAGGGTGGACAGATTCCAATAGAGCAATAAAGGGAACAATGAACAGTAAAGGAAACAGAGATTTATCTGTCAAAGGGTGCATGAATCCAAACACTTGTAGCTTGTTTTAATGGGGAGGAGAGGACGCAGGATGACAACCCTTTGAAGTGTGTGTCTGGTCTTAAGGAGTGATTAGCTTGTAGGAGGAGTACACCCAGAAATAAAAAGTGTTGAAATGTGGACAAGAAACATCTAAACTGAGAGCAGAAAATGTTTTTTGGAAAAGTTACAGGGCAACTCCCTGAGGCTCCGATGTTTCTCACTTTCCCTGACTCACTTGTTTTCTGGGAGTCCCAGTGCCTCTTGAAGAAACCCCTTTCCCATTCCTACGCATCTGCAGCAGGTGGCATGGGCCAGACCAGCCCTCTGGGGATGCTGATCCCAGGGAGCATCCAGGCCGGAAGGTCCAAATAGGCAAGTGACTCATTTGCTTTTCCTCCCTTGGTCATATCTGTGACTCATACACTTTCTTTCAGTCCCAAGTCTGAGAAAGGAACATCAAAAAGCCCAAGATGTTATCAAATATTTGATGAAAAAGAAAATTCCCCTCTCATATGATCCTTACAGAAAATATTTACTTAGTCTTTTCATTTTGTTGACATTTCTTTGATTTATCAACATTCAGGAGGTGGAGTGAGGAGAAGGAAGGCTGTAAGTGGGACAAAGAAACATTAGGATGGCTCAGTCACTGCCGTTCTGAGGGAGTGATCTAAGCTGCTCACCCACAGAGAAAGGGTAAATGGTCCAGCTCTTAACTAATAAGAATGTTCACTGCAGCACTGTTTACAATAGCAAAGACTTGGAACCAACCCAAATGCCCGTCAATGATAGGCTGGACAGGGAAAATGTGGCACATATACACCATGGAATATTATGCAGCCATAAAAAACTATGAGTTTGTGTCCTTTGTAGGGACATGGATGAACCTGGAAACCATCATTCTCAGCAAACTGACGCAAGAACAGAAAATCAAACACCACATGTTCTCACTCATAGGCAGGTGTCGAACAATGAGAACACATGGACACAGGGAGGGGAGCATCACACACTGGGGTCTGTGGGGGTGAACTAGGGGAGGGACAGCAAGGGGTGGGGAGTTGGGGAGGGATAACATGGGGAGAAATGTCAGATATAGGTGATGGGGAGGAAGGCAGCAAACCACACTGCCATGTGTGTACCTATGCAACAATCTTGCGTGTTCTTCACATGTACCCCAAAACCTAAAACGCAATAAAATATATATTTTTTTTTTTTAAAAAAGAAAGGACTCTTCCCTTGAGTAAGTGAGGAGTATTTGCAGTGCTGTATTTGTAAGCACATGGTGCCTGTGTATAGATGGCTGGGAGACAGGATAAAGGGGTGGGTGATTTAAAAGCTTCGCCTTTGGTATTAGATGGATCTGGAGTGGAATCATGGATCTATCAGTTATTAGCTGTGCAACCTCCGGCAAGCTCCATGAGTGCCCTGAGGCTTAGCTTTCAGATCTATAAAATAACAATTATAAAAAAAAACAGCAATGATAATATCAACAAGTCTATCATTGACTGAGCGTCTACTCTGTACCAGACATTGATCTATGGATTTTACATATATTACCTCATTTAATCTTTCCAACAAGCCAAGATATGCGTAGTACTATTGTCCTCATTTTATAGGTGTGGAAGCCGAGTTACTGAGAGCTGAAGGAACTTGCCCAAGGTCACGCGATGAGAAAGGGGCAGAGGCAGCAAAATATCTGCCTCCTCAGCTTGTTGTGAGGCTTACTTAAGGTAAAGCAGCTGAAGAGATTAGTTCCTTGTAAATGTACAACAGTATATGTGCTTAATTTTTTTTCAAACTAGAGACAAGGAAGGGAGAATTCCTTTTCTAATTGTCCCAATTGCTGTCTCCTTTCTTTAAAATAAATAAGCGATTCTCTCTGCTATCAACGTCTTATGCACAAGCAGTTTACAATACTCCTTATTTTTTAACACAAAGGTTTCAGAATTCACAGAGATGATTTGTGAAAGAGCTGTGAGCAACATCTGATACTAGGCTAGGCCTGTCTCTCCACTTTATTCAAGAAACTGCTCTATTCTTTCAATCAACTAAAATAAACTTGTGAAAACCATTGAAAGCTTACCTTCAGTGAACATGTTCACAAATCTAGGGGCATACTTCAGAGTAGAATATAATGTCTTCTCTACATACACGTCACACAAACGTGCACGCATGCACACACACACAGCGCTACTCGGATGTTCAAACTGCCTTTGAAGGTGGTGTTGAGCAAAGCTGTCTTACCTCGTAGTGCTGCTATTCGTCTTGGTTGGTGTCTTAGACTGTTCAGGCTACCATAACAAAATACCATAGATTGGTAGCTTAAGCAATAGAAACTCACTTTCTCATAGCTCTGGAGGCTGAAAAGTCTAAGATCAAGGTACTGGCCAATTTGGCTTCTGCTGAGGGCTCTCTTCATGGTTTTCAGACATCCACCTTCTCATTATGTCCTCATCCACCTTCTCACAATGTGGCCTTTCCTTAACACATGTATGTAGAGATCTTTCTCTCTCTCTCTTCCTCTTATAAGGCCACAAGTCCTATCAGATTAGGAACTACTCTTATGACTCCATTCAGTCTTAATCACTTTCTAAAAGCCTTGTCTCTGAATACAGTCACATTGGGATGTGGGGCTTCAATATATGAATTTTCAGCATACACAGTTCAGTGTATCGAAATTGGCTGAGGCTGGATTGTTTTTTATGCTGGGGCCTATGTATCTCAGAGACTCATTTATGAATCATTCAAATTTTCCATGTGGTTATCTTTAGAACAGTAATTCCCAAAGGGCTGTGAATCAGGTGTTTATTGTAGTACATGAAGAAATGAAATGTAACAGAAAAGACTCTCTTGGTAAAGCAGTCTTGGAATACAGGGTAGTGGTGTTCTTTCTAAAAATAAGTCTTGGTGGCTATTGTGTTGCTAATACTGAGGACATTTTAAAACATAAACAGGGGCCTAAAAGTAAAAGCTAGATCTGGAAAGGAAGGGGGCCTTTCCTTTCATTCTGCAGAAGGAACACATTTTTTCCAAGTGGTTTGCATAATTTCCTATGCTGCTTTCATGATAAAGAAAACACGTAGGTATTTTGGATAACTGTGTAGACCAAGTTTTCATATCATCTCAGAAATATCACTGGGGCTGAATTGGTTAATTTAAGAAAGCTTGTTAACTTTTCTTTCATGTGTAATTTAAAACTGAAAATGTGAACATTCTATTTTCTTGCTTTCAGACTTTATTACCCTCGCCCTTTGGACATCGGCAGGTTCAAGTGGTGTATGTATGTATGTCTGTATGTGGGTGGAGCTGGGGGAGTGGGAGATGGGAGGGGTTGAACAAAAAAAAATTAGGATTTTTTCCATTGTAAAAGCTCAGGTAACATTCAGCTTCTGGTGCTCATTTTAGGGCCTATTTATAAGGCTATTGTCCTGAGAGAGGATTTTTCAAGAACGAATTTAAATCTCTCCTTCAAGAAACCAAAGGCCAAGACTGCAGACCCTATTGGTTCTCCCCACAGAGTAGAGAAACCTCATCCTTCTCAGGACAGTAAGGCTATGGCTTCACGGCAGAAGGGTAGGTAATAAGTTTCACTCTATCAGGAGTAGGAGACCATGATTCTCCCTGATTGGGGCAGAGGAGACAAGAACCAGATTAAAAGGCCTTTGTGGCCATGGATGTATTTGAACAAGTGGAGGGAACACTGAGGGCAGAGACAGCTCTGGCTCCCAGTCCCCCTTTAGAGCTAACTTTCCAGTGGTCGCTACACCAGCTTGGTCAGACAAGGGGAGGCACTGAGGTTTTGTGTCTAGGTTTCTGGATGATAAGGAGAAGCCCGTGAGTCTCCCAGGGCCCTTTATGGTGGCACCGGGTGCTCCCAAAGAGGAGACTAGGCTTGGATAGAAGACGTCGTGGATACTCATGCATCTCTGGATCTGCACCAGGCCCTGGCCAGCCTCAGGGAGAGACCAGATCACCAGTTCACCAGCACCTCAGTCCCCCAGCTGGGCAAGGATCCCTTTGCCGGAGATTCCAGCAGGCAGAGGACTCCCCCTGCACCCCCAGAAGGTCATGGAACCCTTAAGCCACAACTGCCTTCTCCTCTCCCTCTTTTCCATTCACCACCTTAGGGGGAAAAACAGGCGGGGAGGGAGAGTGGTGGAAACAGGGAGGGAAGGAGGAAGCCTACTGGAAGGCTGCAAATTTGTGCCAAGAAATAACTGTTACTCAAAGGCATGGTCTAAATGATAAGTTAAGGCTAGGTCTGAAAGCAGATAGAGCTAAATGTTACAAATTTTAAGATGTGCAACAGAAACGGGTATCTTGTCAGATTAGTCACAGGAAGAGAAGCCACATCTTACTTTCTATCTAGCTGTGCCTCTGGACTGCAGGGTGAGTGGATTTTGCTTCATTTGCTTCTTGTTTTATGCATGGCTAAGTGTGTGTTTATGTGTGTGTGTTTGTGTGTGTGTGTGTGTTGTGGTGGGTGTGGTGGGGAAAGGAATCAAATGTAGTTTCATTGGAAACATACTCGGTCACACCTGAGTCCCACTAAAATGAAATTGCAGGAAACATCAGAAAGTATAAATGTATTTGGCAATTATATCAGACATTTTAGCATTGAATGTCCCACTTCTCACTGGTTCCTCATGGCAGAGACAAACCAGAGCACCCTAACCAGTGCATTCTGAACCCAGCAGCCCACCTCCCAAAATGTGATTTGCAAATGTGCTGTCAGACAGACTCTCCACCATCACCACCCCATCATTACTCACAGCCAGCAACTGCTAAGCTTACTCTACATTAAGTATTCAGTATTCTCTTCTAAATGCTTTACACGATGATATTATTGAGTCTTTGCAACAACCATACTAATATTATCCCCATTTTAAAGATGAGGGAACAGAGGCTTACAGATGAGGTAAGTATTTAAGCCAAGATTCAAGGTCGTGCATTAATAGTTCCAAAGCCTATGCATGTTTTTTTCCGTTCCACCATGCTATTTTCAAGCTTCTTTTGAAGATGACAATTTTTTCTGGGGGGGGAGACAGAGTTTCACTCTGTCATCCAGGATGGAGTGCAATGGCGCAATCTTGGCTCACTGCAACCTCCGCCTCCTGGGTTCAAGCAATTCTTCTGCCTCAGCCTCCCCAGTAGCTGGGATTATAGGCACTCACCACCACGCCTAGCTAAGTTTTGTATTTTTAGTAGAAACGGGGTTTCACCATGTTGGGCAGGGTGATCTCGATCTCTTGACCTTGTGATCCATCCACCTCAGCCTCCCAAAGTGCTGGGATTACAGGTGTCAGCCACAGCACCCAGATAAAGATGACACTTTTAGAGAACTTTTTGGTATCTCTGAAGTTCAAGTTTTGGGCTTTCTATTACCTAGGTTCTATGTTGATGTGGCTCAGAGCCAGCAGTGCAGGGTGCAGGAGAAAGCTTCATCACCTCATCTTCTCAGAGCCCTGCTGCAATCTAGCATCTCCCCACCTTCTCTCTGCTTCAAGATCCGTGGAGGTATATTTTAATATTTTCTGGTATAGTTATCTTTATTTCAGTTAGCTAAGTATCAATTTTCTTGTCTAATATCCTGAAGCACTTCTCTCTACCTCCTATTTTTCTCCCTCTCTAGGTATAAAGTTTTTTTGATAAAGAAAAGTGTCATTAGACACTACCTTCTCTTTACCAAAGGTTTTCCAGTACTTCAATAAGGTTTCTGTCTGGGCATATTTTACAAATTTCAAACTGGATAATCAATTCAAAATATATGCAATCCAGCAAAGAGATAGCAAATACCACTAACTCTCTTCACTGGGTTTGGCCAAATCACTCACCCAGGGTAAAGTAGAAATACACCAAAATAATACACTTAGAAAAACGTCTGGACTCTCAGAACCCCAGTGCTTCCAGACAAACATTGACAGCTTTAGCTCTTCCTATTTCCAAGGCAAAGCGTTTTGCTTTTGAATCTCAGCTTTACAGGTTTCTTTTACCTTTGTCAACCTAAGTTTTCCAAATGTGTTAACCTCTTTTAAACACATGCCAGGTACAGTAGCGCTTCCTGGCTAGCGTGCCCATCTTGTCCCAGCTCACTGTGCAGGTCTTAATCATTCTTTAAATCCCAGATCCTACTTCCCTCTTCCATGAATCTTCCCACGCCTCTTCAGCTCCCACTCATTTCCCTTTCTTGGGAATCCTACAACGTTCATTAAGTGAACCATTACTTTTGGTATTTAATTGTGTACTGCGTGGAACTATTATCTATTATTTACATATAGGTATATATTCTCTTTCCAGTGACAAAACCAATTCCTTACACAGAGGTAATTTTGTTTTGCCACATATAAGTCCCTGCAGAATGACAACTAGCAGACATTTAATAAATGCCTGTTGGATGGATGAAGGCACTTTGTCTCAAGGGGATAACCCTAGAGTTGATTTGACTCAGAAGAAAATGCAGCTCACTGGAATGCTTATTGTTTTATCATTTCCTTGTAGTGGAAAGTCCCAGGCAGTTATCAATTAATAACATCAACAACTATTTTATCTAGTGCTTAACAGGGGATGACATCCACAGGTAACTTCACGGACAGAGCCTGTTGTGAAACAGGTTGGATTCATCACAGTTTACTACCTTCCTAGTCTCAGACCAGTCACTTAACTCCTGCAATACCACACGTGGAAAATATATTCTGTTATCAGTGAGTTAACAAGCCTGTGATACCACGTTCCAGAAGCCAGCAGGAATGTGATACTGGTGTAATTGAGCCCCTGACTTTGTGAGTTTGTGCACTTAAGCATCTTTGGGTGAAAAGCAATGATATAAACACAAAGGAACCATTATTGGAGAAATCATATTTATGTTCCCACATTGTATGGGGTCAGGGGAAAGCAAGACAAGGGCAGGACTTGGGCAAGTGACAAGACATATTAGCAGCGGCAGCAACAGTGCTGGGTAAACAGTTGTAAATCCCAAACACTGAGCCGCGTTAACATTTTACAGAATGCTTTGATCCTTTTCAGCAAGATACAAAGCAAGGATAAATTCACACAGCCCCCTTGGAGGTCAGTGTGATTTCTCTGTTTCTGTGCAAAAGCACTAACTAATCATATGCTAATTCATAGTCTGATGCTCACCAAACTGGAGCAGACAGTTAGAGGTAGGGGTGACATAAAAAAAAAAGACTGGTTTTCCCAGAACCTTCATGGAGATCCTGCAGCTAAGAGAAGTCACCCATCTCTGCTTTGGGTGTTCTTTTTAGACATCCAAATGCAGACTGGATGGTGCCTTCCCAGAAGAGCATGTTGTGGGTCATCTCTCTGTGGGGATAACTAGGGAAGGAAGCTTCCTCCCCAAGGACATGCAGCCAGAGTATGATTTTACAGCAGAATATAAGAATCTTAATAATTCATTGAACATAAATGATTAAGGAACTGATTTCAGTAAGAAGTTTCCAGAAGTTTCAAACTGTCATAACTGCCAAGTATTAAGGGGCAAGATGCCACTAATTCCCAGTGGATTTAAAAATACTGCTAGTTTCTCTCAGGGACGTTTCAATTTTGGAAAGAGTGTCAGTTTAGAAACACACTTAAAGGCTATTTTTAAGATTAAATGAAACCTGAAGAAATTAGACAATTCACCATTAAGAAGGACTCTTCTCAAGTAATCTTTGAACTGTGTGTTCTAGAAAGGACTGTATAGGAAGATGAGGAGAAGAGGAGCTGAAGAGGAGGAGGAGGAGGAGGAGGAGTCTGAGGAATTCGGCCTGGAGCTACTCAGATAAATTGCGACGAAGGAGGAATCTGACCCAGGAACCAAACTCCATCTCTTGAAGTGTCTGGGCCAAAACATGTTTTATGACTTGGATGCTAGAAAAAAATCTATGTATTTTGAATGCTGACATAATGAAGATCAAAGCTACACAATTTGGATGAAAAGAACACTACTGTCATGTTTCAAGTTATGTAAAATAAATGATGGAATGATCTTTAGATCACCTGGCTGAAAGGGAAGATTTGAGTACCTCACAAAATAAGAATCTTGCAAATGCATACAGAGAAAACGATGATAATGTAAACAAAGCCCTTGAATTTATATTGCATGAAAGAAGTTTAAAGTAGGAGTGAGTAAGTAGGAGTCTATGTTAATAGAATAGCCACTGTAAATAGAAAGATTTATCCATTGTTTACAAATCCATAAAATTACTAGATGAAAAATGTACCATTCTAAATACGTAGGACTCTTTCTCATTTGCTTACAAAAGTAATGACTTCAGTAGCTCTGGTTTAATTATGTCTCTGTCATTCCAGAAATTGAGTAGAGCAGGTTTTAGTCCCTGTTTTGGTTTGGGCAGGTAGCACAGAGGGAGGAGAAGAAGCTTCACAGATCAAGCCTAACTGGCAGCATGCTCTGGACCCTGACCTTTGGACACCCTAATTGGGCCTCTTCTACCAAACCAGACCATGAATTGCCCCCAAACCAAACCTCCTGAAGTAACCAAATCAATGAATGAATGTTAAAATGAAATGAATGATGGTATTAAAAGAGCCTCAAATGCAAAGGGGACCAAGAACAGAATCTGGTAGAGAGAGGCAGCCCAAAATGAGAGTAGGTACAGAAAGAAAACCAAAACAATCCTGAAAACAGGTTTCTTTCATTTCTGAGTTTTACCTCTATCCATCCTTGCGGGCTAGGGGGATATGGCAGCACAGGTGCTGGAGAACAGGCTGCGCTGAAATTTGGAAAACCTTTGGACTTAAGAGAAGTTACATGACCTCCCTGGGCTTCTGGAACCTCATGTATAAAAGGAAGAGGTTGGATTCAGTGATGTCTTTTCTACCCTAATATGTTCTGGTTTCCCCAAGCAAGTCTTCGCCCAGCACCGAGACAGCTGTCTGGAGCGTCCCAGAAGAGAGGCAAGCATTGTCCTCAGCGGAGCAAGTGAGGAGGAGCTGCAGAGGCAAAGGAGGGACACCAGGGTGGAAGGTGACTCAGGAATGAGACTGCTCTTCCCATTCGCCTCTCAGTCCAAAAAACCATGCTCCTTTTGTGAAAATTAGACCTTTGAGCAGCGTTCCATGTGTTTACTCTACTTGTATCAAAGAGGCTTTCATCTCCCCGGAGCAAATTATTAACACATTCCACCAAAGTTGTGAGGGTGGAGGCCTGACCTTGGAGAAAAAATAATCACCATCATAATAAAGAGTTGCACGAAACGTGAACTTAAGAAAAACTAACATAAAAGCCCCCACTTTTAATGACAGTGGTTGGAAAGGCGCCAAGGTCCTTGTGCCCAGGGGAGCGTGGCTGGCTGACTCCTTGTCCATGGGCTGACCCTTCTGTGCCCAGGAATTTTCCATGGGCAGGTCGTAGTGTGGGAGGTGGGGACTTTTGCAGGTTCAGCAGGTTGAAGCACTCACAGCCAGTTGCCCTCAGCCTTAACTGGAGACCAGATTTTGTTGGCTGAGTGAGCAGTAGTTCTTGGTTCCAGGCGATAAACCTTTGCCTCTCAAGATCATTTGGTTGGGAAGGGGAGGGAGAAAAACAGAGAGAAGAGAGAGAGAGAGGGAGAGAGAGAGAGAGAGAAGAGAGAGCGAGCGAGTGAGAGACAGACTGAGAGACAGCCAACTCTCAGATACAGCCAAGAGGCACAACAGATATAAAATAAGCCCAACAATGTTTCAGTCTCACTAACAGATTATTCCCCAAAGGGCTGTGAGAAATAGTTTCTAGGTAGAGATTATGCCATTCTCTAAAGCAAGTTCTCTTGATTTACAGGAATCATTCGACGCTTAGGCCCCTCCTTTGAGATATAGTTAGACTATATGAGTAAAGGGCCCAGTGCAAAGGAAAGTACAGAGAATACAGGGATTATTTACTGCCGTTGAAAATGGGATCCAGGATTCAGACTTTGTTTTTGTTTGCCTTTTAAAAAATGTTTCCAAGTAACCCCAAAATATATGGTACCTCAAGTCTTACGTGACTGTAACAACCAAGATTCATGAATAGCCTTGGATGTTTGTCATTAACATCAATGTTCTCCCTTTGGGACTGCAGGAGGAGCAGAAAGAACGGAGAACTCAGGATGTGAGAGGGACTTGGACTTCATAAAACAGCCAGAGGGCCCTCCTGTGAAACAGCTTGGGATTTTTGGCCTTGTCATCTGGAAAACTGAGAGTCTGCCTGTGATGTGAGGAGTGACTGCTGACACCGGTGGAGATGGACGAATAACTTTTGTGATTATCAAAATGACTCTGATAATTAGAAGGGATCTCAAAGATCCCACCATGTCACCAATGTCATTCATACCTTTTTAAACTTTGGCTAGAAGTCATGAGTACCATTTGCTTAGCACTTGACTGCTTCAGAATTGATATCTGTGCTGTTTCTTTTTGGTTTTCAACTTTTAAAAACATTTTAATTGAGATATAATTCATGTACCATAAAACTCACCAATTTGAAGTGTACAATTCCATGGTTTTTAGTATATTTGTGGTGTAACCAGCACTGCAATCTAATTCCAGAACATTTCGTCACCCCCAAAAGAAAAGCCTTTCCGTTAGTAGTCATTCCCAATGGCTGTCTGACCCTCAGCCCTTCCTAGGCCAATCTACTTTCTATTTCTATATATTTGCCTGTTGTGAACTTTTTATATAGAAGGAATCATACAGCTGTGGCTTTTTGGTTCTTCTTTTGCTTAGGATAATGTTTTCAAATTTCATCCTTATAGGAGCATGCATCAGTACTTTGTCCTGTTACAGAGTAATGGTACAGATATAACGCATTTTATCTATCCTTTCATCAGTTGGTAGGCATTCAGGTTGTTTCCAATTTTTTCTTTAATTTTTAGTTGACACATAATAATTGTACAAGCTTATGGGATGCAGAGTGGTATTTCTATATGTGTATAACACGTGCGATAATTAAATCAGGGGAATTAGCACATCCATCACCTCAAACATGGATCATTTCTCTGTGCTGTGAACATTAAAATTCCTCTCTTCTAGCTTTTTGAAAACATACAATACATTCTGTTTAACCATATTCCCCCTGCGATGCTGCAGAACACCTGAACTCTTTCCTCCTATCCAACTGTAATTTCCTCATTGTTAACCAGCACCTCTCCATCCTCCCCGCCCCGACACGCTTCCCTGCCTCTAATACCCACGATCGTACGCTGCTTTTTCTTAGCTCCCTCATGAGTGAGAACATGTGGTATTTATCATTCTGTGCTTCTCTTACTTTACTTAGCATCATGTCCTCCATGTTGCCGCAAATTACGGAATTTCATTTTTTTTGTGGCGGAATGGTATTCCATTGTGTATATATATCACATTTTCTTTTAGATTTAACTTTTATTTCAGGTTTCATGATACATGTGAAGGGTTGTAATGTAAGTAAACTTGTGTCATGGGGGTTTGTTGTACAGATTATTTAATCACCCAGCTACTAAGGCTAGTATCCAATAGTTATTTTTTCTGCCCCTCTCCATCCTCCCATCCTCCACCCTCAAGTAGGCCCCAGTGTCTGATGTTTCCTTCTTTGTGTACATGAGTTCTCACTATTCAGCTCCTACTTAACAAGTGAGAACATGCGGTATTTGGTTTTCCATTCCTGCATTAGCTGCTATGAATAATGGCCTCCAGCTCCATCCAGGTTCCCACAAAAGACATTATCTCATTTTTTAAGATTGCATAATATTCCATGGTGTATATGCACTACAATTTTTAAATCCAATCTGTCATTGATGAGCATTTAGATTGATTCCATGTCTTCACTATTGTGAATAGAGCTGCAATGAACATACACATGCATGTATCGTTATGGTAGAAATCTTAGGTTCCTCTGGGTATATATCCAGTAATGGGATTGCTGGGTTGAATGGTAGTTCTGTTTTTAGCTCTTTGAGGAATTGCTACATTGCTTTCCACAATGATTGAACTAATTTACACTACCACCAACAGTGTATAAGGGTTCTCTTTTCTCCACAACCTGGCCAGCATCTGTTATTTTTTGACTATTTATTTATTTATTTTGGAGACAGAGTTTTGTTCTTGTTACCCAGGATGGAGTGCATTGGTGCCGTCTTGGCTCACTGCAATCTCTGCCTCCCAGCTTCAAGTAATTCTTCTGCCTCAGCCTCCCAAATAGCTGGATTACAGGTGCCTACCACCATGCCCAGCAAATTTTTTTTGTATTTTTAGTAGAGATGAGGTTTCACCATGTTGGCCAGGCTGGTCTCAAACTCCTGACCTCAGGTGATCTGCCTGCCTTAGCCTCCCAAAGTGCTGGGATTATAGGCATGAGCCACCGTGCCTGGCCATTTTTTGACTTTTTAATAACCATTCTGACGGATGTGAGATGATATCTCATTGTGGTTTTGATTTGCATTTCTCTAATAATCAGTGATATTGAGCCTTTTAAAAAATACGATATTTGGCCACATGTATGTCTTCTGTATTTTTTTTTATTTTCATATTTATTTATTTATTTGAGACAGGGTTTCATTCTGTCACCCAGGCTGGAGTACAGTGGTGGGATCTCGGCTTGCTGCGACCTCTGCCTCCTGGGTTCAAGCGATTCTCCTGCCTCAGCTTCCCAAGTAGCTAGGACTACACGGACACTCTCAGGGCAAACTCTAGCACCTTAACTTGGCTAATCATGCCTGGAACTCTTCTTAGCACCCATGAGGTATTATCATCCTCATTTTAGAGATGAAGAAATAAGCTACACAGAGATTAAGTGATAAAATTGATAAAGGAGCTAGGGTTTGAACCCAGGCCAGACTCTTGTCTACTGACCATTACCCTCAGGTACCTCTTGAATCACCTTGGCCTCAACTTCTATATTTTCCTACATGAACCTGTGCTCAAATTATTCTGAAGATTCTCCTTGCTTTCTAGGGGTTTTTACATTTCCTGTGCCATTGAAAATGATGTTTCCACCATCCGGAATGCTCTTTCTTCCTTGTTTGCTGTTCCTATGCATTTTCCAAGACCAACTCAGATAACAGCACTTCAAGCCGGGAATCATGTCTTATTATTTTTTTAAACTCCAGCACTGTATCTGTTTTATAATAGGTATCCCAATATTTACTAAGTAAAAGAAAATGATTATTTCTCTTTCTACTACTTCCAAAGCAAAGTTATTTTGCAAACATTTTCCATTGAAAGCAGCTCCATAGATATCCTATTCCTGCATTAAGGCAACTGATTAGAAGTGAATACTTGTAGATGGGTATATATGAGGGCAAGATTCTCTGAAATATATTGACTATATGAATTCAATATATACAGTAAGTCCTCACTTAACCTTATCAATAGGCTCTTGGAAACTGTCACTTTAGGAGAACTTATGTATAATGAAACCAGTTAACCATAGCCTTGTTGATATAAGCAAGAGTTAAGTTCTCGTCATTTCTGGTCACGAAAACATGCCTAAAATTCTAAATAATGACCCAAAACATTTCTAATATTAAACATTAAAAATAAATGTGAACTATTCAGACATTTAAGAAAGATAAGTAAAAACAAGTAATATAATTATTTACCCTCTAATTCCAGTTCAGGGTCAAGGGTGGCCAAAGCCTGTCTCAGCAGTCAGGGTGCAAGGCAGGGACCAGCCCGGGACGAGATGCCATTTGTCGCAGAGGATGCCCACACGCACCCACACTCACTCCCAGTTCACCTCACGGGCACATCTTTGGGACTGGGAGGAAACTGAAAGACCTGGAGAAAACTCGCTCTAGGCATGGGGAGAACCTGCAAGCTCCACACAAACAGTGGCCCTGTCTGTGAATTGATTTTTTTTTTCTCATCAACAATATAACGAAATGACATTGAACAAACTGATGTTATCCAAGGACCTGCTGTATTGTATTGGCCATATGAATTCGAAGAGGTGGCATCAGCAACGTTCTAAAGAGCACCAAGCACTTCTAAGGTTTGCTTATGGCCCCACATGTCTATCTCAATTTGAAAATAAATCTCTTCTGTGTTGCCTCGTCAACTAAAAATTTGTTACAACAGTGATTTATTTCAAATGCTTCATGTCAGAACGTGGAAGAAATCCGAAAGCTGTTTACATTGGAAAGTCTGCCCCAAATTCACATCACTCTAACAACTTTCCTCCCCCTCTCACCATCCCCTGATACCACATGGAGTTGAGGTAAAGATACAGTATGGTACAGGGATTTAAGGTCACTCCAATGTCTATTTTCATTACAACTACCATAAGGCGTATGAGAAGACAAGCATTTCCTGGCAAGCAACATTTTTTGTCATCATCAGCAAAAGAGGAAAATATAAATATGGTGTAGGGAAAAATATCCCCTGGAAAGACCATAAAGTGGCCTTAATTCAGAAATAAAATCTGTGTGTCCCTGTTCCACTAATTCTCCCATACTATTAGCTATTGGAAGATGAGGATGAAATCCGAAGGTAAACAAGTGGTGTTTGAACTAAGGGAATGGAGTTGTGAGCAGCCATCAACCTGGGCCCCAAACATAATTTTACTGTGAACAAAGAAAGCCCTGTTCAAGAGTTGTAAGGGTTAAAATGATTGCTGAGATATGGCCCCTGCTCCTTGGAAGATGCAAAAAAGCGTAATAAAGACCATTCTTTTCTGTAAGTTTTTAGTGACATGAAAGTTGAATCTTGCATTTTTTGTTAACATGACTTTTAAATGTCTTTTATTATTAATGAGGGTAACTGTTCAGGATGAACACATTTTTATGTGATATTTCCAGCGTCCTATCCCCAGAGGATCTTAGTTTTGTTTCTGAAAACCCATAAAAATAAAGGTGGAATCATAGTCATTGGCAATCTTTCTGAGGGATCTCAAAGTGTGAATAAAGATAGTCTCAAGCACAGTGGATATATGTGCAAAAATGGCAAAAGGAATCTGTGTCCATCCAGGGAAACAAAAAGATTATGTCTTTTGTTATCTATTAATACATGCCCCATCATTAGCACTGCAGTGGCACCTCTGTTTGATGGTGCATGTTCTTTCTTTCTTTCTTGTTTCTTTTTTTTGAGATGGAGTCTTGCTCTTGTTGCCCAGGCTGGAGTGCAATGGCGAGATCTTGGCTCAATCTCCGCCTCCCAAGTTCAAGCGATTCAGCCTCCCAAGTAGTTGGCATTACAGGCAAACATCACCATGCCTGGCTAATTTGTATTTTTAGTAGAGATGGGGGTTTCACCATGTTAGCCAGGCTGGTCTTGAACTCCTGACCCCAAGTGATCTACCCACCTTGGCCTCCCAAAGTTCTGGGATTATAGGTGTGAGCCGCCGCGCCTGGCCTGATGGTACATTTTTTTTAAAGATAATTTTCTCTGCTTTCTGGGAAATCAGTAAGTGCTCTTCTCTTGGTCTTAGTCCATTTGGGCTGCTATAACAAATTGCCATACACTGGATGGGCTAAATTACTAACATTCCTTTCTCATCATTCTGGTGGCTAGGTCTCTGAGATAATGGTGCCGGTTCTCGTGAGACACCTCTCTTGGGTTGCAGACAGCTGACTTCTTATATTTCCATATGGCAGAAAGAGGATGTGAGAGCTCTCTGCGATCTCTTTTACAAGGGCACTAACTCCATTCATGAGGGCTCCACCTTCATGACCTAATTACTTGCTGAAGGGCCCACATCTTAATACCATCACTTTGGGAGTTTGGATTTAAATACAAACACTTGTATTTAAATCCAAATTATACCCAAGTTCCATAACACTTGGGTATAATTCTCCCACCCTCAGAGAATAGCTAAAATGGTCATGGAGGCTGCTCTCAGTTTTCTAATGCCAGGGATTCTCTTGTTAACATCTCATTCACCCAGCCACTCCCCTTTAAATTATATCCCACATCTAACCGCTGCCGGCCACCTGCATTGCTCTCGTTCTGTTGTAGGCTGCTAGCAGGGCTAACCTGCCTTATTGCCACAGCCTCACTGTTGGGCTTTCTGCCCCTGACCACATTAGTCGATTATTGCCCTGCAGCCAAAGGCAAGAATATAGCAAGTATCCCACTTTTGGGTGTTTAATCTTGTTAATATGTAAGTCAGATCAGGTCACCCTTCCACTTTAAACCCCCAGAAGTCCCCCATTTCACTCAACAGAAGCCAGGCACCTTCAAAGGCTTTTAAAATGCTGCATAAACTGACTCTTCATTATTTCTCCGTCTTTATCTACTACAAGGCCCAGCCTTGATCCCCCGTGCCGCATCCTGGACGCCTCCTTGCTGATCCACAAATATGCTCATGCTCTTGCCTCAGGGCCTTTGCTCTTTCCTCCCAAATGTCTGCACAACACAACTTACTCGCTCGCTTCCCTTGGGGATTTACTCCACTGTCACCCTTCCAATCAGGCCTACCCGGACATTTCTACTTAAAATGGTGATGCCCCCCCATTCCTGATCTCCCCACCCCTGCCTTATATCCTCCATGGCACTGCCAGCATGCTGTGTGTTTTATTTATGTATTGTGTTTATTTTCTACCTCCCCATTAAGAATGCTTGATCAATGAGGGGAAGGGCTTTTGGTTGCTCTTTTGCTGCTATATTCTCAGTGCTTAGAACAGAGACTGGCATTTGGAAGACCCTTAGACATATATGTTAATTAGAGTAATGAAATGAGGAACAGCAGGTTCTTTCTTGCGTGAAGGTACAGGAGGTAGCGTGCATTATATGCTCTTCTTCCTTCATCTCTTACCCTCAGTCCCTTCTCAGCTGACATGTACTGCTTATTTCTTAAGCCTGATATTTCTTGGAAGTGACATGACCAGGGACCACTGAAGCTGTGGTCTGCAGTGTTAGTTCTTGGACTAAGAGGCCACCCCTGACATTGCAGAACACAGACTTTCAGTAGGCAAATCCATTTTCATGTCTTTTCCATGTTGTGAGCATATTAGTATGGCTGGCATTCCCACATCACCTTAGAACAGTTCTCCCTGTTTGAGAAGCCACCATTGAGATTTGGGATTCAGTATTCTGAAGGTCCATGACAAATATCGAAGTCTCTCTGGATTTTGTAGGTGTTTTAAAGTTAGTCCTCCTCACTCAGTGAAGCACTGTGATCATAATGAAGTTGCATGGATTTTAACTACACACTTGTCAAAAGAGTGGTATTTCCTATATTCTAATCTGCTTCTTGCCTGGATAGCCCATTGACAGGATGAAGAAGGCATCAGTAATCAGTTACCGGAATAGCTTGAGTAAGACTCTGAAAGAAAGGCCCACAAGGTGAATATGTTTTGAAGGGAAAGTGGGGGAAGGTCAGAAGCTTAGGGCGTAAATCAAGCTGATTGGGGCAGCCAGGCAATAGTCTAGGGGAACTAAACGCCAAGCTTGGCACTTCACAAATATCACAGAACACATGATGAGCCAAGCACTTTACAACGGACTTAGACTAACATCTTCATTGAGGAAACTGAGGAGGAAGTAGCTAGGCAGCAGGACGGGGACTGAAATTAAACTTCTAAGCTCTGCCAAGGGCCCACTGATCCAGAGTAGAGGCAAGGTGCCATCTAAGGCTAGCTTAGGGTCTGCCCACGGTGTGGTGTGACCACAGAAGCCTGGCAAACCACTGCAGGGAAGGAAAGGATCCCAGGTTGCAGCGGACTGTGAGTGCGTCTTCCCCAGGCAAAGCTGTCAGGCCATGTCCCAGACTGCAACTTGCCTCCTTAAGGCCGAGATGAAGGTTGAACAAGGGATGGTGCAATTCTGGGTGGGGGAAGTTGAGGGCCTTCAGGTAAAGCAATGACATGGGTGGAAACTCTCCCAAAGTCAGAGCTGCTTGCAGTTAAAGTTCCTGCTGCCCCTGTTCTAGACAACGGTACTGAAGGGCTGAGTGTGGGTGAGTTCTTTCTTTACCCTGACTATGTAAAGGGCCTCTTTTTAAATGCTTTGGACTTCATCATCACTCTTTGCACATTAGCATTCTTGAATCTTCTATTTTTGGTGACTTCTAGCCAACAACAAGCCCTCTCATTGCTGCACAATTGCCTCATGGCTTGGGTTGGAGTCCCACATAGCAGAGGCAAGGGTGGTATTCTTGCTTCACAAGGGCTCATTTTCTGTCCATGCGACTCCCTTCAGTCCCCAGCTCTGGGCTCGCCCCTCTGCTACTCCAGCCTCCCGGTCAGGCAGCCTGCTTTGTTCTGTGGTTTCTGTCGACACAGGACAGATAGTAAGGACACTGCAGCCTTGTGGATGAAGGAAGAACAAAAGCTTTAAGAGAATGTCCCCTTTAGTGCAGATCTCCTTGTCTCACCAACTCCCTTTACAGCCCAGTGACTTCCATGTCCCAAAGCTGTTAAAAGGCTTCTCCAGAAAGACAAAGCAAGCCCAGGCAAGGCGAGGATTGGCAGACATCAGTTTGGTATTCTCAGGATGTTCTTTAGTAACATTGCAAGATCTGAGCTGGATTTGCTAGACCTCTTCTCAGGTTATCTTTATCTTTAAAGGCTTCAAATCAAGGGAACACAGCTACAAAGAAGAAACCCTGGTATTGGGCTTCAGAGGTCTATTTTAACATGTTCTTTATTAATGTGTTGTTTTTCTGACCAATTCCAAGGTGATATGATTTGGATCTGTGTCCCCACCCAAATCTCATGTTCAGTTGTAATCCCCAACATTGGAGGTAGGGCGTGACGGGAGGTGACGGCATCATGGGGGCAGAGTTCTCATGAACGAGGTAGGACCATCCTCTCGGTGCTGCTCTCATGACAGTGATTGAGTGAGTTATCACAAGATGTGGTTGTTTAAAAGTGTGTTTCTCCCACACCCTCGGTCTTGGACCTGCTTCTCCCCTGTAAGACGCCTGCTCTCACTTTGGCTTCTGCCATGAGTAAAAGCTCCCTGAGGCTTCCCCAGAAACAGAGGCCACCATGCTTCCTGTACAGCCTATAAAACCTTGAGCCAATTAAACCTCTTTTCTTTATAAATTACCCTGTCTCAGGTATTTCTTTATAGCAATGTGAGAAAGGACAAATACGCAAAGGAAACCCAAAGATAACTAAAAGTCAAAGAATAGATTTTTAAAGAAATAGCAAAGTAAGAGCTAAATCATCTGAAGTGAGAAAGCTAAAAGTCAATTTAGGAAAGTTCTTTAAGTCCATGAGAGGGATTATCCAAAAGTTGGGGCTTTGTCATTTTCAATTCCATTTAGGGACAAAGTAAAAAGAAAACGGCTCATATTAATAGAGTGATTCAATGTAAAAGAGCTTATTTCATACTTAGAGAGGTTCCTGGGAGATACTATTTGATTTCTTTCTTTGGTGATATATTGATGTATAGGTTTAATGTGGTCCTGGAATAGGGTCACAATCTTGAAAAAGAAGAACAAAGCTGGAAGACTCACACTTCCCGACTTCAAACTTCACGACAAGGCTGTAGCAGTCAACACAGTGTGGCACTGGCATAGGAACAGACTTATGAACAAAATTGAGAGTCTAGAAAGAAACCCCTACATTATTCCACAAGTTGTTAATGCATCCATCTGTCCACAGACGTTTGGGTTGCTTCTAACTTTTGGCTGTTACAAATAAAACTTGTGTGAACATTTGTGTACAAGTCTTTATATGAACATGCTGTCATTTCTCATGGGAGTGGAATGGCTTTGTCATATAGTAAATACATGTTTTTCATTTGTTTGTTTTTTGCTTTTTTTTTTTTTTTTGAGACGGAGTTTCACTCCAGCACTCCAGCACTCCAGCCTGGGAGTGCAATGGTGCGATCTCGGCTCACCGCAACCTCCGCCTCCTGGGTTCAGGCAATTCTCCTGCCTCAACCTCCTGAGTAGCTGGGATTACAGGTACGTGCCACCATGCCCAGCTAATGTTTTGTATTTTTAGTAGAGACGGGGTTTCACCTTGTTGACCGGGATGGTCTCGATCTCTTGACCTCGTGATCCACCCGCCTCGGCCTACCAAAGTGCTGGGATTACAGGCTCGAGCCACCGCACCCGGCAGTAAATACATGTTTAACTTTCTTTTTCATTTTTTATTGTGCCGAAAAATATATAACATAAGTTTACCATTTTAGCCATTTTGAAGTGTATAGTTCAGAAGTGTTAAGCATATTCACATTGTTGTGAAGTACAATAGATATTCAGATTTTCTTGTCTTGTAAATCAGATACTCCATAGCCATTAAGCAGCAACTCTCCTTTTCCTCCTCCTCCCCAGCCCCTGGTAACTGCCATTCTGCTCTCTATTTCTATGAATTTGACAACTTTACATACCTCATATAAGTGGAATCACAGTATCTGTCTTTATGTGACTGGCTTATTTCACTTAGCATAATGTTCTCAAGGTTCATCCATGTAACAAGTGACAGAATTTCCTTTCATTATAAGGCTGAATAATATTCCATTGTCTGTTTATATCACATTTTGTTTATCCGTCTACCCATCAGTGGACATTTAGGATGTTTCACCTCTTGGCTATTGTGAATAGTGCTGCTATAAACATGGGTGTGGAAATATCAGTTAGTATAGTTACTTCTTAAGAAACTGCTAAGTTCTTCCCTAAAGTGGACATACCAAATTACATTCTAACCAATAGTGTATGAAAGTTTCAGTTCTTCCATATCCTCATCATTTGGCTGTGGTGAGTCTTATTAACTTTAGCTATTCTAATAGGTGTGCAGTGGTATCTCATGCAACTTTAATTTGCACTTCCCTAATGACTAATGGTGTTGAAAAAGAAGACACACACACAAAGGAAACCCAAAGATGACTAAAATCAAAGACTAGGTTTTTAAAGAAATAGGTAAGTAAAGAAATATGATTGTTTCATGTGCTTATTGCTATCTTTGCATCTTCTTTGGAAAGATTGAGGACATTTAGGAAACAATGGCTTGGGTGGAAACTCTCCCAAAGTCAGAGCTACTTGTGGTTTCCTGCTTCAGCTGTTCTAGATGATGGTACTAAAGGGTTGAGTGTGGGTGTGCTCTTTCTTGACACTGACTATGATAATGACCCTCTTTTAAAATGTTTTGGGCTTTATCATCTATTCAATTTTTTGTGCATTTTTGAAATTAGGTTGTTTACTTTCTTACTATTGAGTTTGAGACTTCTTTATAGAGTCTTGATTCATGTCCTTTATCAGATGTATAATATCTGATATGATTTCAAATATTTTCTCCTGGTCTGTGGCCTGTCTTTTCATTCTGTTAAAATCAGAAGTTTTAAGTTTTATAAAATTCAAATGATCAGTTTTAAAAAATGAGTTATACTTTTGGTGGCATATCCAAGAAATCTTTGCGTAAACCAAGATCACAAAGATTTTTCCTGTGTTTTCTTCTAGAAGTTTTGTACTTGTGGGTTTCATCTTTAGGCCTATGATCCATTTAAATTAACTTTGGTATATTGTGCAGAATATGGATCAAAATTTATGTTTTTTCATGTGATTATTTAATTATTACAGCATATTTCATTATAAAAAATTATTCTTTCTTCACTGAATGCCTTTGTAATTTTGTTGAAAGTTGGTTGTACATATGTGTGTGAGTCTATTTCTGGACTCTTCATTCTGTTCTGTTGACCTGTCTTTACACCATTGCCACACTGTTTTGATTACTGTAGCTTTATAAATTGAAATCAAATAGCATTAATCCTTCAATGCTGTTCCTGTTTTTCAAAGTTGCTTTGCTTATTCTAGGTCCTTTGTAGTTTCATAAAAATTTTAAAATCAACTTATGAATTTTTCCAAAAAAAAAAAGCCAACTGGAATTTTAATTGAGGTTGCATTGAATCTATAGGTCATTTTAGGAAGAATTGATATCTTACCAATGTTGAGTCTTCTGCTTCATGAATAAGATATATCTCTACATTTATTTCAAAATTTATTTTTCTCATCCATGTTTTATAGTTTTATTGCACTTATCTTGTACATATTTTATCAGATTTACCCCTATGCATTTCATATTTTTGATGCTGGTAATTTAAAAATTTTATATTTCCAAATATTCATTGCTAAGCTGGTCTGGGTTTCAACTTTCAGATTTGTCTTAATAGATATTTCTGTCTCCTGTCTCATTACTACTGGGTGAGCAGCTAAAGGATACTTATTTACCTTTAGAAACGTATTGGCCACATCCTACTTACTTGGGCCTGGGAAAGGAAAGATTGGACCTGTTTTCACTACCTTCACACAGGCAGAATCCTTTTCCTGGTATCTTTGTATAAAAACAACGCTTCTATGGGTTCTTTTCTAAGGGAGCCTCCTGATTCTCTGCTATCCAAACAAAAACCACAGAGACTGAGCTCTTGGCACAACTGTGACCACTTCTCTAATGACTTGGCTTTGGCTGCTGAAGGTCATAGAGCTGCCTGGCAGGAAATGCAGCACAGACGGCAGGTGGCCCTACCAGAGCAGCTGAAAAAGTGCTCTATTCATGACAGATTGTACATCACAAACCACAGTGACAGCATAGCCTACCTGTCAGCCCAACGGCAGGCCGATTAGGTTAATTAAGGTCTTTGTCTTCAAGCATAATTGTTAGAGCTGTCAGCAGCATCAGTGATGCTAAAATGAAGAATTCTATTTAGAGAGTGACACAGAAGATCCAAAAGAATGCTTGTGCGAACATAGAAGGCTCAGAGGCAGTGGATTCCTTTCAATCCCAGAACAATCTGATTCAGAAATATTGGGGGTGAAAAGCAATCATGTTCAGTGGAGTTTATGGTGCTCTGACAGCATATCTGACTAATGTACAGATGACAGCTTGGAGGTTTTCTTAAGAGTCCTACAGGTAAGTCTCAGGGACAGAATCCATTTTCCAAAAGCACTGGAACCACAGACTGTTTAAAAACATTACATGTGGAGTTTTAATTACTAATTTGCTTGGCACAGTGACTGCCCACAAGGACTCCAGAGGCTAAGTAGGAGGTTTCACAGAGTGCATCATTGGTTTTTAAAATCTTAGACCCAGAATTAAAATATATATTTTAAGTCGAATTGGAAGTGTTAACTCATTGCAATTGCAGAAACAACAGCAAGACATCCATGCTTCCAGCCGACTATGCTCATCCATACTTGGGATTTCATAAATTCCTTTTGTTCCTTGGCAAGTACTGAGATTCTGATACCTTGAATGGGAGGATAAGTTATTAGGCCTTATCAGTCATTTACATGTTGTGAATATACTCCCAAGTGAAATTTTCTTCTGGCCATTGGGGAGAATAGTATAAAGGAGATCAAAGAATCTGAAATGAGTGAAGGGAAGTGGGAGAGGACAAAGGCATTTTTATAAAAGATGGAGAGAAAAAGAGACTAAAGACTCTACTTAAAATTTCACATAGGAACACATCAAAGTGAAATGGAAAAGCTCTCTGACCCCATCACAGGATGTACGACAGGGGTATGGCTCATTTACTTGGTCACCATGCCCAAGCCCCTTATGGGAGAGGGAGCATGCAGGTGAACTGGGGTGAGTACTTTTGGGCTCTGGCCCCAAAGCAGTGCTAGGGGTGTTACAATGCTCCTTTAGCCCTCATGTTCAGGGATGGCTTAAGTGTTAAACAACTCAGTGAAGAGTCAGTGTGCCAGCCTTTTTGAGTTCCCATACCCAGTGAGTCCTGAATTCTTGTCCAGCATCCAAGAAGAATCAGGATGGTGAATGCAGGGATGTTGAGTGATGGAGGTGGCTTTCAGCAGGATGGGGAGCTGGAGAGGGGATGGAGTGGGAAGATGATCTTCCTCTGGAATTCAGCTGTCCTGGAGCCAATCTCCTCTGTGATTGTCCCTAGCTAAAATCCTCTCAATATTCAGACACATCCTCTCTTCCCTCCTTCTCTGCCATGCCTCTCTGCTGCTCTTCTGCTCATAGAGCCTGGGGTTTGGGGTTTACATAGGTATAGGATAGGGGAGCATGGTGGGCCAAAAGACAACATTTGGGCATGAAAACAGGAATGCCTGTTCTCATTTAGGGCTACAGATTTAGGCTTGAGGGTGAAGCCCTCACCAGGGACCCCACCCTCTTGCCTCCTATTCATATCAGAGTATCAAAGGACACTATCAAGAAAGTGAAAAGACAACTCACAAAATGGGAGAAAATAATATCTGCTAAGGATCTAGTATCCAGAATATATGAAAAATTCTTATAACTCAACAACAAAAAGACTAAAAACCTGGTTAAAAAATAGGCAAAGGACTTGAATAAACATTTCCCAAAAGAAGATATACAAATAGCCAATAAGCACATGAAAATTGTGCTCATTATGTTGATCATTAAGAAAACACAAATAAAAATCACAACAACTTGGTATTTCACAGCCACTAGAATGTCTATAATCAAGAAAATGAAAATTGACAAGTATTGAAAAGGATGTGGAGAAATTGGAAGTTTCATACATTGCTGATGGGAAGGTAAAATAGTGAAACCACTATGGAAGATCGTTTGGTGGTTCCTCAAAAAGTTAAACATGGAATTACCATGTGACCCAGAAATTCCACTGCTATGCATATATATGAAGGAATTGAAAGCAGATGTTCAGACAAAACCTTGTGCATGAATGTTCACAGCAGCACAATGCACAATATCCAAAAGGTCTAAGGAACCCAAATGTTCATCAACTAATGAATGGATAAATAAAATGTGGTATATTTATACAGAGGAATATCACACAGTCATAAAAAGGAATAAAATACCAATACCTGCTACAACATGAATGCTCTCTCAAAACATTCTGATAAGTGAAAAAAGCAAGACACAAAAGGCCATATGTTGTATGATTCTGGTTATGTGAAATGTCCAGAATAGGCAAATCCATAGAGATGGAAAGCATATTAGTGGTTTCCAGATGCTAGAATAAAGGGGCAATGAGGAGTGACTGCTTAAGGAGCCTGGGACTTTCTTACATGGTGATGAAAAATGTTGTAGAAAAGAGCGGTGATGTTTGCGTAATCTTCTGAATGTACTGAAAACCACTGAGCTGTACACTTTAAAATGCCTAAAATGGTAAATCTTATGCTATTTGAATTTTATCTCAATTTAAAAAATAAATAAGACACATAGAAGCTCCAGGCACATTTTGGTTAACTCTAGGGAAGCCCAATCTTTGCAAGTGACCATTTGTGGAGAGGCAATCTAGTGTCATGGGTGATGTCTAGAGAATATGTCACCAGCCCAGTTTCTGTAAAGCATAGTTAGGCATCTACAGCTTCAAGCACTTAGACTTTTAAGTACACACACCCTTAATCAAGCTAGCAATATACATGTATTTTACAATCTGAAAAGTTATTTGAAGTTTGCCCAGATATTAGAAAGTTTCAGTGGTTGATTTTGCCTTCTCTCCCCTTTTCTAGTCATGATTGAGATTTTTTTTTCTTTAGGAAAAACAAAATGGAATTCAGTACAGCTGAACCAGAGAGAAAGGCCACAGCAAGTGCTTTGACTAAATTTGATGATGAAGCTAATGATCTCATAAAGATTGAATTTCTAATGATAAACCACAATTAAAGTCACTATATAAAAAGATTTTGTTTTTGTTGTTACCTGAAAACTCATTTGGCTAGACCATGATAAGTCAAGGGTCATGAGTTTGGTGCTTATATGGGTCTCTTAGTTTCTCTCTTTCATGGCCTCAAACTGTCCCCTTAGGCAGCCATCTTGAAAACATCACCAGGCGAGTTTACCATCCAAGTGGGAAGAAAGAAAAAAAAATTAAGGGTGTGTTTACCATCCAAGCGGAAAGACATTCTGTCATCTAAGGAGCTAGAAGTCATCACTCCATCCTAACAGCAAGTAAAAAGCTGAACTAACTGAAAATATCAAGGACCCTTAATTCTTCTTAGATCCATCAGAGAAGTGAGGTCATAGGGAAAATCACTGCTCTCAAAACTGGAGAGACAGAATGTTCTCTCCGGGTAAATACTGAGAATCTTAACTGGAACAGAAACCCTAGAGCAGAAAGCTCTGTGGGAACCAGTGCTGGGGTAGGAAAATCTAAATTATAATTGAAAAATTGTTGGAGGCTCAGCGTGGACAAGTCTGAGAGTTAAAAAGTCTAGGGAAACTGAGGATTAGAGCGAGATCTCTTGCATTTGTGTGAGTTTTACCTCTAGGAGCTCAACCAGGTCTTCACAGTGAATAATGGTGAAAAATCCTCTCATGCTTCCAGCCTGGGAAGGAGGAAGTAACCATTTAAAAAAATTCAAGGGGATTCTGTTCTTCTTAACAAGGTCTGCCCTCAGGATAACCGATTTTATGAGAGCTTAAATGACTGTTTTGTTTTTGCAAAGTTTAACTGATGTGGGGGAAAGGAAATAGTCAATTTTGGCCCCTTCCGTTCTTCCACATGGAAAAAGGAAAATATACAGTATCAACCCAACTACCTATCCTGCCCCACCTGAGAATGGGGCAGGGTGGGATCACTGAGGATCATTTGTGAAGTTTCACAGTCCAGAGGCACAGGCTTACTAAACGATTGAGACCTAATCTTAGGACTGTAGAACACTACCCCCTCCTCCCATCTTACAACCACCTTACTAAGACCTATTTACAGCAGTTCCTCTTACACAGCACATCCTGTCTGGCTATCAAGGCATCCATAATAAAAGCAAAAACACAGTGTGAAGAGAAAGAGCAAGCATCAGATACAGACTCAGATATGGGAAGGAGGCCGGAATTAGACTGATTTTAAAACAACTATGATTATCCTACTAAGGGAAGTGATGGATAAATTAGACAATATACAAGATCAGATGGACAATGTAAACACAGAGATGGAAATTCTAAAAAAGAATGAAAAAGAAATACTGGACATTAAAAACACTGTAACAGAAATGAAGACTGTCTTTGATGAGCTCTTTGGTAGACTCTAAGTGGTTGGGGAAAGAATATCTGAGCTTAAGGATATCTCCATTAAAATGTCCAAACTGAAAAGCAAAAAGAAAAAAGATACAAAAAAACAAAACCACGGAAAAGAATATCCAATTACTTTTGGACAACTACAAAAGGTGTAACATACATGCAATGGAAATACCAGAAAGAGAATGAAGAGAGAATGGAATTGAAGAAATATTTGAAGCAATAATGACTGAGAATTTCTCCAAATTAAAGTCAAACACCAAACCAAAAATCCAGAAAGTTCAGAAAACATCCAGCAGGACAAATGTCAAAATAAACTAGACCTAGATAATTACTGTATTCAAGATGAAGAAAATCAAAGATAAAGAAAAAAATCTTGAAAGAAGTCACTGGAAAAAAATATCTTACCGGTGACTGTAGAGGAAAAAATATGAGCATTATATCTGACTTCTCAGAAATTTTACAAGCAAAAATAGAATGGAGTGAAATATTTAAAGTGTTGAGAGAAAAACCCACCAAAGTAGAAGTCTGTGCGCTGAAATTAACCTTAAAAAGTGAAGGAGAAATGAAGACTTTCTCAGACAAAAATTGAGAGCATTTGTTGTCAGTAGAATTGCCTCGTAATAAATATTGAATGAAGGCTAGGCACAGCATCTCTCGCCTGCAGTCCCAGCACTTTAGGAGGCCGAGGTGGGTGGATTGCGTGAGTTCAGGAATTCAAGATGAGCCTGAGCAACATGGCAAAACCTTGTCTCTACAAAAAATATAAAAAATTAGCTGGGCATAGCCTGGGAGGTCAAGGATGCAGTGAGCTGTGTTCATGTCACTGCACCCTAGCCTGGGCAACAGAGTGGAAGCTTGTCTTAAAAAAAAAAAAAAATGATTCAGAGAAGAGGAAAATGATATAGGTCAGAAACTTAGATCTATATGAATAAAGGAAGAGCATTGGAAAAGGAATAAGTGAAAGTAAAATGAAAAAGTTTATCTTTCTTGTTATTAATAACAGCAACAGTATATTTGTATATGTATTATGTGTATCAAGGGATAGGAGAGGGGAATTAGGATTATTTTGTCATTATAAAATACACTATCCATGAAATGCTACCGTGATATTTGAAAGTGGACTTGGATGAGTCATAAAGGTATATTACAAATTCTAGGGCAACTGCTAAAAAAAGGAAGAAGTATAACTTATACGTTGAGAAAGGCAAGAAAATGGAATCATATAAAATGCTCAGTAAAAACCGGAAAAGGCAGAAAAAGAGCGAAGACAAGAATAGGAACAAAGAACAAGAGCAACAAACAGAAAGCAGTAATAAATATGGGAAATATTAATCCAGCTCTATCAGTAATCACTTTCAGTATCAGTGGTGTAGGGCAGAAGGAGTTGCAGCAGCCAGACAGCCCATCTCCGGGAAGGCTCTGGGCATGCCTCCCACAGGCCCCCAGCACGTGTCCTCCATGTCAAGATGCCCAAGCAGAAGATGAGCTTGTAACCGGGGGACAGGGCATAGGAGCTCAGCTCCCTCCCCGTGCTTGCCAAAGATGTAACCAGGGGCCTGGAGCAGAGCTGTGGGGGCGTCCCAAAGACACTTCCTGTTCTCCTATCCGATGTTTTCCCCAATGTGCCCAGGTCCTTGACCTCTCTTACCCCAGGAATGGGGAAGGGGTCCTGGAGGTGCGATGAACTTACTGTTGGAATAAATATCACGGACCCAAAGAGTTTAACAGAGAGCAATTTATCAGGCAGAGAGAGAGAGACAGAGAGAGGAGAGAGAGAGAGCTCCCACGCTGCCCTGGGTGGGGATCCAAGGGAGGAATCTGCACACGTAAGGTGCAAGGGGATTTTAACCCTGGAGTTATTCCTGCCCCATTCATGTTCTTGTTTAATGATAGGAGCTCTTTCAAACTTCTGCTGGAGTAACTGATCTTTGACTTCCATATTGGATTGGCTGGTAGGTACGCAACAGAGGCCGTTCCTCCCATAGCTTTCCAGGGGCTTTTTAAACAAAGGAGCTCACCTGGAATTTCTACCAAGCTCCAGCGCTGGGGGAAGGTCAGACAAAAAACTTTACATCCCGGGATGGGGACCTGGGTGGAGGCATGGCGCTGGAAAATTCCTGCCTTTGACACCACGCCCCTTGTGGACTCAGTTTTCCTTAACAGTCCCTCAAGCTCAACTGAACGGATGTGAAGGAAGAGCTCAAGAGATCGGTGCGGTTGTCAGCTGAATCTGCTCGTGGAAACAAAGCCAGAAAAAGGCAGCAGGAAAGGATAAACCCTCAGACACAAAAAAGTGCAAACAAAAGGGAAAAGGGGAGCAAAGGGAAAAAAAGGCTAATCTAAAAACTGAAGACGATTTACCTGCAGAAAATGGAGAAACTAAACCAAGGAGAGCCCAGCCTCTGATGAAGCAGTACTGTAGAGAAAGAAGCCCAGACTGATTAACATCACATACCATGTCTTACTAGTGGTCCCTGTCTCCCTTCTTGTACAATCCAGAGGAATATTTTTATTAACTATTTTGTAAACGCAAGTTTTTGGTAGCTGCAGGGACATTTTTAAGAAGGAGAGAATCCCACCAGAAAATAGTATAGGATTTTGAATTACATAGGCTTTGGTTGTCCTGGGTATGAGCTTAACATTCCATAGATTTTTTTTTTTTTTTGAATCATTATAATACAAAGTATGCCAAGTGGCAGTGTGGAGTCACAGCCGTGATTTAGTGTCCTGGACATTTTAAATTACTTCCGTTCCCCTGTTGTTTCTTAATAGATTGTTTCCTAAAGAAAATCACTCCTTGATCATGACTCTTCCTGTTAGAGTTGTGTGCCCTCTGTAACATCTTTAGTTATGGTAGTCCTGTTTTTGTAAAAACGTTAATGAGACATTGAAAATTTGAGTATGTAGTGTATATGATACTAAATTGTGAATTGGTGAAACTTATGTAACAGCTTATCAACATCGAAGATACTGGTACTTGATATTTTCTTAAGGACTATTTGCCTCTAAATTTTAAGCTGTAAGGTCACTGGAATAACTATTTAAAAAAGAATTACCTGATACACAGCTTTTTAGATTTGCAGTATGTATGTTAAGAATTGTGTACAAATTGAAATGCCTGTATACTGATCCTCAACACAACCAATAAAATCTCCATTACAAAAAAGTCCCCAATATCAATGGTCTGAATGCACAAATTTAAAGATAGAGATTATCAGAGTAGATAACTATATGTTATCTATAAGAAACCCACTTTAAACATTAAAGAAGTCTGGATTAAAAGTAAAGAGATGGAGAAAGACTTATCGTGTAAATACTAACCAAAAGAAAGGAGTAACTGTGTGTTAATTTTAGATACAGCAGACTTCACATTAAGGAGCTCATCACAGATAATGAGGGACATTATGTAATGACAAAGGGATAATTCTTCAATATAACAATCCTTCATGTGTATGCATCTAAGAACACAGCATCAAAATACATGAGGAAAAAAGTAAACAGAAATGCCAAGAGAAATAGGTGAATCCATTATTATAGTTGGAGACTTTAACATTACTCTATCAGATATGGCCAGATCCAGCAGGCAAATAATCATTAAGGACATACAGCTGAACACCAGCTACCAACTGCATATAGTTGACACCTATAGACTGCTTCATTTGTATATCAACTGTATAGAGTTGACTTCTATAGACTGCTTCATAATAGCAAAATAGACATTCTTCTCAAGCTCACATGGAACACTCATCGAGACTGACCACATTCTGGGCCAGGAAACAAACCTTAAGAAACTTAAAAGAATACAGATTATACAATGGTTGCTTTCAGACCCCAGTGAAATTAAAACTACATATCAGTAACAGAAAGATAGCTGGAAAATCTCAAAATAAGTGAAGAACACATTTCTAAGTAACACATGGGTCAAAGAAATCTCAAGAAAAAATTTAAAATAGTTTTGAACTAAATGAGAATAAAAATGCAACTCATCAAAATTTGTAGTATGCAGTAAAAGCAGTGCTTAGATGGAAATTTACAGCATTGAATGCACATATTGGAAAAGAAGAAAGTTCTAAAATCAATCGTCTAAGCTTCCACCTTGGAAAACTAGAAAAAGGAGAGCAAATCAATCCAAAATAAGCAGAAGAAAATAATAAAATTGAAGATGAAATTTAAAATAGGAAAAAAATAGAGAAGATTAATAAAACAAAAAATTCAACCTCTGGTCACCTCAGACACTACAAAACCCAAAGGCTGGAATGGCTAAGTCACCCAAACAGCAAAGATGGCTGCCCCGCCCTGCTCCCTCTGAGCGCACCATGTCGGGGAATTTAGATCTCTGTCAGCTGGAGAGCTCCAGCCGGGGTCACTGGAGGCCCCAGTTGGAAGGTCCCACTCAGTGAGGAGGAACAGAATTGGGCACCTACTTAAAATAGCAGCCTGGCCACGTTTTGGTAGAGCAGCTGTGCTGTGTTGGGAGATCCCTTCCACCCTGGATTAGCTCAGACCCTCCAAAGCCTGAAGGCTGGATTGGCTAAGGCACCCCAACAGAACAGCATAGACGGCACCCCCTGCTGAGCTTCTTTTTATCGGACTGCATTGCAGCTATTGGTATTGGTAGCTGGCTGGAATTCCAAGCCAGTGGGTCTTATCTTGTGAAATGCTGTGGAAGTGGGATCTCCGGGCTGTTGCTGCTTAGCTTCCGAAATTCAGGCTCTTTCCTAGAAATATGTGAGGGGGCATCTAACCTCCCACTTTGCCGGAACTGCAGCTACTTTCTCCGGAAAGCCCAAGTAGCTAAGGCTCCAGGGTCTCCAAGCGTGCCTGAGCTCTGCCGAAACTCCACCTAGCCCTGTCTGTCAGACTGAAGACCGGAGGCTCAGTTGGAGCGGATTCACAAGATCTCCTGACCCAAGGGTTGCAAAGATCTGTGGGAGAAGTGTGGTTTCCGAGGTTGCATATTCAGTCACCGCTTCCCTAGGTGGGGAGGGTCCCCTGGCTTTGTGTCACTCCTGGATGGGCCACTGTCCTGTCTTGCTTGTAAATACTGTTTTAACAGAGCATTCATACTGGGAAAACATGGAGTAATCTTATTTACTTATTACTCCATGTTTTCTCAGTATGAATGCTCTGATAGGGATGATCCTTTCAATTTCTAGCCATTTCTCATGATGCTTCTACAAAAAACCACCACAAAAGAAAAACAAACAACTATTAAAATGCTAAAAAGTTTCAAGATTAACAGAAATTTTAAGAGATTAAATAAACAAAAAAGAAAAAGCAAAAAATAAAATATAAGGTACAAAGAAAATAATGAAAAGATACTATCCACATTGCATCTGGCTACCTCAGTATTCTTTCGTTAAGTGGAGAGAGGAAAGAATTTTGTCTGAAACCAGGAAATGGGAAGAAATGAGTCAAAGGGAGAAAAAATACTGGACAGCCAAATTTTGCCGGCTCCATACTACCTGAACTGTCTTCTGGAGCATTCCTTTCATTTATCCACTGAAACCTTATCGGAAACATTATCTTATAGAACATGTTTTAATATCCAAGATTTTGGAGGCTGCTTGCTAAGATAAACCCTGATTTAGAATCCATGTGGGAAAATCCTTGAGGAACATAAGGAGTGATTGCCTGGGGGATTCTCTTGCGTCTTCATCCAAAAGACCCCAAAAATCAAATTCAAAATCCATCCATATCATCTTCATTTCTAATTAATGTGAGTACCTAGATCGCTACTTTTCTCACAGACCCCTGAAAAATAATACATTACCCTAATTTCTTAGAAACTACTCCACGGTTGAATTCCTCACCCATCTGATGTCCCAGCCTCAGGATGTGAAGGCTGAAAAAAATCACTTCACTTACCCTAAGGCCAGTGTTTTAGTATTGCAGGGAGGTTCTATCACCCTTTAGTGATCTTCTTTTGAGTGTTGTTGTTGCTGTTATTCTTTTGTTTCTCTTTCTCTTCTCCTTCTCTCCCTCCTCCTCCTCTTCTTCCTCTCCCCTTACTTTCTCCTTCCCTTTCCTCTCCCCCTTCTCTTTCTCCTCTCCCCTTTCTCCTCTCTCCTCCTCCTCTTTCTTCTTCTAATCTTTCTATGTAGCTTACCCCCAAATCATTCCAGACCCAAGGCCAGTTAAAGATATCTTGTTCCCATGGAGAAAGGAAGAATAAGATATGGAAAATCAGGGATATAACCTCATTTTACAAACAGAGTTAAAAGAATTACAGCTTGTGACATAATCTTAAAAACACCATATGTTCCCTCTGTAGTGATTACCCTTAACCAGATGATCTTTGGTTATTCAGGGCATTATAATAACACTAAATCAATTTTCAAATATCATTGAGGCAGTTTACTGTTTGCCAGTTGAATTTCATTATCTATATGGTTTCTCGGTGCCCCAGCAGTACCATCAGCTGGTGAGTGGTACTTATACAAAGTTTCTTGGCCTTATTGGAGTTATCAGCCTGCAGCCTTCAGGACTCAAGTCCTCTTTGCTGGGCATTAACCAGAAGTCTGGGTGGCAAAATACATGGCTCTCTGGTTTGTTGATGCTGGTTTGCACGAACAAGTTGTGTTAGCTCAGGGCCCAGTGGATGGTTTTGGTTATGCAACTACTTTAGCCTTGGTTTCTTCATCAATCAAGCAGTCCTCAAATTTCCTCTTTTTCTCAGTTTTGTGATTTTTGACATTAGCAGAAGTTAAAAATCCAGGATGGTTGCTAAGCAGTTTCATAAACGGAAACCACATTTATCAAATGAGCTCCAAACTAGGAAATTCAGTGAGAGGATTCCTGGGTGTCCCCAGTCCCAGCCCGCCTAGCATCTCACATGAGTCGGAGGCTGTAATGTCCTCCCAGAGGGAGCTGGATCTAGCCAGTAGGCACAAACACTCTTTTGGTCTTTACAAAACTTTTTCTGCAGAAAATGCCCATGGGACAACTCATTGTGAAGTTGAAATTATATGCAAGCCTGAATACAATTAAATTTCAAAATAAATTCCTTAGAATTGTGTGTGTTTGTTTTTTTGCTAATTTGATGGTAAACATGAAAGCTCAAAGTATCCTGGGGAAAGCTTTATATTTTTCTTTTAGCCACAAATAGGCCAATTAGACTTGAAAGAATGCACTTTCAAAGCAAAATAAAACAAAATAGAACATTTAAAGAGCCTCATACCATAGTTTCAGAGATAACTAGATATTAGATCTATAAAGATAGCAATGCATTGCTATTGAGTTTGTCTCTCCCACGGTCTTCCACACTCCAGGCAGAAGGGCTACAGCGGTGCCTTACCATCCTTGAATTTGTTGAATGAATGGCAGTGTCCAGCAATGCAGAAAACCTCAGGCCCAGAATGATGCTAAGGGGATCTAAAGAGTTTCTTGGGTGAAAATACTGCTGCTACTTGGGAAGATTTGAGAATATGGTGGCTCTAAAAATGTGCAATTGCTCTGTAATCTTAGAGACATTTTAGAGTAAACTTTTATAAAGGGGAACAAAAATATTTATAATAAGCATGATTGGAAAAATACTGTGAACAGGAAAGATGGTCTTAGATGTTCTCGCCTTTTATTTCTTTGAATTCCTCACCATTCACGGTCCTCAGGATCACTCTACCCTTCCCTGTCAAAGCCTGATTTTAGGAAAAGATTTGGTAAATTCATTCCCCTGAGTTTCAGAAACTGAAACTATATACTGCAGCAATACATTAAGTCATATTTTAATTGACAGAAAAGGCTTAATATACTGTAATAGTTATTCTGTTATTTTTAAATAAACATCAACATGTTAACCCAAGGGGGTGAATTTCTAATTGTAGAATTAAAAACATCAGTCAGAGCATGAGAGAAAGCAATTTTGTAAAGGAAATACTTTCTTAAAAAATTAGACTGTGTACTTCACCTATTTCACTTGTTTCTAAGGCTTGGTAATTGATCATACAGTAATGTTTTGGCCTTCTTACATATTAAGAATAGTTAGTACAAACAAAGCAAGGGGATGCATATCATTAAAATAAGCACTCTCTAATGAGCCCATGAGTTTCACTCCAAATCTCTCAGCAGCTTGCTCAGGACCCAGGCTAAACCAGGTACTCAAATACCAATCTCTGTTTTCAAAGATGAAATTAAATTGCTTTTGGCTTTGTTCATAAAAAATAGCCATTCTGCATTCATGGCACTGAATAGATTCCTTATGACAATTAATGTAAGTTTTATATTTTTACAACAATTCCTGGGCTGTGTTTTCATGAATATTTCTATTAAATAATTACCTCTTGGAAACCAAAGCGATCTTTTGTACTTTTTAGAGCTGTGTTTATGGATACATTCTCCATGCCTCCCCTTTCTCATTCCTCTTGAAATTGCTTGTATCTAAGCAACTTAAGACCCTGTCATTATATGTTTAATTCATTTTAGCATGTGTCCAGAAATATTTGTGCTATTGATAGAATCAGACTGGCCCTCTGAATACTGAGAGCTGGTCCCATGTCTGCAGATTTTCCCTCTGTGGCTTGCATATGTTGTAGACCTACAAACCGCCTGGCATATAGAAGCCCACTCTCCTCATTTTGTTTGAGATTCAAAATTCCCAAAAGTAAAGTAACCATTTCAGTGACCAACCTCAGAGGCATGTTTGTCTTTTCTTTATAAATTCTTAACCTTTTCATGACTTAGCAGAAAGTATGTAAGGCTCAGGTTAGGTCAACAACAGAGTAAAGGTTAACTACAAGAAAGTGACATGGGAAAGAATCCAACTAGTCCAAACATGGAAACATCAATAGGCAACTTAGACCAACCGTAACATTAGCCATCATCTCAGGTCCACTAGCACTTAATATATTTTGTTGATAGACTCTAAGACTCTTAGAATCTGTTTCTCCCCTTTTTTCAGAGTACAGATTTCATTGCTCTTAAAACTTTGCATCTTCTGCTGGGAATAATTCTGTTTTTGGCATCTGGAACAGCTCATAAATTCTATCTCTGGAATTTTAGACTACAACAGTGAACAAAATGGTTTCCTATTCCCCTGGGAAGCCCAGGTACGAATAGCTACTTACAGAAGTGATTAAGTGTGGAATTTTTGCGTTAGGCACAGAACAGCAGTCAACTCAAGAGCTTTTTAATTTACATCTGGAGTTTTGTTTATTTTGGCTCTATCAATTTCTACATCTGAACAAAATATAACTAAGCTATATCACCAGGAAGAGAGAGATGTGGTCTCCTTTTGTGTGTGAATGAAGAATACCTTCACATGTGGGGTAAAGTCTTGTCTAAACACGCTTGGTCTCACTTCCCCACATAACTTCCTGCTCAGGGTTTGTCAGGTTAATTTAACCCTTCCAAATGAGGAATAAAAATTATAATGAAATGATATTAAGACCTGTTGGGCTGAACAAACAGGAAGGTAAGTAGTTTTCTTTACTGAAGAGCCATTTATGTATATGCTGAAGTCTATTGTGAATCTTCAAGAGTGAAGGAGCACTTTCCAAAAATATTTGACCTTGGAAGAATTTATTCAGAGTATCTCTAAAAATCTCATGTTCTGCAAGGAACTAAGCCACAGTCAAATTTCAATTGAAAGCCTACTTCAATCATTCACACTCACCCCAGCACAAATCACAGTCATGACTTTGTTAACTTGGTTGAATTCCACGAGCAGTGTTATTTTGGGCCAGATCCGTAGCCAGTTGCAATGTCCTATTACTAAAAGACAGTCTATGACACAGGGTGTGCACATGTGTTTTTTAAAATGTAAAGCTCAGCTGCTCTACCAAAACGTAGCCAGATGCTGCTTTAAGTGGGTTCCCAATCCCGTTATACCTCACTGGGTGGAAACTCCCAACCAGGGTCTCCAGGTACTTCCTACAGGTGCCTTTGGGCTGGCAACAGGTCCGTACCTCCCTGGGACAAAGTTCCCAGAGGGAGAGACCGGCTGCCATCTTTGCTATTTCTCAGCCTTGGCTGGTGACACCTCCAGGTTCTGGAAAATCCAAGATGATTAAGGACTGGAGTGGGCCCCAAGCATACCAGAGCAGTCTTACAGAAAAGTGGCCAGACTGTTAAGTGGGTGCTCACTCCCATTTTTCCTCACTGCACAGGTCCTCCAGTTCTGGGCCTCCAGTCACCTACCTGCCAGAGCTGTTGAGCCAGTACCAAATCAACAACTCCCTGGACAGCATCTCTAAGGGCAACTGAAAGCCTCTCTGCCACTGCCTCTGCAGTGGAAGTTCCCTGGTCACCCTCAGACTAATGAAGGAGCAAAGACTCTAAGTGCCTTATCCACACCTCCAACAAGCTCCAGTCAACCCAATGACAGGAGGCCGGTTTGTCTCCCATAAGTCCCACACCCCCACACAGCTCATCACCAGATAAGAAAACCTTGCCTTGGGCCCACAGCACAAACCTTTCATCTTGGGCTGACTGCACTAAGCGATTGCTGACCTGCATTTCTCTGGGGCAGAGCCCTCAGGAGTCAAGCAAATGACCTTTGACCACAACTACTACTAAACTCTCTTCCTTTTCTGCCTCTAAGCTGGGGAAGGAACATAAACACTGAGATGGCCCCAGAGCTGCAGTGGGCAGCCCAGGAGTGCTAAGTCATAAACTATAGCTAGCACTCAAGGAGGGGAACCCACACTTTCAGAGAACTGAGAGGGAATGTGGCTGTAACTGTGAGGAAACATAGGGGAGCCATACAACCAAGCAAGAGTCTACCAACTGACCAATTATCCTAAGTGTCACCTGCTGGGTCACATCCCAAAGCCTCAACAACAAAAATACCTCACTAACATACTCCCCTCTGAAACCAGAGACAAGTAGTGAGCTTCAGATAAAGACCTCATTCCAGTGAAAACATCCAGAAAAGAAGCCTATTGATGGCACTCAATCTACACAGCAGTTAAAGGAACACCCACATACAGAGATGAGAAAGAACCAATGCAAGAACTATGGTAACTCAAATGGCCAGAGTGTCATAGGTCCTCCAAATGACTGCACCAGTTCTCCAACAAGAGTTCTTAACCAGGCTAGACTAGCTGGAATGAAATAGAATTCAGAATATGGATACAAACAAAGATCATTTAGATTTGGGAGGATGGCAAAAGCCAATCCAAGGAAAATGAGAATCACAATAAAGTGATATAGGAGCTGAAAGACGAAATAGCCAGCATAAAAAAAGATCCTAATGGGTCTGACAGAGTGGAATAACACAATACAAGATTTGACAATGCAATCACAAGAATTAACAGTAGAATACAACAAGCTAAGGAAAGAATCTCAGAGCTTGAAGACTGGTTCTCTGAAGTAAGATAATCAGACAAAAATAAAGAAATGAAGAATAAAAAGGAATGAACAAAACCTCCAAGAAGTAGGGGATTACATAAACAGGTCATTCTATGAATCATTGGCATCCCTGAAAAGGAAGGGGAAAAGACAAACAACTTGGAAAATATATTTTGGTGTATCATCCATGAAAACTTCCACAACCTTGCTAGGAGGCCAACAGTCAAATTCAGAAAATACAGAGAACTCTTGAAAGATTCTACACAAGATCATCCTTAAGACACATAATATCAGATTTTCCAAGGTTGAAATGAAAGAAAGAATGTTAAAGGCAGCTAGGGAGAAATGGCAGGTCATCCACAAAGGGATCCCCATCAGGCTAACAGTGGACCTCCCAGATGAAACACTATGAGCCAGAAAAGACTGAGGGCCTATATTCAACATTCTTAAAGAAAAAATATCTTCAACCAAGAATTTCATATCCAGCCAAATTAAGCTTCCTAAATGAAAGGGAAATAAGATCTTTTTCAAATAAACAAATGTTGAAGAACTTCATTACCACTAGACATGCCTTACAAAAGAGATCTTGAAAGGAGTAGGCTGGGTGTGGTGGCTCATGCCTGTAATCCCAGTACTTTGGGAGGCTGAGGCGGGCAGAAAACGAGGTCAGGAGTTTGAGACCAGCTGACCAACATAGTGAAACCCCGACTCTACTAAAAATACAAAAATTAGCTGGCTGTGGTGCCACATGCCTGTAATCCTAGCTACTTGGGAGTCTGAGGCAGGAGAATCGCTTGAACCTGGGAGGTGGAAGTTGTGGTGAGCCGAGAGTGCACCATTGCACTCTAGCCTGGGCAACAGAGCAAGACTCTGTCTCGAAAAAAAGAAAGAAAAAAAAAAAGAAGAAAGAAAAAAGCACCAAACACAGAAAGGAAAGACTGCTACCAGCTAATACAAATCATACTTAAATACACAGACCAGTGTCACTGTAAAGCAACCACACAAACAAGCCAACATAATAAGTAGCTAACAGCACAATGACAGGATCCAATCCACACATATAAATACTAATCTTGAATGTAAATGACTAAATACTCCACTTAAAAGGCACAGAGTAGCAAGCTGGATTAAAAAAAAAAAAAAAATCAAGCCCCAGTGGTATGCTGTCTTCAAGAAACCTGTCTTGCATGTAATGATACTCACAAACTCAAAACAAAGGGATGGAAAAAAATCTACCAAGCAATTGGAAAACAAAATAGCAAGGGTTATAATCCTAATTTCAGACAAAACAGATATCAAACCAACAAAGATCAAAAAAGACAAGGAAGGGCATTAAATAATGGTAAAGTGTTCAATCCAACAAGACCTAACTCTCCTAAATATATGTGCATCCAACACAGGAACACCCAGATTCATAACAAAAGTTCTTAGAGTCCTGCAAAAAAACATAGACTCCCATACAATAATAGTGAGAGACTTCACTACTATTATTACTCACTACATTCCACTGACAGTATTAGGCAGACAATTGAGGCAGAAAATCAACAAAGATATTCATGACCTAAACTCAGCATTGGACCAAATGGATCTGATAGACCTTTACTGAAGTCTCTACTCCAAAACAACAGAATATACATTCTTTTCATTGCCACATGGCACATACTCTAAAATTGATCACATAATTGGACATAAAACAATCCTCAGCAAATGTAAAAGAACAGAAATTATACCAAACACCCTCTTGGACCACAGCACAATAAAAATAGAAGTCAATACAATGAAAATTACTCAAAACCATATGATTACATTAAACAACAGGTTCCTGAATGACTTTTGGGTAAATAATGAAATTAAGGTAGAAATCAAGAAGTTCTTTGAAAATAACAAAAACAAAGATACAACGTGCCGGAATCTCTAGGACACAGCTAAGGCAGTGTTAATAGGGAAATTCATGATACTAAATGCCTACATCAAAATATTAGAAAGAACTCAGATTAACAACCTAACTTTACAACTGAAAGAATTAGAGAACAAGAACAAATCAATCCCAAAGCTAGAAGAAGACAAGAAATAATAATAATCAGAACCGAACTAAAGAAAATCAGGTCACACAAAAAAATTCTAAAGATCAACAAATCCAGGAGTTGGTTTTTTGAAAAAATTAACAAAATAGGCCAATAGCCAGACTAATTTAGAGGAAAAGGGAGAAGATCCAAATAAACACAACTAGAAATGACAAAAGGAATGTTACTACTGACTCCACAGAAATAAAAACAACCATGACCATGAACACCTCTACACATACAGATTAGAAAAATTAGATGAGATGGATAAATTTCTGGACACATATGCCCTCCCAAGACTGAGCCAGGAAGGAATCGATTTCCTGAAAAGACCAATAATGAGCTCCAAAATTGAATCAGTAATAAATAAGCTACCAACCAAAAAAAAAGCCCAGGATCTGATGGATTCACAGCTGGATTCTACCAGATGTACAAAGAAGATCTAGTACCATTCCTACAGAAACTATTGCAAAATATTGAGGAGGAGGAACTTCTCAACTTATTCTGTGAGGCCAGTGTCATATTGATACCAAAATCTGGCAAAGGCACAACAACAAAAAAGAAAATTCAGGCCAATATCCTTGATGAACATTGATGTAAAAATCCTCAACAAAATACTTGTAAACCAAATCCAGCAGCACATCAAAAAGCTAATCCACCATAATCAAGTAGAGGCTTCATCCCCAGGATGCAATGTTGGTTCAACATGTGCAAATCAATAAATGTGATTCATCACAGAAACAGAACTAAAGACAAAAACCACATGATTATCTCATTAGATGCAGAAAAGGCTTTTGATGAAAGTCAACATTCCTTCATGTTAAAAAAAAAAAAAAAAACCTCTCAGTAAACTACGTGTTGAAAAAACATACCTCAACATAATAAGAGCCATCTATGACAAATCCAGAGCCAATATTATACGGAATGGACAAAAGCCTAAAGCATTCCTCTTGAAAACTGGCACAAGACAAGGATGCCCTCTTTCACCACTTCTACTTAGGTAGTATTGAAGTCCTAGCCAGAGCAATCAAGCAAGAGAAAGAAATAGAGCATATCCAAATAGGAAGAGAGGAAGTCAAACTATCTCTCTTTGTAGATGACATGCTTCTATATTTAGAAAACTCCATAGTCTCAGCCCAAAACTCCTTCAGCTGATAAACACCTTCAGCAAATTTCAGGACACAAAATCAATGTGCAAAAGTCCTAGCATTCCTATATAGCAGCAATAAGCAAACTGAGAGCCAAATTAGACAGGTAATCCCATTTACTATTGCCAAAAACAAAATAAAATACCTAGGAATGCAGCTAACCAGTGAGGTGAAAGATCTCTACAATGAGAATTAAAAAACACTGCTCAAAGAAATCAGAGAAGACACTAACAAATGGAAAAACATCCCATGCTCATAAATAGGAAGTGACAATATCATTAAAATAGCTATATTGCCCAAGCAAATTTACAGATTCAGTGCTATTCCTTTCAAACTACCAGTGAAATTCTTTACATAACTAGAAAAAATTGTTTAAAAAATATATATATGTATATATAAACCCAAATTGCCAAGGCAATCCTAAACAAAAAGAAGAAAGCTGGAGAAATCACATTACCTGACTTCAAACTATACTACAAGTCTACAGTGACTAAAACAGCATGGTACTGGTACAAAAACAGGTACAGAGACCAATGGAACAAAATAGAGAGCTCAGAAATAGGGCTGCCCATCTATGACCATTTAACCTTTGACAAAGCTGACAAAAACAAGCAATGGGGAAAAGACTCCCTGTTCAATAAATGGTGCCAGGATAACTGGCTAGCCATATGCCTAAGATGGAAGCTGGACCCCATCCTTACACCATATACAAAAATCAACTCACGATGGATTAAAGACTTAAATGTGAAGCCCAAAACTATGAAAACCCTGAAGACAACCTAGACAATAGCATCTTGAACCTAAGCATGGGCAAAGACTTCATGACAAAGACACCAGAAGCAATTGCAACAAAAGCAAACATTGAAAAATGGCATCTAACTAAACTTAAGAGCTTCTAAACAGCAAAAGGAAGTATCAACAGGGTAAACAGACAACCTATGGAATGGGAGAAAATTTTTGCAAACTACGCATCTGACAAAGGTCTAATGTCCAGCAACTATAAGGTACTTAAATTTCCAAGAGAAAAACAAACAACCCCTTTAACAACCCCATTAAAAAGTGAGAAAAGGACATGAACAGACATTTCTCAAAAGAAGACATACATGCAGCCAACAAGCATATGAAAAAAAGCTCAATATCACTGATCATTAGAGAAATGTAAATCAAAACCATAATGAGATACCATCTCACACCAGTCAGAATGTCTACTACTAAGATGTCAAAAAATAACAGATGCTGGTGAAGTTACAGAGAAAAGGGAACGCTTATGCACTATTGGTGGGAGTGTAAATTAGTTCAACCATTGTGGAAAGCAGTATGTTGATTCCTAAAGAGTTAAAAGCAGAACTACTATTTGACCCAGAAATCCCATTACTGGGTATATACCCAGAGAAATATAGAGCATTCTATCATAAAGACACATGCGCATGAGTGTTCATTACAGCACTGTTCACTATAGCAAAAACATGGAATCAACCTAAATGCCCACGAATGACAGATTGGATAAAGAAAATATGGTACATATACACCATGGAATAATATGCAGCCATAAAAAAGAACAAGATCATGTCTTTTTCAGGAACATGGATGGAGCTGGAGACTATCATCCTTAGCAAACTAACTCAGGAGCAGAAAATCAAACACTGCATGTTCTCAATTATAAGTGGAAGCTAAATGATAAGAACTTATGAACACAAAGAAGGAAACAACAGACTCTGGAGTCTACTTGAGAGGGGAAGGTGAGAGGAGGGAGAGGAGCAGAAAAGGTAAGTATTATGTACTGAGCTTAATATCTGGGTGATGAAATAATATGTACAGCAAACCTCCTGTGACACGTGTTTATTTATGTAACAAACCTTCACAGGTAGCCCCAAACCTAAGTTAAAAAACAAACTCATAAAATAACACATAAATAATTACTGTTATTTGATTATTGAGAGTTTCATCAAGTCACAGCAGAATTGAGGATTCACAGAAGAAGGAAGAGTCTGTGAGATAGCATAAGAGTTGGCCATAGTGACAAAATCCTTGAAATATTCAAGAGGCAACGCTTATTCCGTGTCTTCCCTGAAGAGTCTTTTATGAATCTATCACTAAAAATTTATCTAAGTTTTGGATCATCTCGGGGTACTATACTGTTAGTGGAATGATGTTAAAAGAATTATTTATGCTTATATAAGCATAAATGATATTCATCTTAGTCTGTTCAGGCTACTAAGAAAATACTTTAGATTGGATAATTTATAAACAACAGAAATGTATTTCTCATAATTCTGGAGACTGGGAAGTCTAAGATGAAGGCACCAGTAGATTAGATGTCGGGTGAAGGCTTGTTGTCTGCTTCATAGATGGGACCTTGTTGTTGTGTCCTCACATGTCAGAAGGGGCCAGGAGGCTTCCTCAACACTCTTTATAAGGACACTAATTTTGTTCAAGTGGGTGGAGACCACATGGCATAATCACCTCCTAAAGGTCCCACCTCTTTATACTATCATGTTGGGTGTTAGGTCACAATATATGAATTTTGGGAGGACACACGCATTCAAAGTCTTAAAGACACAGACATACATTTAAACTCCTAAAGAGATGCTAAAGTATTTAGGTTGATGTTTCTGAAAAAAAGAGGCTCAAACTAAAATAGAATAATTGATATCTCCTGATTTGCATCAGGTGTAGCAAGAACTTTTTTTGATAGGACTAAAAGACTGCCTACTCTGTATCCACAGGGCCAGAGAGGAAGAAGTCACTAGTCTATGACCAGGCCAGACCAATTCTAGCCATAGATTTAGCCAGTTCAGAACTGGGGTGATTTAAAGAATAATGGCATGTATTATTTTCATAAATTTTATTGACTTGGTCATCTTTCATAGGGTCTTGAGTTACTTATATCTAAAATTAGAGTATTTAGAAATCACTTAGTGCAAATACTCGTATTGGAAACCAGGAGGCTGAGGGCTAGAAAGGTTTTATAAGATTCTGTAAGGGTGGCTTCAGGACCAGCATGCACTATCTTTGAGAAGCACACATTCAAACTTTTAAGTATTTTCCACCATAGCAATAAATACTTGTTTCTGATAGAGCAGGTATTTTTTTGTGTGGGCTCTTACAGCTAGCTAAACCTACATACTTACCTTGCTCTTAACATAAAATGGCTAGATAAAGGAAAAATATGGAAATGTACAGAGGTAGCTTTGGCAAGAGATGCCAAGCAGACAAGAGAAAGCTTGAGGTGATACTTTGAGTCTGAACACACATAAAATAGCTCCCTGCTGTGAGTAACGGTCTTCCGAAATGAGTGCCTCTCAGGTACCTGGATCACAGAGTGATTCACCAACGCAGAGCAATATATTCTAGTAACAATCTACTTCCTGTGAGACTTCTGATCAGGATGTAGAAGCATACTGGAGACTATCACTCCTCTGGTAACAATGAAAACAAAATAAAAAGTATGCTTTGATACAGGGCAAAAGGAGTAAGATTAATGCAATCAAGCCTTGATGAACTCAATTCTAAGAGGAATAAACTTTCTATAGGTGAGCAGAGAGCCAAGACAGCTTCCATACCTAGGCATGCACTTGGTCTGGGTACAGGTAGTAACTGGGTACAGATGGAAAGATTCCTCTGGGTAAGGAGAAAGTGGCCAAGTTTTTTTTTTTTTTTTTTTTTTTTTGAGATGGAGTCTCACTCAGTCACCCAGGCTGAAGTTCAGTGGAATGATCTTGGCTCACTGCAACCTCCACCTTCTGGGTTCAAGCAATTCTCCTGCCTCAGTCTCCTTAGTAGCTGGGACTACAGGTGCCCACCACTACATCCAGCTAATTTTTGTATTCTTATTAGAGACAGGGTTTTACCATGTTGGTCTGGTTGGTCTTGAACTCCTGACCTCAAGTGATCCACCTGCCTCAGCCTCCCAAAGTGCTAGGATTACAGGCATGAGCCATTGCGCCCAGCCAAAATTGGCCAAGTTTTATAGGACAACAAGATGTGGCTAGAGGGACTGGATTCTGGAACAGCTCCAAATGCAAAGACACATCACTTGCCCCAGCAATTCTTCCCCTGTTTCTTATCCCCACCATAAAGTTTCCTAAGAAAAACAGCAGTAGGGGAGTGACTGATAAGCAGAGAGCAATTGCATAACTCTGCACATTCTGGGGCCCCAAAAAAGTTTAATTCAAAAGTAAACCAAAAAGATCTGATTCTTCAACCAATCCCCACCTAGCTCAACTACTGACAAAGTCAAGTAGTCAGCAGCTTGAGATGTTGGAACGGAGGGAATTCACTGTAATATGAGTTTTTCAGCTCTTAATTTGTATCTAGTGTATCTTGACAATGAAGGGGGGATTATGTCATCTGGTCTTAAGATCAAGTCATTAATTTAGCATAGAACAGAAGGGAGGGGTGATGGTGAATTCAATAATCACTGCTAAAGAGTAAGTAAAAATAAAATTTATTCCATTCCTGCTCCTATCCCAGATTCTCTCTACCTGTTCATTGGCAAACAGCATTCTGTCCAAGCAACCACTTTAAAAACAAAGAACATGGTAGTTCCATTCTTATCAGTTTTCAGCTTTGCATAGGCCAAGAGAAATCTTTGAAACTCAGGCTGCAAGAAAGGGCAACTGGGATCTCTGACCCACCCATATTAAATTGCAACTTGACTTAACCAGGGCTTCTAGGGCAGAACAATTATAAATAGTTCATCCACAAGCTGGAGAAAAAGCAGCTCCACCTTTGTCTTCTTTTGTGGGTCATTTTGAGGCAGTGCAGTCTTGCTCATAGATCAGTTCTTCTAGCTGGCCCAGCAAAATAATTCAGGAGGCCATAGTGGGCAAATATTTCAATGTGTCAATGAAATGCACCCAAGAACTAGGATTTGGCAACTCACACATCCATAGAAGATCAAAGAAAGGGACATACACTTTTCCTCATTCACCTTGATCCACTTAAGAGTCAGAACATCATTTCAAAAAGTCCGTGACAGAGTCGTCAAATTCACAGAGCTAGAAAGCAGAGTGGTGTTTGCCAGGGACTGAGGAAGCCCCGTTTCAGCCCGTAAGAGAAACATACAGGTCTGTAAATATTCAGGGCTGTCTTAGAGGGGAGAAGGAGGATAAAAAGATCTAAGCAATCTGAGTAACAATAATAAAACTAAATATGACATTAACATGAAAAGTCTGTACCAGGCATCGTGCTATCATTTTATCTGTCATTTATTCAACCCAGCACTGAGCAGACACCTACTGGTCTGATTTTAGGAAGAATTCCTATGTAACACCTGAAGTCCTAACCAGTGAGCCCTATTACCCTGCTTTAGGGTTCACAGGTATGTACTGGTGAAGGAGGGTCCACTGGTTGTGAAGCAGTTATTAATGACCTTGAAGCTCAGTTTTAAAATGTGTGAACTCTAAGGGTCCTATTTAAGAAATAAAATTTCCTCCTATTCCTAAGAGTAAGTCCACAGACACTTGTTCGAGAAACGCTGACTAAAAATATTGAAGACTTCCTTCCTGAAAGTCTTGCAATAGCAAATCACCACTGCAGAATAGAAATGTTGTCTAAGTGACAAAAAAAAAAAAAAAAATTATCATCATAACAAAAATGCTAGGCCGGGTGCGGTGGCTCACACCTGTAATCTCAGCACTCTGGGAGGCCAAGGCAGACAGAACCCGAGGTCAGGAGTTCGAGACAAACCTGGCCATCATGATGAAACACTGTCTCTACTAAAGATACAAAAGATTAGCTGGCGTGGTGGCATGAGACTGTATTCCAGCTACTCAGGAGGCTGATGCAGGAGAATCGCTGGAACTGGGGAGGCAGAGGTTGCAGTGAGCTGAGATCGCACTGTTGCACTCCAGCCTGGGCAACAGAGTGAGACTCTGTCAAAAAAAAAAAAATCTAAATTAAAGAATGTTTAATTTTCTCCTAGTTCATGGAGACCCTCCCCTTCCAAAAATATGCCCAGAGATCTCTGAGAAATACTTCTCTTAGAAAGCTTTGGGTGCCTCTGACAGCCATGGTTGATGGGTTGGGGGCAGTGAGGGAGAGAGTGGGGAAGCAGGAAAAAAATTAAAGGTTTTGGTGGTGGCAATTCTAAATCAAAAACATTTTAAAAAATGGATTTACTTCCTGAAAAGGGAAATAGGGCTAGGAAATAAATATATGTACTCACGGAGGAAGAAATAATGTTTAAGGAGTTTCTTTATTTTCAGTAGATGGTAGGTGGCTTGATTGAGCACATTCAGCTATTTTGGAAAATGGCACCTATGAAAATATTGTTCAGCAACAAGACTTGGGTGTTTGTCTCCATTTCAGCACCCCCATTCTTCTCAAGCAATTTGATTTGGGGTGACTTGTTTCGGAGATTTAGACAACACTTTCATGTGAATATTTATATGGGCAGATTTTGTTCTCTGCTTGGGCTGTACAGCTGCCAGCCATTTATTGCCTGCTTGGTACAAGGGCAGGTTTTTCGTTTTGTTTTCCTCCCTTTCCCCTCTGTGGTTCCTACAATAGAAATAATCATTTTTCAAAATGGAAAGGAACCCACTCCCTTTTCATAATCTCAGCTACAGATCTGCTTTTGATTCTGCATGCTTCATTTTGTTCCCTGAAGGATAATTTGGAGATTTCAGTAATTAACCCAAGACTCATAGGAGGCAGTCTTTCGGAGGCTGGTAATTTTGCTGTGGTGGAGTCGGCTGCTGTCAAGCATTAACTTCTTAATAATGAAGCCTTTCAGACCCTCTGCTATTGGCACAATGATGCACTTGAAGCTAGTGGCTTGGCGGAGTGTAAGCAGGCCACTTCTATTCTTTCCTTGGACAAAATAGTCCTCTTGATCTCTGGGTTGGAGCTATTTTTAGTTTAGTTCAGTTCTTTTTTGCTTTTTAACTTGGTGGGCAAGTCTTTCACTTATATTTTGATCCACCGCTTAATCTGTTGCCTTTTTTCAAAAAGACCTGCAAAAAGGCACCCTTCCCAATATCCAGCAGCTAGTCCCCCCTTTCAGTATATTTAGAATCCTCTTTTTAGAAAAGCTGTGACTCAACTCCTACACTAAATGGGACCTTGCTCCTCTGATCCCAGTACACTTCCTGCTATTAACATGGTAATGTCTCTGGTGCAGCCTGGGGACAATCACACCTGCAATTAAAAACCAAATTAGGATGTATCTTTTCTTGGCAAACAGGATCCACAGAAATTCAAAGACAGCTGCTACCCCTCCCCTCCCATTTCCACTCATCTTTTAATTCCCTCTTTTAAGCTTTGAGCAGAGAAAGGAACTAGAAATTTCTAGTTGTTATTTGATGAGTCAGTATTTTAACTGAGTGCCTACCATGGAACAGACTTTTTATCAACTTGAGATGTTTAGAGCCACTTTATCAACTTGTCATTGTGGGTTCTGTGGCTAGGACCTATGTGCTTTGAAAAGGATTATGAAAATACAAGACCTAATATAGTTGTATTATATATAGCAATTATACACATACATATATAATAACTCCATAAACACATAATTAATAAACAGTTAACTAAATGTCAACCAGCAGCATTCTATCAACCTAATTAATTATAGACCTTAAAACAAAATCCCAATACATTTGCAAGGAATTTATAGGTAGATTTTCCAAAGATTTCCAAATATTGCCCTTATAAACTAAATTACTTTTTTTATAATCAAATAATTCCAAAAAACATGTATTATTTAAAATTTATAAACATTCTTTTTATGCCAGAAATTACAGTTCATGTGAGATGTATATTGTCAAAATGCTTCATTTAAGAAGAGCCTCTGAAGGCTTTAAACAGCCCAGTGAGAGCAGATGAGGGGAGTTCATGGAAGTAGATGCTTACAATTCTGGGTGAACAGACAAGGCTACACATAATGCTGGAACCGTAGCCAAGAAGATACAAAGGATGTGTGTTAGGGACCTGCTGCATTCCTGTTAATACTCAGCTATTAATACTTTTACAGAGCAAACATTGTTCCCAGGTAGGTCTTACTATTATCTCTGCAATAGACGTCCCTTGGAATATTTGAAGACAATTCTCACATCAACTCAAAAGTCCTTTCTTGGCCAGGCATAGTGGCTCATGCCGGTAATCTCAGCACTTTGGGAGGCCAAGGCTGGCGGATCACCTGAGGTCAGGAGTTGGAGACCAGCCTGGCCAACATGGTGAAACCCTGTCTCTACTAAAAATACAAAAACTTAGCTGGTTGTGGTGGCAGGTACCTGTAATCCCAGCTACTCGGGTGGCTGAGGCAGGAGAATCACTTGAACCTGGGAGGAGGAGGTTGCAGTGAGCCGAGATTACGCCATTGCACTCCAGCCTGGGCAACAAGAGTGAGACTCTATCTCAAAATAAAGTCCATTCTTTTCTGTTTCTTTCTGTCCCGTGTAGAATATTCTGGTCACTTTCTTTTGCTCATTCCTCAGTTTTGGGTGACCCAAAAAGGAAAACACCATATTCCAGATATGGTTTAATAAGTACAAAGTAAGTGGGAGTCTTGCTGTTACATTAGAGTTTTACTCTTATATTAACTCAGCTTCATCACGTTTTGATGCATATCGGGATTGTCCTCAACCAAAACACGGTAGTCCATGGGTCCTCTTCACATCAGTGATGCCAAGTGGATGACCTTCAACCAGTCCTTGTGAGGATGGCTTTCTAAATGTCTTTGTATTTATGCTTAAATACAGTTTTAGAAGTACTCCCTTCAAAACAAATCCCATAATCAAAACCCTGATTTTGTCATCAAGTTTAGGTATTATTCTTCCCAGCCTTGTGCTCTCTTAAAGTTGGCCAGCTGGCCGTCTGTGTTGGAGAGGACAGAGGTGAGCAAGCACAGAACTGGGGACTGTACCTCAGAGATTACTGCGAAATTATGTCTGTCTTTGTGGTTAACTTGTTTCATTACCTACAAAAATCCAACGAAGGAATCGTTCTCTATTTTGTCAATAGAGACACCACAGATTATTTAGTTAATGCTTCACTAAAATAATGGTATTCTGATTTTCAACAAACGTCCAGGCAGGAGTAGTGCTTCTGTAGTTTCTATTTGCAACTTCATATTATATGTCACATGTAATGTTAACATGATAACACCCAGGATTCATATATACTAACTTGTCATGGAATTTCTTATAGGAACAAGGCCTCTGAGTCTAGGGTGATGAAGTTAAATTTATATGACACCAAAAAATGAGTAAAAATAATGGCTCTGCACCAGTTGTGGCATAGCTATAAGGTTGGATGGGACCTGGATAGGTCATTTCATCCTCCTTCTACCCCCTATTAGTCATACTACTAATCTGTCTTAATTTTCCTTAGGTTTTCCTTTGTCTATCTTTTTCAAAAATTTGCATAAACCATGCTTTCTGAGTTACCATACACATTCTAATTTTTGAAGGTTTAGGGGCAGTGTCCGATTCAATGTTCCTTGTCCGGCTTTGCCTAGATTTAAAGTTCTTGGATCTCTGATAAGTACTTAATGGCCTTGGGGACACGAAAAGAAGAGTGAGCCTTGCTCTGAATTAAAGGCTCAGAAACCCAGGGAAGGCGCCACATTCCCTGGCTGTGTTAATTAGCCATGCCTGTTGCTAGTAAGTCTCTGGAGATATTTTACTAGGATCACAGAAGCAATTTGCGATGCCCAGAATGGGGGAATAAAACAACACCCAGGCTTTATAAATCTCATAGAAAAGACCTTTGCCTTCTCCAAAGAATCATTCTCCTTATGTTTAGCATTATTTTTTTGAAACCAGAACAAGGGAACATAGATATCAAACCTCTGTAATTCAAAGTGAATTATGGAAATGCATTTCTCTTTCTCCACTTGTGTAATTCAATTCAGCGTTCTTACTCTGCAACAAAACCTTCCTATTAATAGCTGAAAGCATGAGTTTATAATCATTTTTAAAAATTCTATGGATCTCATCCATGGAATTTATTTGCTCTTCAATACTATCTTTCCCTCCAGGGACTCATTACTCATTTACACATCTAGAAAGTAAATAGTGTGCCATTAACTAGAGAAAAATGCAGCCTCCAATTCATGGCACCAGGATATGGGTTTTTTTTTTTTTTTTTAAACAAGACAAGCATTTGGAAACAGAATACTTTAAAAGGAAAAGATCAGAACTTGTTTTTCAATGAGTTGAGAACAACAGGCACCATTGTAGCCCAAAGCAAGGGTCTTAAAAACAGTTCAGGGGAAAAAACCCACAACAGACTATGACATATAAGCTGCAGATTTAGATTAAATATTTTTAAGTTCTAAATGGATTTCGATTTCTATCTTAATGTGGTTATCTATTTGCAAATTTAATCTTGACTTTTAAAAAAAGACTTTGGGTTCTGATAAATTGAAAACATTGGTAGTAATTATTTTAACAAGAGATGGGGACATATTTTCATAGCAGCTATTGATCTGTGGCCTAATTGGCACCATAGGGAAAATTCTTCCCAGTATTCCCTGGGTTGGGGAGAATAGTTCACGATCTGATTTCATCAAAAGACTATAAGCAACATAGTGAGACCTTGTCTCTTAAAAAGAAAAGACTGTGGCTCGAGCTCATCATAAAAGGGCAGCATGAATCCTGTGTGTGTATGACACCTACATCAAAGGACAGGCATTCCTGACTTATAACCATTAATCTTGTAAGTGTCTCAGGAGTGCAAAGAATTGATTTCTCCCTATGTTTGGTTGGTTATGCTGGGTTTCCCTGGAGACCAAGGTGGAGAAGAACTACATAAGCTGTCAGCTCTTTTTTCTCATAGAGAACTGGACATAATGTTAATATTAGTAATATCTGACATATAAAAATCTTTTATTTTGTGCTTGGTATGATTCTTGACACTTCACATATATGAACACATTTATTTCTAACAACAATGTCAGGAGGGTATCTTAGCATTCCTATTTTACAGAGGAGGAAACTGAGACCCAAAGAAGGTAAGCTATTTCCAAAGCGCAAGCAATTAATTGGCTTGGGCTCATGTGGCCTAGCTCTAGAGTGGCATTAGCCAAAAGGCATGTAATGTGAGATACATATATAATTTTAAATTATCTCATAGCCACATTTAAAAAAAATTAAACTGAAATGTATGGAATTAATTTTAATAATATGTTTTCCCTAGCTCAATATAGTCTAAATATTATCATTTCAACATGTAAAATGTAAAAATAATTAATGAGATATTTTACATTTTAAAATTCTTTTTAAACAAAGTCTTTGAAATCCACTGTTTGGTTTACACTTTCAACACGACAGCCTGGATTAGCCATGTTCCAAGTGCTGGATGTCACATGTGGCTCAGGTCTACCAATCTTGAGTCAACATCTAAATGTCTCTTCCTCTGCAGTCTCTCCTCTCTTTGGTTGGAGGCAGCTTCTAAGTCCAGAACTGAAGTACAGTAGGGGATCAGGGGGCAGTTTCTGGGAGAACTGGAGGCAGTAGAGCCCTTCCATCCCATTGGTGCCTTTGTGTATATTTGAGTAAGGGCCAGCTCTGCGATGACACAGTCCTTTGGGTTGACAGATGCTTGGGTGGATGGCAGCCCTCACTCACCCCATAGGCCACAAGCTCCACAGCCACACACCACCACCCTGCCTGTGACCTCAAACACTCAGTGGCCTCCTTGCAAGGACTGGACGAGTGGAAAAGCCTGTCTGGACTGGCAGTTCTTGGGTGTGGGCAGAGTGGGGCTAGGTGTTCATGTCAGGGAGAGAAGTGAGAGCACAGCCTTCTGGGGGGCGTCATGGGGTGACTCCGTGCCGCTGGGAGACTGCTGCTGGGCAGGATGATGTGAGATGTCCTCATCACTGTCCCGCACATAAAATGCAGAGGCCTTCTGCAGTCCTCAGCTCTTTTGCCATTGTGACTTGTATGTGTTTTCTGTGTTTCTGTTGTTTCTGAAGACAGTCTGCTCTGCGGTTACAGGCTCAGTCTCTCTTGCATTTTGTTACCTTTTCCATAATTACAAACTCATTGTTCACTAGATTGTAATAGATGATTGTAGTGGTAGATTGTAGGCAGTTTTCTCTGTTATCTGATGTCTTTCCTCTGAAAGGAAAGCGTTGCAGGGTAGCTAATGCTCTGATAAACCAGGTAGGCTTTAGATGACAGGGAGCTGGCAGTGGCCAGGGGACCAGGGTGGTCTCCCTAGTGTCCTGAGTAGCCCAGGATTGACTAGTAGGGGTGGGGCATCACCGGAGTGTCAAGGGGGATCCTTCCGGTCATAAAGCGGGACCTTCCCTTACAGGCCAGTCTGCTACTGCATACCCAATATGCACATATTCCTGCTCTGCTCTTATTTCAGAAAATTCAATCCAAGCCCCCACCTCATCAGTTACTCAGTGTTATAGATGGAGGGAGGGTGGGAATAGGAAGGAAAAGAGGATAAGGGAGCAGATGTGTTCATAAACACTTCTGTATTTGCACCTTGCAGAAAGCATTTCCCATAGAAATTATGTCACAGAAAGAAAAACATTTAAATTGCTGCTACATTTAAACTATTGTTACAACTACTTTGAAAAAAATGATTTAACAATGTCTACTAATACTAAACTCCTATATACCCAAGGACCCTGCGATTCTACTACCAGGCACCTACGTAATAGGGTTGTGTATATATGTTTGCCAAAAGACACGTACTAAAATGTTCATGGTGTTATCATAGTAAAAACATAGAAAGAACCCAAATATCATCTGCAGAAGGATGGTTAAAAAAGTTATGTATAGCCACACAATATACAATATGTGTATTGTGTACATATATAACCCAATAACAAGGATGAACAAACACAACAATATTGATGAGTCTGTCAAATAAAATATTGAGTAAAAGAAACCAGATACAAAGGAATACATGTTATATCATTTCATTTATACAAAGTTCAAAAACGGGCAAAACTAATCTATGATGTTAGATGTCAGGCTACTATATTTGATGTTGTAACCCACAGCATATGGCACCTATATCACTGAATGGGAAGGATAATGAATCAGTTTTTCTCTTACTTTACATAGAGCACTCTGATTTCTATCCTGTTAAAGCCTATTTGTGTCCCACTACATAGATTTTATAATCTTTAATGAGTTGTGATCTATACTTTGGAAAACAGTGTTATTAATACTGGTTAGGCACCCAGAGTAGCTGGGATGTTATCTAATCTCTTTAAGCCTCAATTTCCTTCTCCATAAAAAGAAAAAAATTATGGCGCTCCTCTAACAGGGCAGTTACGGGATTGGATGCGTTAATGGACATTAAACTCTCTCTTGGCACAATGACTGGTATGAGAGCATGCTTGCATGTGAGTGCACGCGAGCACACACACACACACACACACACACACACACACGCACGCACTTTTATTAGTAGTTTTATTTCTAAATACATCCAGGTCTTTCCTTGGGCAAATAAACATTTTAAATCCCTGTTCTCAGGACTCACTGATAACGTGAACTAATCTTCCAGAGGAGACTTAGAGGTGACTCATTGCTCTAGGGAAGCCAAGTTCCTTGGTGATTAGGACTTCTGGGATTTCCACCTAGACATGAACTTTTTTTTCTGTTTTCCCTTACCATGTTCTACCGGGCTGTTTTCTTATCTGCTCTGGTCTTTTTGGCAGGGCCTGAGATTGTTTGGGCTTGTACAGTGTAACTGTATTTACACAATCCTTGTTTTTAAAAAGTCATCTTAGCTTGGGAAGTGTTGGCCACTGCTAAGAGCAAGCCCTCCTTCTTGGCCATAGGTCTGACCAGTTCCCGTTGCTTCCGCCAACAACAGGGGCTTTATGCTCTCATGCAAAAAGACCAGCTGTCAGCTTAAATTTCCCTAATCCAGCCAGATCCCAACTCGGCCAATCAACAGTCGCTATCTGGGGAAAGCCCATCTGTGAAATGCAGCAGTGCCCTTACTGGAATGACATGTCATAAAAATTAGTTTGGGCACGAATCTAAGGAAGCTTTGTGCTGAGTCGAGGGACTGCGAGGTCCCAGTTGGTGTCCTTCCCTTTGCCAAAGAGCTGGACCAGATGAGCAGTGCCCAGTTTGAAAACACAGAAAGTGCCTCTACCTCCTGCCTCCTCCAACCCTGAACCCCTTGTGATGCTGTCCTTGGGATGAAGGGAGACCCTTACCCACTCCCCCAAGTCTTCTTCTCTGGGTAGCTGGTTCCTCTGTCACCCAAGAGGGCTAAAAGCGTGGACAGAAATGTATCATATTGCTGGGGTGTTTTTTTGTTGTTGGAGATTTGTTCTTTTTTAACCGCAAGATTATATTACTAACTCATGTTGGCTCGTTTGTTTAAAAAGAACAAACAAACTCATTCCTATGAGAAAGATTCTTCTAGTGCACGTTGCCTCTCTTATCTCTATAAAAATAGTTGTTCCCAAAACATATTTTTTAAACTACTGAGAACAATAAAGAATCAAGATTTTCATTTTGTTGTAGTTTAATGGCCCAGGTTACTTTTCCCCTCAGACCTACTGTCCTGACCTGTTTGCTTCCTCAGTTTACCCCATACTGTCTCCTTACTTCCTGATCCTTTAATTATATCCTCCTTTCAGCCCCCATCACATGACCACAGAGGGATGCAGGGAGATGGGCTGCTGGTGGCTTGGCCAGAGGCAGAACTGAACCTGGCTTGCAAGTGGATGCCAGGTGGGTACCCGCTCTCATCCTCGTTTGCTGAACGTAGCGGGAGATGTGAGGAGGCCTGGAACATGGCCTTGACTTCAGTGATCCTGAAGCTTGGGTTAGGAAATGGTTTGTGCACACGTAAAGTTCCCCAACCATTCATGACAGAATATGAATGCTACGGAGGACCCCGGCATAGCAACGGCATGGCATTGCCTGCCCGACTCCACATGCTGTTTCCACTATTTCTCACTATTTCTCCGTGTTTGAATCACATCCATCCAGTGTTTAGTGATTTTTATTGAAGGCCTGCATTGTACGTACCCTGCATTGTTCCAAGGGTCATGGGATGCATTTTATGAGAGACAGCTTATCATTTAGGTTGCCTGTGCACAGGGCTGACTTTGACCAATTAAAATGTAAACACTACAGAAATGAGCTTAAAGGATCAGGAGCAGTCCTCTTTACATCATTAAGTAACTGAATAATGTGCTTCCTCTGTGCCATTTTAAAAAATCATCGTGCCTTCAATTCTAACATTGGAATGGTATTTTTCAGACAGTCACATGGACATTTTTACACTTGCCGATTTTTATCTAATTTTAAATTATTTTGAAATCTTTCCTCAAAGTATAGGTTCTTTCCTAGAAGTTTAGAAGTGTGAATTCTACAGTAACACTGAGGAAAAAAGCCCAACACATTTTAATTAAAAAAAAAAAAAACCTACAGATTTTTTGTTGTTTAAAAAGCATTTTCCCTGCACAAATTAGAAACATTTTGGACTTAATTATTTCTACTTAATAAAAATTTTAAATTAGTCTTTGTGATAAAGGGAACTAATCAATGTTTTGGCCACATCTTTGCTTCAGGGCAATATAATTAATCAGATTGCTATTTTAGGTCAGCCTGGGTGCTGCATTGCCAACTTTAGTTTGAGAAGCCTAGGAAGTATTTTCTAAGGATGTTGTACTTGCATAATAATGTTAGACCAAATGAAAAGCAATCAATCCATGAGTTAAAGCCACATATTTATCCCATTTTATATGGTGAAATTTGTCTATTATATCATTTAACAGTAAACCATGAAGCCTCTCATGCTATTTTGGAGAGTATAGCATTGTCTAACGTAAGGTGGAAATGAATTAAAACCAAGAGGGAGAGAGATTTAAAAATATTTTATTCATTAATTCATTCACTTCCTTATTTGGTGATTCATTAAACACCACTAAGGGCTCATTAACACATTAGGAGGTGCTATAAAGCAGAGTATGACCTTTCTCTCAAGCTCTTGGATCTCACTGAAGCTACCCTTCCTCCTTTCTCACATTCTGGTTGACACTCCTTCTCAAACAGGTGGATCTCTACTGCACTAAACCCTCCTCTACCTCTAAGCTATGCCTCTGCTTCATTATTTTTCCATTCATTTATCCAAACCTCATCCTTCTTTTTTTGTTTGTTTGGTTTTTGAAGTGAAGTTTTATTCTTGTTGCCCAGGCTGGAGTGCAATGGTGTGATCTCAGCTCACCGCAACCTCCGCCTCCTGAGTTCAAGCAATTCTCCTGCCTCAGCCTCCTGAGTAGCTGGGATTACAGGCATGCACCACCACGCCCGGCTAATTTTGTATTTTTGGTAGAAATGGGGTTTTACCATGTTGGTCAGTCTGGTCTTGAACTCTCAACCTCAGGTGATCTGCCAACTTTGGCCTCCCAAAGTGCTGGGATTACAGGCTTGAGCTGCTACGCCTGGCCCATCCTTCTTTTCCTAGTATCTCAGCTCAAGTCTAGCTTTAAGAAAATAAACAATTTATCTTGATCTCCAAAATAGAGCTATGAGGGTTATTACATATAAAGAAGAACAAGATGCAACCAGGACCACGCAAACCCTGCCATCCTGTTTAGGAATTGGGAGTCATGCTTCAAACTTAGAGAGTGTTGGCAACATATAGCACGTGTGTAGTACCAGACAACTGATTCTCCCCATGAGTGCTATAGGAGGTTGTGGGATAGAACCACTGGAAGCTTCTTAGGAAACTGAGATTTAGGTTTTGAAAATAAGATCTGGGTGGCTGTGAAAAAGGACAAGGCATTCCCAGTGGGTATGAAAAGCTGCCTACTCCAAGAAGGCCCACTCTAGTGGGTACAATTAGCTTACCCCTAATGCACATATCTTGAGTTTAAACCTTCTCTCACAAGCTTAATTTGTATGCAGATTCTTCAGCAGTGGCTTAAAAAAACAAAGGTGGGGCAGTGTTTCTTTCTGGTTTTTTTTTTTTTTTTTTTCTCTCTCCATTCTATTTTATTTTAAGCTCTTCATAAAGAGGCTCATATCTGACCTCTAGTTCAAGTTGTTGTCCGGGTGTGCTCTGCCTCAAAGACAGACTGTGAAAGAATTAGCAGATTATAAGAATTTAAGCTCTTGTGGATATATTGTGACAGCCAGGCCAGGTCCTGGTGTGAGCTGAAAAAGAGATGCGAGAGACCTGTCACTGGGCTTTGTCCACAGAAAGTGTGTGAAAAAATAATGAAATCATTTAGTATTGATTTATACTGATTATACTGCAGTAACCAGTATGAATGCAACCATAAAATCCAGGCGAACAGTGAGACGAGCCCAAAATATGACTGAGGATACATACGGTAATTCAGAGGAAGTAGTCTGCCTGGGTCCGCAGTGGTGGGGAAATGAGTGGATGGGAGAAGTACTGGGTTGGGGAGGGTGCTGGGCGAGGCTGGGGCTTCTCTGGCTGCAAATGACGTGAGCAATGTCATGTCAGGAGACTTGAGACAGCACCAAGCTGTGAGAGGCTGGACTCAGTTTCCTGTTTAGTTTCACATCCGCTGATTTTAAGTGTTAATATCTGCATTTAGGCAGTGACTGTGAAGCCAGGGAATTCTTGACCAGGCTTTCCTATTTATGTTATCCTTGTCATGAGGCTCCCCCATGACAATACCAATGCCAGCTAAGCCAGGTTAATAAAGATAAGGACATGGACTCTTGCTGGAGAATTCTGGGCTTTCCTGCATGTTTTTCTAAGATCCATTAAGAAGAGTTATCCAAATCTTGAAAATAAAGAAAAAAGATTAATGCGTACCTTTTAAGCTGCTTGCCTAAAAGTCATCTGATATTCTAGGGGAAGATAACATTGTTTGTCTTACTAATTAGGGTCCAGACTTTGTAAAGTTCGATGTTATCCTATAGAAAATGCTGCATTGCTAATAACATCTGTCCAGAAAACAAAAAAAACAGTAACCCCGATGGTTATGGCTTTATTGCCTTGTAGGACATTAACCAGTCTGGTGTCTAACTTGGCGCTCTTAGTCTAGAAGTTTTATTTCCAATGACTATCCGCATATTGGTTGTCATGCTCTTCTTAATTTCAGCTTTGTCATTCTGCTGCTTCTCCTGTTGAGTTAAATAAATCTTTGACATTTGCTCACTACATGTTTTATGAGAGTTAAGCTTTTAAATTTTAAAATATATATACTTGACAAATCTTAGAAGTCGACTTGGTATAATACGTTTAAGTTACTGATTAACAAAGATTGTTTGTGATGTATCTTTGCTAATATGAAGGACCTGGAAATCTTGTAATTAGCATTCATAATTTTATGTGGTGTCTTTTATAAATTTCTATGCATAAGAACACTAAGAAGAAATAACTAAGAGGAACTGGCATTTGATAAACCATTGAGTGAGTCTTGAATAGGGTTAGCGACAGAACCAAATAGCTTTTTAATTTGCAAGAAATATTCTTCCACTACTCTGCAGAACTGTTCTTCTCTGCAACCATGTAATTGTGAAATTCTTGCAAGCCTTCAAGTCAGGAAGCATTTCAAATAGAAAGAGGAACTTTAAAAAACGTACTCCTGGGGAAAGATTTCCTCCTTCTCCAGCCCCCACCAAAAGGACTCATAATGCATTTCAGCTGCTTTGTATTTTCATGGCATCATTTTTAAAAATAGCAGTAGAAAATTGAGCCTTTATGGGACAGGCATCAAATATGGGGGTAAATGTTATTTTCTCTGGGTTAGGCCTAGCTCAGGATTTTGTTAGCTGCTGATATTTTGTGGGAGTCTTGAAATATCTAAATTAATTGTCTTCTTTAATTATTTATTTATTTATTTATTTTCTGAGACAGGATCCTGTTCTGTCTCCCAGGCTGGAGTGCAGTGGTGTAATCATAGCTCACATCAGCTCTGACCTCCCAGGCTCAGATGATCCCTTGGCCTCAGTCTCCTGTGTAACTGGGACTAGAGGCATGCACCACCACTACACTCAGCCACATTTTAAAATATTTTATGTAGAAACTATGTCTTGCTATGTTGCTCAGGCTGGTCTTGACCTCCAGAGCTCAAGCAGTCCTCCAACACAGGCTTTCCAAAGTGCTGGGATTACAGGTTTGAGCCACTGTGCCACCACGCCAGTACATGGATCTCTGTATTTGACTGGGCAAGGGGGTGAGAACCTATCTGTACAAAAACTTTTTTTAGAAATTAGATGGATGTAGCAGCACACACCTGTAGTCCCAACTACTCAGGAGGCTTAGGGAAGAGGATCCCTGGAGCCCAGGAGTTTGAAGCTGCAGTGAGCTGTGATTATGCCACTGCACTCCAGCCTGGGCC
>NW_022436941.1:81727097-81859597 GCF_009761245.1 Sapajus apella | reverse complement strand
TTTTTTAACCAGTCCTGAAGTGTTGGCAAAGTATCATGAAGTCTCTGCTTGACACATAAAACATTTGGAGTAATCAGAATTGGCTCAGATTGTTCTCATGGAATTATGACCCCAAGAAAGTAGGAAAACCCCTTTTGTGTATATTTACTCTCAATGAAACTCCATTTCCACATCTTGCCTTCCTATGCTCCATCCCATCTTGGTTTATTATTCAAATTCTGCTGCTTTCATTCATTCAACAAAAATTATTGGTTATATTGCATGTCAGAAAGTATTTGATATATTCCCAGCCATTTGAGCTGGCCATTCTTCCATTGGATAGAGCCTAATATGAACTCAGGAGTCTGAAACCCTTTTTAGATAAGATTAAGGAAAAAGATCAGAAAATCAATTTTTGATTAATAAAGGTATTTTACAAATGTTTTTGGTTGTTTCAAAATGTTTTCATATTTACTTAGCATGTCCATAGATTACAAAGAATTTTCATAAATACTCTTTAACTATAAAGTCCACTTCCAGGGTTGGGAAAGTTTCAGTAGGGCTTCCTCACTAAAAACTTCTTGAGTGTGGAGACTGTGTTTTATTGTGTTTATAGCTCTGGAATTTGGCCCAGGGTCAAGTAGCAAATAGGCTCTTACTAAGTAATTGTTAAATTAATATCTTCATTACATATATATAAGTTATTTCCTCTACTGGTTTGTAATTGGAGGTTCTTTGCACTATCTCCTTTCCATGTGCACAGCATTGTTCTTATCAGACAAGGGATTTGGCTGAATCTTACCCAGGAAAAATGTTAGGTTGAACTTAGAGGATAGACTGGAACAGTACCATGCATCCTAGTCATGTCATCGGTCCTTGAAACCATAACTGCAAAGGTTTCACATCATCCTTTATAAAATGAAAAGTTTGTTAAATACACAAAGTTGTTAAGTGGAGAAAACTGGAGAACTAAAAGAATTTCATATTAGGGATGGTAGTTTCATGATTACAGTGATTAAGTTTCAGAGATATTAAGACAACAATAAGATTGCAAATGAAAGCAGTAAGATGGCATCTGAAGCAAGAATTTCACCAAGATGACTTAATTTTCTTCTTTCATAGGGGACTTGGAGTTAATTTCCTCTATATTATGTCTTCAAACTGCATGGACTTCTGATTAAAAACACTAAGCTATTTGATGAACAGAATATAAGAAATGATATGAATAATGATCTAGCATTTTGGTTTCTAGAAGAAAACAAGATAATAAGCTTAGATGGTAACTATATTAGAAACAAGGGCAATAAGAATTTCGAGAGTGTTAAGGTCTTAGTTCTGATCCTGTGATAAGACTATTTCTTGCTATTTGTTTCTTCCCACCAGAAATCTTTAATTTTCTGATTTTCAATTGTCATATCTATGAAAACATCCTTAGCAGGTAACCTAAGACTTAGAGGTTGAAAACGTGAGATTAATATTGGCAGAATATGTTAGAAGACAACTTTAGATACCTTGAACTTAGGAATTTTTTTCTGTGAGATCTTGGAAAAGTCACTGATATGGTTTAGCTCTGTGTCCCCACCCAAATCTCATGTTGAATTGTGATCCTTGGTGTTGGAGATGGGGCCTGGTGAGAGGTGATTGGATCATAGTGGGGGTTTTCCAGTAGGTTAGCACCATTGCCCTAGTGCTGAGATAGAGCTTTCATGAGATCTGATTGTTTGAAAGCGTGTGACACCTCCCCTGTCACTCTGTCTCCTGCTGGCCGTGTGAAGATGTGCTTGTTTCTTCTTTGCCTTCACCATGATTGTAAGTTTCCTGAGGCCTCTCAAGAAGCAGAAACCTACACAGCCTGTGGTGCCATGATCTGATTAAACCTTTTGTCTTTATAAATTGCCCAGTCTCAGATAGTTTTTTATAGCAGTGCAAGAACAGACTAATATGGTCACCTAACCTCTCTGAAGTTCAGTTTTCTAACTTCAATAGAAATACTTTTAAATTGACCCACTTACCTCTTCATATAGATGTTGTAAGAATAGAGTTAACAGAGATAAAATACCTAGAAAAATTAAGAGACGTATTCAAATATATGCTATTTTATTTAAGTACTAGTTTGTTTTTCCTTTATTGACCCCAACTCGGCTCTGAGTAGAAAAAGTGATCAATTAGAAAGGAATGTCACAAAAAAGTCAGCTCTATATCTAAGAGAAGCCTAAGTAAGTTTAAGCAGCAGGTCTAAAAGAAATTCACCACTCACCCCCTGCTTCTTATTCTCTTTTCTGTTTGACTTCTACAGGCATCTGTGTGGATGGGGTAATCTTAAGTGTTTGCTGTGGTAAAAATATTGTGATAATTGTGTTCTGTGTTCTCTTGCCCTGCTAACATGAGAATCAGAGACAGGAAGTGCAGATGAGCTGGAAGAGTGAGTTGCATCAGTAAATATGAGCTAAGCTCAGAATTTTGACGGGGTCCAATAATTTCTGAAATTGTGCATGCACATGCACACACATGCACACATATACTCACCCCTACAATGACCTTCTACCTATGTGTCAGACACTTTTCTATGCACTGATGTTACACAATGTTGAAAAATACATATTCCCTGCTTTCAAGGAGCTTATATTCTAATGAGTGAAGAAATAAAATAGTGGATTCATAATATAAATTACAACAAATTCAAATAATTATATGTGCTATGAAAAAAACTCAAAATAATTAAATAAAGAGTAAAAGGGAGGTGAGAATGGGGTTGGAGTTGACAACTAGAGAGGTACTACTTAGACAAGAGAAGGTGACATTTGAACTGAAATCTGAGTATACAGAGACACCAACCAGGGAAAGATCTGAAAGATAGTTGGAATGAATACAGTGAGGAAAATCTGCAGGAAAATGAGGTTGCAGAGGTAAACCACAGCCAAATCAAACACAGCTTTTAGTCTGTGATCTTGGAATTTATTCCAGGGAGAATAGGAAACTCTTAGGGGAGTCTGGTCTTTGATTTGTGGACTAATGTCTTTCATTAACCTTGGATTAAATCTTAGCCATTATCTCTATAAATGTCTCTTCTCCCTTATTCCCTCCTCTTCTTTACCACGAGCTACATGTATATCAGACCATCTCACAGTGTCTTATATCTAAAGCATTCTATTGTTTTTCTTTATTCTTTTTTTTCTTTATGGTTCAGTTTAAATAATTTCTGTTAAACTCCCTTCAGATTTACTGGTCCTTTCTTCAGGATCAGTAAAGGTTGGTGTTCAGTCTTGTAGTTAAACATGTTGAATGAATTTTTCATTTCTAATATTGCAGTTTTCAGCTCTATAATTTCCATTTAATCCTTTTAGAGAGTTTCGATTTTTATGCTAAAGTTCCCTGTCTGGAACAAAGTAATTTCCTAAAATATTTTGGTTGACTGAATAAATTGGTTTTGCTACTTTGTTGGGAAAAAGGATTTTTTTTTTTTTTTGAGATGGAGTGTTGCTCTGTCGCCCAGGCTGGAGTGCAATGGCATGATCTTGGCTCACTGCAACCTCCGCCTCCTGGGTTCAAACAATTCTCTGCCTCAGCCTCCCAAATAGCTGGGATTACAGGTACCCACCACCACATCTGGCTAATTGTTTTTGTATTTTTAGTAGAGATGGGGTTTTACCATCTTGGCCAAGCTGGTCTTAAACTCCTGAACTCGTGATCCACCCGCCTCAGCCTCCCAAAGTTCTGAGATTACAGGTGTGAGCCACTGCACCCAGCAGGATTTTTTTAAATACAGAAAAAAATCACATCTGGACTGGAAATTTTAGTATCACAAATTAGGGATCTTTCACTAAGACTCAATAAGACTCAGTAACTCATGGTACAACCAGGTGATAGCCATCTTCATTTTAATGCTTCGCAAATTTAACTTTACTTTGGAGACAGCCAATGTAACAAGGCACTCCCATATTACTAGTGTTTTTATACTTGGTCAGTTCCTTCTGGAAGCTCATAGTAGGACTAGACCCACAGGCATATAAACGTCAAGGAACTTTGCTCAATAGTGTGGAACTATCGCAACTGTAATAAATGTCTCCCTTTGCGAATGATTTAGGTAAAGTCAGAAAGTCTTTGGGTTCAATTTTTATCCCTGGAAAAAAGACAAATATTCCACTGGAGACATGTAGACTACGTTCCTTGGAGTAGATGATACATGACTTAAATTTCCTCTCTGTAGAGAATAGCTTTGGCAGGCCTCTCTATGTGCAAATGTGAACAAGAGATACAGTTTTCACCTGGAGAAGAAAGCCCCCAGAAGTCTTTCCTGCAAAGAGCAATCACTAGAGTGCTAGGAATCCCAGAATTTAACAAGTAAAATTCAAAAGAAAAGTAAAAGTGAAAAGGAGAAGTCTCAAGTAATCCATTAAATGTTTCTAGAGCAGACAAAACAAGGCAATAATAAGGCCAGGCTGTGGAGTTGTGTAACAAGCAAAACAGAAATGCATATTTTCCAGAAAGCACAGGCCTCTCACATAAGTTCAAAGAGACTGATGCCTCTGGCAAGGGGATTATACATAGAGTTGCAATCACCATTATGTTTCATTAGTGCTTATTATTACCATGGTCAAACATAATGCTATCTGCTTCCCTGAGTGTGTCTGAAGCATAGGAAAAATCCAAAGATTTTTATAAAGTGAGAAATGGTGATATAGTACAACTTATATGTGCACATACATATGGACATACACACACAGAGAGATTCAAAGGGGTATTGCATTTTAATTTCTTAGCAGATGAAACTTAGACTCTTTCACATCCATCTGTAGTTTCTAGACATTATACGGAGAGACAGAAATCTGAATTTGGCTAGTGGCGAGGGCTGCCCAGGGTTTAATTAGATCAGCACGCAGGCTGGGATATGCTGACCTTTTTTGTCTCTGCTAAGCCTATAGGCTGTGTTTCTGAGTGCCTCCCTCTCTGCAAACTGTAACAGGAGCTTTCATTTTAAAGTGCTTTCCAAACTTTATTCCTTATTGCCCTTGAGGAGAGGCCCTTATTAGTCTCTCCACTCTGCTGACTGGAGTGAACTGACCTGCTTAAGGTCCAGTGGGAATCAGTGCCCAAACTGGAATTACCACTTTGGTACCTTTGGACCAAGTCCCAGGCACTGGCTGTTAAGGACAAGGCTATTGTGGTTCTTTCTCTTCCTGCTCTGTCTCTGCAGTCAACCCGCTCTAAGGAATCGCTTTTGTCAGTCTGTGAGCTTTGGTTTTGATTTGTGCGAACTGGATATAGCCATATTTATGGTATTTTCTGATCTTGTCAAGTGTTTTGTGCTATTTATGATGTTGACAAAGGTTCACTTTTGATTAACGTTAAGGAACTGCTCTATGCCAGGATCTATATACGTCCTCAGACTTACAAAAGTTAGACAGCTGGACACATTCTGCTCTTATGTGTATATCCTTGGAAAATTCTCACACAGGCCTATGAGGGGTACAAATAAGGACACGAGGTTGTTTTGTTTTGTTTTTTAGTGGAAGTTGAATGCAACTTCTTTATCAGAGAATTTTCGGGTTATTCACTTATTCAAAAAATATTTATTGACTGCCTATGACTTGCCAGGTCTCACCAAAACCATCAATTAACCTGCAGCAGTCACGGTTGGAGCTGCACTTATGTCTTCCAGGGCCGTACTATTGCAATACTGGCTGCCCACCCAGAACTGCCTGCATTTGAACCTGTTTGCCTGCGAGGCTTCCTCTGGCTGCTAGAACCTGTCTGCCCCAGGGCAAGCTGGAAGTATTGAAGAACTGATGCCTGCCCATGCCAGCACCATGCAGCAATGACTGCTCCAGCTCCCTCCAGCTCCCTGGCTCCTCAGGTGGAAAGACAAGCGATCCTCCACACTGGCTCCCAGAGCTCCCAGTGAGATAAGCTCCTTCTTGCCAACAATGGAAATTTGCTAAGTAGTACCCCCTATATAATGTCTGCCCTGCCTTTACCAGCTCACTTCTCCATGCCCTTATCAACATTTCCTGGGATCATCTCCCAAAAATACCCTTACCTGAGTCCTGTCTCAGGGACTGCTTCTGAGGGACACCCTCTCAGGGTGTCACTGTTTATGCATCTAATATCACTAGTTAAAAAAGAAGTTTTAGAAGAACCCTAAAAATGTTTGAAAAAGAAGGGGTTCATGATCTCAAGAAGCGCCAAGGCTAGCCATCCTTTTTCCCAGAATGAGAAGAGAAAAGTGAATATTTTAATACTTATTGCAAAGGAATCTGTATATTAGATTAACTCATGAAATTCTGATATTTGATCATTGTTGACTTATAAAAATGTCAGTTTTCATATTCTGGGAAATCAAAAAGAAAACAAAAAGAAAAACGTCAGTTTCATATGGCTCAATAATACATGGATAGCAGTTTTCTTTTTTGAGATGGAGTCTCACACTGTCACCCAGGCTGGAGTGCAGTGGCCGATCTCCGCTCACTGAACCCACCACCTACCGGGCTCAAGTGATTCTCCTGCCTCAGCCTCCCAAGTAGCTGGGACTACAAATGTGCACCACCATGCCTGGCTAATTTTTGTATTTTTAGTAGAAACAGCGTTTCACCATGTTGGCCAGGCTGGTCTTGAACTCCTGGACTCAAGTGATCTGCATCCCTTGGCCTCCTGAAGTCCTGGGATTACAGGCATGAGCCACCACGCGCAGCCAATACATGGCAGTTTTCTTGTTTTTCTTGCTTTGTGGGTTTTTTTTTTTTTTTTTTTTTTTGCTTCCATTTAATAAGGTACCAAATTCTTGCCAACATACAGAATGAACCACATACTCCAAGGTGGCTGGCTACCACAGCCAACACTGCAGCTGGCAGGATGGAGGAAGAGGGAGAATGTTTATGCTTCTACTGTTAATGATAAGTTTCAGAGGGGAAACACCTTGTTTCTCCTCAACCCCATTGAGCAGAAGTTTGTGGCCACTCCTACCTGAAAGGGCGTCTTAAAAATGTCATCTTTAATCCAGATAACAGCATATCTAGCTGTAATAAAGGCTACTTTTACTACAGAAGGAGAAGTAAACAATATTGGAAGATATCTAACACTCAATGCCTCCTAAATTAGAATTTTTTCAAGTTATTACTAATAAGAAAGCAAACAGCCAGAGAGGAAAAAGGGGGTCTCCAATGAACCTAACATCAAATGCTTACTTTTCCTGCAGTTCTTAGAATTAAAGGGAACATTTAAGATTATTTGATAGCTTTATTTTTTTTTACTTTACTTTCTATGTATGTGTTGGACCTCAGTTACAGAGGGCTAATTGAATCACCAGCTTTATTTCATGATGTATTACCATCATCTCTCATACCATGGCCTATTCTTGTTTCATTTTTTTTTTTTTTAAATACCGAGTGTTGCTCTGTTGCCCAGTGTGGAGTACAGAGGTACAATCTCGGCTCACTGCAACTTCTGCCTCCCGGGTTCAAGCGATTCTCCTGCCTCAGCCTCCCGAGTAGCTGGGAGTACAAGCACCTGCCGCCACACCCAGCTAGTTTTCATATTTTTAGCAGAGATGGGGTTTCACCACATTGGTCAGGCTGGTCTCAAACTCCTGACCCACAGGTGATCCACCTGCCTTGGCGTCCCAAAGTGCTGGGATTACAGGCATGAGCCACCACACCCAGCCACTTGTTTCATTTTTAAATGTATTCCAGGCTATCCCGAATAACTATCCCCATCCCTACCCCATCCCCATGTTAGGTTACACTCTGAGTGGTTGATATCAATCTTTGAAATTGTGCGTTTCCTTACAAATTATCTGCTATTTCTGCATGTATGTGTTTTTACTTTACATACATTATGTTGTGCTAAGAAAAACTTTGTTCTTTTTCTTATTTTTTTTACCCATCATTATGGCTCTAATATTTGTTTGTGTGTACATCCAGTTTGTTGCTTCTAATAATATATCAAATTCTATATTTCATGGTATTTTGCTACACAATTTTTCTGGCTACGGACGCCTAATTTGCCTCCAATTCCTCACTGTCAAGAAAGCAACGCGATGATAGGCATGCATACTTGTACTTTTCTGGACTTTTGTGAGAACTTTTCAAGGGTTATTTTACTGTACAAAGTAAGATTTATGCACAGTAGTTGACTAAGCATGCCACTTATTCCCAGAATGTCCACACTACAGTCCCACCAGCAGCACACGAGAGTTCGTTTCCTCATACACTGCCTGCGCTACAAAAGCCTTGACATTATCACATTTCTAGTTTCATGAATTTGATGGGAATAAAGCAGTATGTCCTTGCTGCTTTAATATATATTTCTCTGCTTGCGATTTATTTTGTCATGTCTTCATGCACATGTTAGCAATTTGGATTGTCTCTTCTATGGCTTGCCTTTTTATACCTTTCCCATTATTGTCTTGAATTTTTGTCTTTTTCTTACTGATTTGCAGGACTCCTTTTATACTCTCTGTGTAAACCTTTTGTCAGTTAAGTTGTAACAAATATTTTGTTCATGATGGTAATTCTTTTCCTAACCTGTCACCACTCTCTGTTCATCATTGTTGAGGGTTTTGGGTCTTTTTAGATTGCTCTACCCCATTCTCAATTACATTCACCTACATTTTTTTCTACTAGCTGTATGGTTTTACCTTCACATTTAGGTCTTTGATCCAGTTGGAGTCTTTCTTTGTATTGGTATAAAGTATGAATCTTGCTTTGCTTTTTAAAAATATAGTGACTCAGATTTCCTAACACCACCACTAAACAGTCTGCCCTTTCCCTATTGATTTGTATTAGTATTGTTTTCATAGATCAAGTTCCCTGACACACTCTATAGTTTCTCATTCTTTCTCTCTGAGATCTTCATTCCATTCCCTTGGTTATTTGCCTTGAACTCTTAAGCCAGTCCCATGTTTTTTTGGTTTGTTTTTAAAAAATTTTTTTTTTAAGATAGAGTCTTGTTCTGTTGCCAGGCTGGAGTGCAGTGGCATGACCTCAGCTCACTGCAACCTCCCTGTCCCGGGCTCAAGTGATTCTCCTGCCTCAGCCTTCCAAGTAGCTGGGACTACAGGTGCGTGCCACTACACCCCGCTAATTTTTGTGTTTTGTAGAGACAGGGTTTCACCATGTTGGTCAGGATGGTATCCATCTCTTGACCTCATGATCAACCCACATCAGCCTCCCAAAGTGCTGGGATTACAGGCATAAGCCACCACGCCCAGCCATGCATCCCATGTTTTAAAGTGTATAGAGAGTGTGTATACACACACACACACACACACACACACACACACACACACAGAGCAATATAACTGGACTGGCCTAGAAAATGTGGGATTTGAAAGGAGACTCTGTGCCATGTAAATGGCAAGAAAGTAGGAAACAAGAAGTAAACCAAAATTCCCAGCATGGATCTTTGACCTCAGGAGTGATGTCAATGCTGCCTATACCCAGCTTCCATGGGAAGTATATTCCTTTTCTACATCTCTTCTTGCTCCATGTCCACAGATGTAGTTTCATATTTCATATTTGTCCAATCAACTTTGCTTCATAAAAATTTGAGATGTCTTACAAAAATGCAATTAACCAAGCAAAATATAATAACACTAAAATAGGTGAAGAAAATGAGCCAAGGAAAAAATTAAGATTGCGCCTTATTTCATTCAGAGCCCAAGTTAGTTTATAGCAACCTCAACTCTGATTTTTTTTTTTTTTCCATTTGTAGCTCCTCTCTTTCTGTGCTTCACAAGGTCGTTCAACTTTTAGTGTTCCTGGTATGTTCTTTAGGAGAGGAAATGAAGACCCCCAAAACCCCATAGTTGAAGAGGTTGTTGGAAGAAGGGGGTCTGTGTTGTGAGGGGATTTATGAGAAGCTGTGCAGTTACCTGATAGAAAGACTAGAGACAAAGACTCAAGGAATGAGGGCTGCTGTCCCTGTTCAGCCACTGGCTGGCTGTGACCTTCACTCGAACACAAATCTCTCTTGGCTTTATCGTCCTCAGCTGCCAGTGGGGAGTCTGTCCTTATAGTTCCAAGGTTACATCCAATGCCAGCATTCTCTGATGATTCCGCATGCCCTTTTCCTCTGGGGGTATCGGTCACCAGCTCCCTCTGGAGACATGTTACAGCTAATATGTACACCAAGCCAGATGTTAGTGCTGTGACTGGGACATTCCCAGAGGGCTAATTAGCCTGCTCCCCTGGCTCTGAATAATTACTCCACAATATTCACATCACTCTTTTACAGGAGGAATTCCTCTCCTGTGGAGGGTCTCACAGGAGAGGGTCAAATCCTATGCATAAAAGAGAAGAAACAGCAAATACATTCCATAGCCAAGAACAAATAGCCTCTATAAATTGCATTTTCCAGCAAATATCCAAAAAAAGTTAGCACAGAATCAAAGAAACTAAACTGCTCTCACCCAACTGTCCTCTAGTCCTCCAGTCTTCTGGTGCCACCCCTTTTCCCAATAAACCTACCCAGGCCTCCACTTGGCACTGACTGCACATTCAGGTATCTCCCAGTTACGTCTGGACTCCATTGGAAGAGATTCTGATTCACACTTCATACTCCTTGCTCCAGCTCCTGCCCTGGCTCTTTGGTCAGCCCAGATGTTTCATTACCTGGCCTTCCTTTCAGCTCAGAGTGATCTCAGCTGTAGTAGCTGACAGCACAGTCTTACTGAAGGCTGGGGAATGCCAGAGGGGAACTGTTGTCCTGCATCCAGGAAACAATTCAAAATCAGGATTCAGACCTAAAACTACCCTGAGAATCCACTGGCTGAACACCACCATGGGGAGCCTCTTTCTGATTTTCTGCCTTCTTGGTCTAGAACTGCGGAACTCACTCCCAGAAAAGAGTCCATCTTCCCATCACTCTGGTCCTCTGCTTCACTCGATGTGGCCTCCAAGGCCCTGCATGGTTGAATCTCTGCTCTCTTCTGCAACCTCATCTCCTACTTACCTCTCCTCAGTCCAGGCCCTGCAGCCACCCAGGCCTTTGGTAGTTCCTAGAGAAGCCCACTGCCTCCTCCCACCCCAGGACTTTTGCACGTGCTGGCTGCAACACCCTCTTTCCGAACTTCCCTCCACCTATTATGTGCTTAACTCCTGTATTTCCTTTAGCTCTCATCTCAGTTACCCCTTCCTCTGGGAAGCCTTTTGGGTGCCCTGCATGTAGGTCAGTTTCCTTTGTTATATGCTTGCACAGAACCACGTTCTTTCCTTCTATACCTTTAGCAATGCACGGAACTAGCAAAAAGTAGATTTTCCTCAATGGCAATTTGACAAGTCTTAGGTCAAATTCTAAGCCAGACATCAAATCTTGAATTCCTGCACTTCTCCCCCTACCCAAGCAAACCAAAAAGGCAGTAGATGTCCCCTATTCTTCTGCCATATGATAATTCTTTATATAATCCAGTGTTCCAAACGATCACATTTGAAATTGCTTAGGAGTTTCCCAAATTACTGTAGTTCAACTACCTTACTAACATTTATGTTCCTAGAACTATAAAATAAAGGGAAATTGTGGGAAAATCTTTGCACATCTGGAGAATGTTTTTTTATCTTCCAGTGTAGAACTTCAGAACTGTAAATCTTTCACTTTACACATTGAAGAAGTTTATTCACCAGTATTGAAGTTTTATATGAAATAAAATTCCATTTAATTTTTATAATTATGTATCACTGTTTTTTAAAAAATCCTTTTTTCCATTTTTTCTTTTTATTATGAAAAAATTATTATTATTATTCATTTTAATATAATGAATCCCTAAGTACTGTTATCTTCATGTACCCATCAGAATTGATCAATGGGCAATCATGTTTCATCTATACTCCCACTTACAGCAACGTTACTGCTTTTCTTTTTCTTTCTTTCTTTTTTGAGACTGAGTCTTTTCAAATAGGCTATTTATCTCTAAAATAGATTGCTTTGTTGTTTTAAAGAATACTTGGAAAATCGAAATTTGGCATCAGTTTGAGTTCCTGCATCTCTATACCCATCTATCGAATCTAGAATGGAATAAAAAATTGCATTGTAAAATCTAAAGCTCAAATCTTAAATATCTGACATCAGTTAAAATGTCGGGTACTCCAACATGTAAATGGATTAAATATAGCTCAGAGTAAAGTTTGCATTGTTTCGCCTTTAAATAGAGAAGCAAATTTGGGTAAGATCTTCAACATCATGAAAACAATGCAAGACAATATTCTTTAAAAGAAAATTACTCTGTGGTGAGGTAGTTCAACTCTCCCTGTAAATTCTGAAAAGGCATTGATTAATAATAATAATATAGTCCTGAGTCTCTTAAAGTCTCCTCCTTCTTCATTAACTGGCTCTTTACCTTTGAACATGGACAACCTGGATTAATATCTGCAGATAAAAAACCTGAGAGGACCGGCGGTATGACTGTGATTGGATCAGAGCTGACACTCCTGGTTGTTTACCAGACAAGCACACCCCTTCTGTCCGCTCTGCTTGGGCACTGAGTCCAGTGGTGTTAGGGAAAAGCAGATGCTTCCCTGGGCCAGGAAGGACTCAGACTGTGGGAACCCCCCGAGTGTGACTCCATTCCCTGCACCGTGATTGGTGTAGAGGGACTGTGTGATTCACTTTGAGCCAGCTAGGTATAAGGGGAAGTAAACTGAAGCTTCTGGGAAAGATTTTGTCCTAGTGATGGATAGAGAGAAACTAGGAAGGACCACTGTGACCCTTGCCTTCTACCTGGAATGCAGTTGCTGAAGAGATGGTACCGGGAGCTGTGGCAGCCACACTGTGGGAGGTGAGACAATTCTGACCCACTGAGGGCTGAGCAGTGGAACAATGGGAAAAATCTGGCTGCTTGATGTCCTCAGCAGGCCTCTATATAGACCCTACCTCTGCATTTTTTGCTGGGTGTAGAGAAAATAAACTCCTCTATTTAAGGAACTTGTTATTTATACTGTCGTTGTATTTAAGAACAAACAAACTAATATGGAACCAATACCAGTCTGTTTAGCTTATGCACATTTCCAGCAGATATGGCATGTACCTTAACAAAATGGCAAGGGCTGGTTATACTGGTGTGGTTAGAGTCACTTCAATCCAATTCACTGAACATTTACTGGGCACCTACCAGGTGACAGTTTCTGTGCTAGGTATTGGGAAGCTAAATATATAAAAGAAATAGCCTCTGCTCTCAAAAACACCTGTCTAGTGAATTTTAAAAGAAAGGCATGAAACTTCCAGGAGAGATTTCCTTGAAGCAATAAGACTGCCGTGCTCCAAAGTGCTGGATTTGGCATTCAAGGATTGGTAAGCGTGCCTGGATAAGAAGTCACCTCTCTCAGAAATAATAAAATCATGCATAGAAACATCCTGTAAGAAGGCTGGTCTCAAGCATAGCTGATTGACAGACACATGCAAGCCCAGGGGCTCTAGGAAGGGGCCTGACCGCAGAAGAACCCCTCCTATGGCCTACATTCCACACCTGGAAACTCATGACTTTGGCCTAAGAATTTGCGCCTTGGCCTGGCGTGGAGGCTCACGCCTGTAATCCCAGCACTTTGGGAGGCTGAGGTGGGTGGATCATCTGCGGTCAGGAGTTCAAGACTAGCCTGACCAACATGGAGAAACCCTGTCTCTACTAAAAATGCAAAATTAGCCAGGTGTGGTGCTGTATGCCTATAATCCCAGCTACTTGGGAGGCTACAGCAGGAGAATTGCTTGAACACAGGAGGTGGAGGTTGCGGTGAGACAAGATCATGCCATGGCAGTCCAGCCTGGGCAACAAGAGTAAAACTCCATTTCAAAAAAAAAAAAAAAAATTGCCACTTGCAAAATGGCAACTACCCTGAAGAGCAACACATTATGTTTATTCCGTCATTTAAAAGGAGAATTAGAGCCTTCATGAAGGTTCTGGAGACCTGAATAAAGGTGGGTGGAAGTGGAAGGAGGAGAAGTGGGCACCAAAAAGGAGCTTGGGGATGCTAAGGAGATTCACATTTTAGCTCAGGGTCTGCTCTGAGCAAGCTGAAATAAACCACAAAAGGGCAAGTGATTTGTGATTTTTCTGACCATTCCACCTTTGGCCTGGTTTTTCTTTCTAAAAAGGTTTATGAAAAATGGAGACACACCCAGAGAGTGTAGAAGCTTTCACATAAAGATCCAATTGGTCTCTCTGGTGTGGAAATCAAGTAGGGTAGAATCAGGAGAGAGAGACCCCATCCTGCTATTCATAGCTCTTCCAAGTAGCCTTCCAGGGATACAATGCGAGGAGAGAAGCCTTTTGCATTCCAGTCACTAAATTGGAAAAGTAAAATTATGCAAAAAATATAAACAAAAATTAGCCAGTTGAGAGGGATGCTGGAGAGTGGTTTCACTACAGCTTAAGGTTTAGATGAACATCCCTAAAGCTCTGAAGACTCTGCCTTCAGAGTACTGCAAGACTGTCCCCCACCCACACTTCCTCCTTCCTGACCCTTCCTTTTTTGCCTGTAGCCCTAACTTCCTGGCATCTCCTTTTGCTTCCCACTGAAGCTCAGCCCACTGTCTGTTCCTGGACTGTCTCCTGGGCACTCTTATCTACAAAGGGTTTCAGCTCTAAAGTTTGCACTAATCGTTGCAACCAAACTGAAATACAAAGAAGAAACATTTCAACGTGTATGGATGAGAACAGCATTGATCTGTCTATGCAAAGTTTTGCATAAATTACCACAGGTCCTCAAATAACATTGTTGTTCAATGTCATTTCATTATAAGGTTGATGAGAAAACAATTGATTCCTATCCAGGACCATGTCTGTGTGGAGTCTGCACGCTCTCCCCATACCTGCATGGGTTTTCTCCAGGTCCTATGGATTCCTCTCAGTACCAAAGATGTTCCTGTGAGGAGTACTGGCGTGTCTATATGGTCCTAGTCTGAGTGAGTGTGGGTGTGTGTGAGTGTGCCTCCCGATGGGATGGTGTCCTGTCCAAGGCCAGTTACTGCCTTGCACCCTGAGTTGCTGGGACAGACTCTGGCCACTCTTTAACTTTTAACTGGAATAAGTGGATAAGTATCTAGTTTTTAGTAACCTGTCTTAAATGCATGTGTAAATCACATTTATTTCAATGTTTTATATTTAGAAGTGTTTGATCTTTTCTGTTTGTTTGTTTAGAGACAGGTTCTTGCTTTGTCACCTAGGCTGGAGTGCAGTGGTGCAATCATAGCTCACTGCAGCCTTGACCTCCTGGGCTTAAGGGATCCTCCCACTTTGGTCCCCTGAGTAGCTGAGACTACATCCATGCACCACCACCCAGGATAATTTTTTAATTTTTATTTTGTACAGATGAGATCTCATTATTTTGTCAAGGCTGGTCTCAAACTATCGGTCTCAAACTATTGGTCTCACGAAATCCTCCTGCCTTGGCTTCCCAAAATGCTGGGATTACAGGCATGAGCCAACACGTCCAACCTGCTTTCATCATTATTTAGAAGTTTGGAGATGTTTTTGTGACCAGAAATTGGCCATGGGAACTTAGCTCTTGTTTATATCAATTAGCCTACAGTAAAACTGGATTGTTATACATCATTTTGCTTAAAGTCACAGTTTCCAAGAACATATCAACAATGTCAATGTGAAGGGAAAACTTACTGTATCTTTGTATCTAAATAGTGAATTTTTCATTTTTGGCCAGTGAGGAATCTCTGACCACTTTCATTCATTACTTTTCTTCTTTAAGCATTTCTTGAGTTCCTACTAGGTGCAAGGCAGCAAGATGGATTTGGAAGGCACAGTGGTGAGCCTATAGACACAGTGTTTCCTCTTGAGCCACTTTCATTCCACTGGGGAATGCACTGAAAAAGTGTCCTGTTATAAATAGAATTCTTAGAATCTACATCAGGGAAACCCCACGGAATGGGTGATGCACCGTTCCCTTAAAGAAGCGAGAGGCAACGTCATCAGGAGAAGATAGAAAGACGCTGGATGAACAAAACAACAGCAGCCAGCACCTGTAGTGAGGAGTTGAGACCATAAATGTGGACAGAACTAGCTTAGAGCCTCCGCTGGAGGGGATGATCAGTGAAACAGCATTTGTGCTGAGTCAGGGCTTGGCTGGGCCACAGGCAAGAGAGGGAGAGGATGGGGTGCTCATCTTAGCCTTGAGGGAAGGCTGAGATAGAAACAAACACAGTACAATGGGGGACAGCCAAGGGGCAGCACCAGAGAGCCCGAGAGCTAACGCTGGGCAGCAGAGGGAACTAATGTGGCATGAAAAAGTATAGCCAGTAAAAAAACGTTTCTAATTCAATCATTCATAAGTTATGTGAGTCTCCCCAACTGGCAACTGGTCAGCTTATTTGTGAACCAAAAATTTAAGATTGCTGGTTTTGGGGCATTTTATTTAGATGACTGTCTAATAGCATTTATCAATGATTTCATTCCCACATACCATTGTACCTCTTCACCAGGCCAATAGATAAATAACCTCAGGCTTTCTCTCTCTCCTCTGTGAGACAGCAGAGGGAGAGAGGGATGGGGTGTCCCAGAGGGAGTAAAGGACTGTACAGGGAATCCTGTAGCCATTCCTTCCCAGTGTGGTCTCTGGCTCTAATTAGAGAAATCCTATCTTCCATAGATCTGCCTTTTAAAGGGACATAAACAACACTGCCTAAGGCCATTAGTGCATTTCTAAAAAGCTAAAAACACAGAAAATCCTCTAAGTATTTTATAAATAAATGCTTAGAAAAACTTGATGAGCACCAGAACTTTCAGCAAAACCCTGTTTCACCCCAATGCTAATATGCCTTGCTAAGAGATCCCAGACTCCAGCCTCCCCAGTGGAAATGTTTGTGAAGTCTGTGCATTTTCCTGTAATACGTTTAGAGGTCCACATTGCTAGTAAGCGAGCTAAAGCTTAAATGCCTTAATTATGCCTGGGGGCACCAGGCAAGAAGGGGAAATGGCTTTAAAAAAAAAACCCAATGCTGTCTCCCTACTCTCCAGTCACAAAAAGTATTTTGCAGTTAAACTGCATTACAGGGATGTAACAGCACTAGGGGCATGCTGCTAAGCCATTAGAACCACCCCCATGATCCAATCATCTCCCTCCAGGCCCCACAGCATTGGGGATTATATTTCAATCTGAGATTTGGGTGGTGACAGAGATCCAAAGCACATCAGAACCCAAGACAGTCACTGGGGGTCAAGACAACTAGTTCTGAAGCTTACTCTTTCAGTAACTAGTTTAATAGCCTCAAGAAAGTCACTTAGCCTCCCTGGATCTTCTTTCCTCATTGGTAAAAGTCTTCTTTAGCCCTGTTAGAAGCAAATTCTTCAGTGCTACAAAAAATAAATAGCACTTGAACATAAATTTTCTCAGCAAGGCAATTTTTACTTCTACAGAAGGGTGCATTTCATGGATGGAGCAGAGAGCACACCTGAATGGGGATGGTAAGGGGTTCTTATCCCTGATGCAGGTAGCCCCTACTGCTGTGTTGTTCCCCTATTGGCTAGGGTTGGACTGCACAGTCTAAACTAATTCTGATTGGATATTTTTAAAAGAGCAGGGATACGAGCCAGAGTGGTGGGGTGAACAGTTTCAGTGGGAAAGACCGTTATGAAACAAGTAACTAAAGGTGACTCAGGTCAAAGCAGGTGACCAGGGGTGAGTCAGGACGGTGCAGGTGACCAGGCATGAGTCAGGACCAAGCAGGTGACCGGGAGAACAGATGTGAACTACTGATTAGAGCTGGCGGGTAGGTTGCTTACTGAAACTAGGGGCAAAGCAACGATAGAACAAGGAAGTTAAACCTTGAAACGGAGAACAAAGAATAGGGAGCTGAACGTACTGATTCTTTGAAGAGAAATTTTAGAACCCACTGTATTTAACAGCCCAAGGGGTGCTAAATTCCTTCCAGTTCTACAATGCTTTGATTTGTGGATGTGAGGTCAATCCCAGAGGTATTGCTGAGAAGGTGGGGGTTACAGCCACCGTGAGTATGCTCACAAGTCAGAACATGAGCATTTTAGATGAAGAAGCATTTTCAGGCAGCAGAAGCTGATAAGTCTATGAAGTATTTGTAAAGTATTACTAGACAGTGAAGACTGCAGAGAGTATGTTACTACCCTTGCTTTAGAATGCCCATGAGATGCCCATTGTGAACTAAGGCCACCTGTGTACGTCCAGTGTCCAAAGCAGCTGCCCCCCACGAAGCAGTCATCAGAGACACCTAATGAAGAACTACAGCTTCCTCTGTGTCGTGAAAGTGTGTGGATACCGCTTTTCCTATCAGCCCAAAGAACTTGATTTGGAAAGTGCTTTTTTCCCCCAAAAGCCTGTGAACATCTTTTCTTTCCCCAGCCTGACATTATTATAATAATAATGTTTCCCTTTCATAATTATATCCCCTTGTCCTCTCTGAAAACCAGGAAAAGACTTAAAAATCACAGTCTGGAAGGGCAGCTGTCACCCTAAGACCTCATCCCCATCTAATTTGGATTAGAATAGGACAGTCATTTTCATCCGTCAGCAGGCTGAGTAAACAAGGAGTCCACTCTTCCCTGACTCCCCAAATTGCTAAAGAAGCATTGCAGACAGATGAACTAAGTCATAAACCCTGAGCAAACTCTCCCGCCTCACTCATTGTTTCCTTATTTAACCCTTTTAACTTTCTTTACCTGATCAAATAAGACCTCAGGACCTGCACCACACCGTTTGAGGGTAGATAAGGCAGCTGCCTTTCCCTGGGGCCGTGTGTTCCCTGAGCCTGAAACCTAGGAAAGGACCTCCTGCTAGCCGCATGGACACAAATGTACCTGAACTCGAAGGTATACCTGTGCACCCGGTTGAGAGTGGCGGGAGAAGCACTTTTCCTTTGGTAATTTCTTGGTATCACCAGGGCATGTTTTTATTTCCTCTATTCCTCAGCAAGAATGAGGTGACCTCCTATGAGCAGGATTTTTAAGAAGAAAAGGAAGAGAGCAAGGTGCCTCTGAGCCTCCCAGGGAAGAAGGAAGGGAGCACCTGGGAAGAGTGTGGCATTGAGTGGGAAGGCTGGAGGGTGAACCACTGAAATGGTTCATACAACTTTATATGACAATGTCTGATTATCACTAATTATTGTACCTCTGAAAATAATGGCTTCCCCCTCTGTGCTTCATTAAAAATTCACTATTAGAGCTGTACTGTGCTTGTGAAAGCAAATAGGAACACAGCAAAGACATCACTCCTAAGTGAGCTCTGAGGGTTCCTGAGAGGCTCACGCACAGAGGAGGGGCCAGAGAGCAGAGAAAGAGGTTAGAAGAAGCTCTGTGTTTCTCAAGGCTCCCAATGGGGAATGCCGTATGAGGCTCCATGGAAACCGACTTAGCGAGACAGACAAAAATTTCAGGTACAGGGGCCAATGATCCATAACTCTATCACTGATGGTACAAGTGGTCATGAATGATGAATGCACAACACAAGTCACGGGAACTTTCAGGTCAGTTTCACCCATTCAGAGAATGTTGCAAAACCTCAGTCATTTAGACCTTCCTATCTGAGAAGTGGTAGGCACATAGGTTGGAATTAAAGGTACTCAGAGACAAATGTGGTCAACATCCTACTAAATCTTTGGCCTGCCACAGACACCCAAGGTAGCCACACATCCTGGCTTGTCCAAAACTCACTCAAGACATGAAGCAGACACAGCATGTGTTTGAAAAATGTAATGCTTTTAGCAAACTGTGGGGTTCCAAATGTAAGGTAGAGGAATTTGACTTCACAGCTACAACTCTCTCTCTCTCTCTCTCCTTCCAGTATCTCTCTCTCTCCTCTCTCTCTCTCTCTCTGTCTCTCTGTCTCTGTCTCTCTCTCTCTCTCTCTCTCTCTCTCTCACACACACACACACACACACACACGCATGAAAGATACATTGAATCCCGAAATGATTCAGGCAAATTGTTTAGGTTATCTGAACCCTGCCCTCCTACTCCACCACCTAAACATCAAAAACAAAGTAAATTACAACAAGCATTGTTTTAAAGGCATAGTGGGCTTACAAGAAAGAAAGGGAAACCCTTACGTTTCAGATACAGAAGGAAAACTGATAACCAGTCCAGAGAGTGTGGGAGCTTTTGTGGTTCTTTGGCTATGGGAGACTGGTAGGAAGGGCTTTGGTTAACAGTACTAAAGTACTTTAACTGCTGTTCCCACATAGGCATTAACAGTCAATCCCCAAGATTCCAAAGGGCTGCATCTCAGTGAAAGAATGACCCAGGAAAAATCTTCAACCCACCCACCAGCACAGATGCTGTCTCTTCCAGAGCTTTCTATAGAGGTGAAAGTTTTTCTGAGAATTCGTACTCACACCCCTTCATGACTTTCAGATTAACTATTTTCATGTCTACATATTCTTAGAAACTTAGGTTGAAAATTATGTTAAAGATTGGTCTTGGCAATTCTCAAAAGAAGATATACGAATGGCCAAAAAGCATATGGAAAAATGCTCAACATCACTAATGATCATGGAAATGCAAATCAAAACCGCAATGCAATACCACCTTACTCCTGCAGGAATGACCATAATTTAAAAAAAGAATAGATGTTGGCATGGATGTGATGAAAAGGGAACACTTTGCTGGTGGGAATGTAAGCTAATACAACTATGGAAAACAGTGTAGAGATTCCTTAAAGGACTAAAAATGGAACTACCATTTGATCCAGCAATCCCACTACTAGGTATGTACCCAGAAGAAAAGAAGTCATTATATGAAAAAGATACTTGCACATCTATGTTTATAGCAGCACACTTCATAATTGCAAAAATACGGAACTAGCCCAATGCTCATCAATCAACAAATGGATAAAGAAATTGTGGTGTGTATATACCATGGAATACTACTTAGCTATAAAACGGAATGGAATAATGACATTTGCAGCAACCTGGATGGAATCGAAGACCATTATTCTAAGTGAAGTAACTCAGGAATGGAAAACCAAATATCATAAGTTCTTGCTCATATGTGGGAGCTAAACTATGAGGATGCATAGGTGTAAGAATGATACAATGGACTCTGGGAGGTGGGGGAAAGGGTTGGGGGAATAAAGGTCTACACGTAAGGTACCGTGTGCACTGCTTGGATGATGGGTGCATCAAAATCTCAGAAATCACCACTCAGGAACTTATTCATGTGACCAAACACTACCTGTTCCCCAAAAATCTATTTAAAAAAACTGATCTTGGGTCTATGGTACACCAGGGATACCAGATAGAAGTAAAAGGAAAATGTTTCCAGCCAATTCTACACAGACTCACAAGTAAACTATTGCTAACGTTGAACTAACAATCTAAAATCACAAGTACTCTTCCAAGAAACTAAAATTAAGCACAAAACAAACAGCATGATTGAAACCAAAGAACTTCAAATAACTTGACAATTTGATTATTAATTTGAGTATCATCAATAATTTGATGATTTAGAGCATAAAAGAAAATCCAAACTACAAGGAATAGAAAAGATACTTAAAGGAGTGAGCAGAATGGAAAATATAAAATTAGATCTCCACCTTAATCCTACAAAAAATAAACTCCAGATATATTAGTATCTACCTGTGAAAAAGCAAACTTTAAAACTTTTAAAGAAAGCATAGAAGAAGATGATATGGCATTGGTTAGGGGAAATTTTCTTATACAGGACACAAAAGCTATAAGCCATAATAGAGGAAATGACTAATAAATTTGAATTTTATTAAAATGAAAAAAATATGTGAAAAAAGGGTACCATAAACAAAGAAAATAAAAACACAGTCTGGGGGAAGATATTTGCACCTTATATAAAAATAAATCTCCTAAATTAATAAGAAAAAATATCAATCCAACTGAAAGGGGTATTTACAATTCACAGAAGAGGCAATATAAATGTTAATAAACACGTAAGAAGATGCTCCTATTCACAAGTAATCAGGGGTTGCAAATAACAACAAAAGTCTGTATGATGAAATACCTGTGCATTGTGAATAGGGCCTGTGTTGGAACTACTCTTGAGAAGAGAAATTTGGCAGCCCTTAGTAAAGCTGAAGTTGTGCTCACCTGTTTCTGCTAGGCTACAAACTTGTGCAGCGTGATATTGTACTGAACCCTGGGCAATTGTAACACAGTGGTGAGTGTTTGTGTATCTAAACATATTTACATATAGAAAAGATACAGTAAAAATATGATATTACAATCTCATGGGACCAAGGTGATGTATGTGGTCTGTTGTTGACCAAAACATTGTGTAGTGCATGGCTGTAATTGTATTTTTTAAAAGACTATCTGAAACTAATTAGGCAATTTGTTGAGGCAGCATTTATGTAATCTTGATGGTGAGTGCATAGGTGTCTGTTAACTTATTGTCTGCATGTTTGAAATATTTTATAATTAAAAATAAAATTTAGAAAAAGGTGGCATTCAGGCAGTGATTGCTCTAAATGAAACCTAAAACTATCCACAGAACTTTAAATGTTGTTAGAGGAATAGGTTCACTGATTCAATAAGTATTTATTGATTGCCTTCCATATAGTAAGTGCTAGGTGCACATGAAACATTAATTGAACTTTGCCTCTGCATTCACCTGTGGGCCATATTACAGCTGGCAGTGATTAAGAAGATCCTAGGAAGCCCAGGTTAGTGTTACCTTATGCTGAATTCTGCTCTATATTAGGCCATCTTGTAGGACATTTTTAAGTATACTTTATCTTGATATAAGGCTGGAAGAGCTTATTATAATAGCTAATAAGACCTAATATAACTTATAGAATTCTAGGCATAGCCCTAAGCTTTTGCATGCATTATGTCTTTTTATCCTCACAACTTTATGAGGTAGGTACTATCATTATCCTCATTTTATAGATAAAGAAACTGAGGCACAGGAGGTTAATTAATTTGAGTTAAGTCTCCTAGCTTACTAGTAGAGCCAAAATGTTGACTTTGTCAACTTAACACCAGTGCACCTCACCCTTAAACTCTCTTCTGGTCTGTCTGTCCTTGTGTCGTTACAGTTGGACAGTTAACTGTAAGTTCTCTGGGCAATGCTTCAGGACACCTGTTGCATGTGGTACGGAAGAGCAGGCTGCCGAGTCTGGAAAAGACCCTTAAAGATCGCCTGGTCCAGTGAAATGGTGAAGTGTGAGCTTCATGAGAGCAGGAGGTATCTTCACTCCAACATGATGAATCCCCCTGCCAGTTACATAGTAGGAACTCAGTAAGTGTTCATTGAAAAAATGAAAGTTCAATAATTTTCTTTTTTTAAGCTTTTTTTTTTTTTTTTCAAATATCCAATATTAAACAGATCAAACCAGAGATGCTCTGCTTAAAGTTTTTAAGCGGAGGTGGGGCCCAGAGTTCCACAATCTAGAGTCTGCTGTAGAACTACCCACAGCTTGAAGACTACTCATCTAATCCAGATCCCTGCATTTCAGATAAAGATGCCTGATGTCCAAGGAGGTTTAGTGTCCTATCAAAGACCACTTAGCTAAGGAGGAACAGAGCTGACTTCTGATGCTGAGTCACAAAATTCTTTCCCCCATCACAACATAAGGGGATAGCCTGGTCCCCAGACTGCTTACAAATGAGAATATATGTACAGGAAAAAGACAACTCCTTGGTACATAGATGGTTATGTAATTCAAGTTACTCAAGAACAACCTTAATTTACGTGCAGTGGGCTAAACAAAGATTTTCTATCTTATAAATTAAGAACTAGAATTGTATTGTCTACTACCACATCCCATGAAATACTGCTAAATTCAGAGAATGCTTTGTTGGTTTTAAAAGATACCAAGATCCATTTTACTGCTTGCTTGAAGATTATTCATTTTATCTCAGAAGGGAGATTGTGGCACTTTTGCCATCCTCCAGCCTTTCCCCCCTCCTCCAAGAACCTTTTACCCCATCTGACTTGCCATGATGAAAACGTTACAGGAAAACTCAGCAAGGGGTTGCTTGGGAGAAACCTGTGTGAGAATGTGTGCCCTTGTCTGGGGATGAGAGAGTGTCTACCAGCATGGACACCCATCCAATTATCTCTTCTAAAGGCACACTCCCTATTCTTTTAGGGGTATATTAATCATTTTTACGCTCTCCTGACTCCTAATCACAGGTGTTTCCAGTGTTGTCAAAACAGTGCCTGCCTGCATCTGTTTTCTTCAATTGGCCTGGGTTCCAGGGAGTGTTTGTGAGAGAGGAGAGAACAAGAGATTGACAGTCTTGTGTTGACATTTTGTGGCTGTTTGGAAATGAAAACAATCCAGGTCTGATGTTGTAATTCCTCCTTTTATGGGCAAAAAGCAATGTCTCGGCATGAATGAGCATAACCAAACACACTAGGACACACCCCAGACACACTGTGAGTGTACTCCCAGTACACTCACCGTGCTTTTAGTTACTGCTGTTGTAGAATGAAAGGCAGAAAAGGCCTTTTATTGAACCAAAGAATCAAGAACTCTTTTGGCTCTCCATACCCAAATCTCCTACTCCAATGAAATGAATAAAACGTCAAAGAGGAAAAAAAAATCCTAATTTTTATTTAATATATATCATATATATATGATTTTTTCTTCCTTTCAAATTGTAGTATGAATTACAACTCGATCTTTAGTTACACAAGTAATAGATTCTCATTGATAAATATAAAAACAATATAAACCAAGCTTCTCTTTACCTATTCCCCTGATCCGACGCTGTTCTTCATTGCATGTCATTATTATCTCCTCACTGCTCATATCTCCAGGCTTTTCCTAAGCATTTACTTTCATATATGCCTGTTCACATATAGGAATGCATATATTTATTTGGTGGGAAATTTTGTTTAATACATAAATTGTTTCGTATGGTACATATTTTATTATGACTAGCTTTTCTAACTTATGTATTGCATGTATTCTTCATATCAGTATATATTCATTGATCTTATTTGCTTTAAGAAAAGTGTAATATTTCATAGAATGGATATATGGAAATTTATTTAATTATTTCCCAAATGATGAAAAATTACATTATTTTCAATTTTTCACAATTACAAGCAATACTGTGATGATTTTGTTGTACTTATCCTTTTAAGCACATGTCCCATTGTTTTCTCTAGAATAGATAGGAAGAAGTGAAATTTATGGGTTAAAGGGTAACACTTGCTTTTTAAAAGCAACAATAAAACCTATCTAACTGTCTCGGCTTGAGCTGCCATAACAAAATATCATAGACTATGTGGCTTAAATAACAGACATTCATTTCTCACAGTTTTGGAGACTGGGAAGTCCAAGATCAAGATGCCAGCAGATTTGGTTCCTGGTGAGGGCCTTCTTCCTTGCTTGCAGATGGCCACCTTTTTGCCATTTCCTCACATGGTAAAGGGAGAGAGGGCTCTGGCTTATCTTCTTCTTATAAGGACGCTAATCCCATCACGGAGAGGGCCCAACTTCATTTAAATCAAATTACTTCCCAAAGACCCCACCTCCAAATACCATCACATCAGGGGTTTGGGTTTCACATATGTATTTTGAGGGTCCACAAACATTCAATCTATTTATCTATTTATCAATCTATTTATCTGAATAGGTAATGAATTCCTAAGGAAAAAATTTCAAAGTCAAGATCAAGTGGAATCATAAATCTAAAAGCAGGCAGAAAAAATGGTAGATTTTAATTTAACTATGTCAATAATCACATTAAACATAAATGTACTAAACACTTTATTAGAAAACATAGATTGTCAGATTAGATTAAAAGAAAATAACAAGACTTGACTCTATGCTACCTGCAAGAAACATACTTTATATCTACAGATAGGTTAAAAGTAAAAGGAGAGAAAAAAACAGTAATCAAACACTAACAAAATGAAAGTCAAAGTGCTTAATAACAGACAAACTGGACTTAAGAACAAGAAATTATTACCAGGGATAAATAGGTATTACATTATAATAAAGAAGTCAACTCATAAAGAAGACATAATAATCCTAAATGTGTATGCATCAAACAAAGTAGCTTCAAAATACATGAAACAAAAATTGACAAAATTGAAATGATAAACAGACAAATCCAGTTATAGTTGGAGTCTTTAGCACTCTTCTCTCAGTAGTCAAATAGAAAAAAATAGAAAGGAAATTACTAAGAATGTAGATAACCCAAACAACACTGTCAACCAACTTGACCTAACTGACATTTAGAGAATGCTCTACTCTGCAACAGTGGTGCCTCAAAAATGTTAAAAAAAATTTTTTTAATCTTCAAAGGGATGCCCACTGACCATGATAAGATTAAAGAAGAAATCAATAACAGAAAAATATCTTTAAAATCCCCTAATATTTGGATATTAAACAACATGTTCGAAATAACTCATGGGTCAAATAGGAAGTCCCAAGAAAAATTGGAAAACATCTTGAATTGGATAAAAATAAAGATTCAAAAGGTCAAACTTTGTAGTACAGCTAAAGCTGCACTTGGAAGAAAATATGTAATATTAAAAGCTTATTTCAGAAAGGTAATTGGAACACTCAAAAAATTGAAAGGAGCATTGGAATCACAACAAGCAAGAACGAGATATGAGACTTGCCCAAGATGTTGTTACATGAAGGTAAAGGAGACTTTGACAGAGTGTGGTGAAAGCATTTATTATGTTGGTAACAGTACTTAGTTGCAGTCAACAAACTCCACTCTAGTTAGCTTGAAAAGAGGAGTTTTCTTCAGGGATATAGGAGGCTCATAGAACCACTGATAAGGTTAAAGAATCAGACTCCAGGCTGAACTCCACAGACCTGCTCTCAAAAGCATTTCTGCCTCTGCCACAATATAAAATGAATAAATCAGTAAATAAACAAGCCAATCAGGAAGCCACCACAACCTCTGGCTTCAAGACTCTGTTTCTGCTGAGGGGCCAATGAATGCTCCATGTCCTACCTCTTTAAAATAAAGTTAGTTTTAAATCAACATTTTTTGTAGAGAGTTTATTTGTGCAACCTGAATTATACATTCTCATCATTGGGGCATGGGAAATGGCAACATATGGTGGTTGTTGTTTTTGATTCTGCATTGGAAAAATTGGATTTCAATTATGGGAAATGTTAGAATGTGGAAAAATGTTTAATAGGTTTGGGGCAACACAAATGACAGTATTGACTATAGCTACCATTGGAAAAAATAAATCATTTTATGTTAATTCACATTGAACTCAGACTGTGCAAAAAACTGGTTGAAGAAATATATAGCTTTGAACTACAACTTATTTTTATCATTTAAAATATATCTATATCTGGCTGAGCACGGTGGCTCATGCCTGTAATTCTAGCACTTTGGGAGGCTGAGGTAGGTGGATTGTTTGAGGTCAGGAGTTCAAGACCACCCTAGCCAACATGGTAAAATCCTGTCTCTGCTAAAAATACAAAAAATTAGCTGGGCGTGGTGGTGGGTGCCTATAATCCCAGCTACTCAGGAGGCTGAGGCAGGAGACTTTCTTGAGCCCTGGAGGTAGAGGTAGCAGTGAGCCAAGATCATACCACTGCACTCTAGCCTGGGCGACACAATGAGACTCGTCTCTAAAATAAATAAATACATAAAAATAAAAAATATATGTATCAGTTACATATAGATTTACTTCAGTTTGTTAGTGGCTGTGTAATATTTCACCATGAGGATGAGCTCTCTAATATTAAGTACTCTAATAATAGAAATTCAAGTTGATTGCTATCTCTTACTACTTTTTTGAGATAGCAAAGGATATTATTTTAAGCCGCAATGTGAATCCTGGCACACAAGTGCAAGTATAACAACATCTTCCATGATTATGCCCCTTCTAAATAACAGGCTAGAATCTCTTTGCTTTTTCCTCCTGAGTTAAATAAAAAGATCCTTTTGTTCCTCTCCAGAATGTACTACATAATATTAAATCAATTCTTGAATAAAAATAACAGCAATAGAAACAGACTCATGGCAGTGGTAGCTCTTACATCAGCCACCCGCTGTTTGTGATCTCAGGCAAGTCACAAATCCCTTTGGACTTAATTTCATTACCTGTAAAATGTAAGGGTTGGACAAGGTGATCTCTGAGGCCCACCTACTAAACTGTGGTCTTAGTAGTGTCCTTGAGATACGTAGTATTGCCTCTACAACCTAATCTCTGCCATTTCTTACCATTATCTCCCCACCAACCCCTGCCCAAGCAAACTCAACTCTCCCAGGAATACTGAGCTATTTACATGTCCTAGAATGTTCTATGTTCTGTATTGCACATAGAGTCCCTCCTGTGTCTGGAATGGCCTCCACAAATGTGTTCATTTGTGAAGCACCCACCAGCTTTTGTGATGCCTTTCCTGGCTCCTTTTCTCCGCTTAGCTGTGCTCCTCCCCTGCACTCATTCCGTCTTCCAGGCAAACCTTGCTAATTCAATTGCCTTATTGCAGTGTAATGCTTTGCCTTTGGCCTCCCACACTCAGATCACAAGGCCCTTGAAAGGCTCTTTGATAATGAGAACTACAGTGTTTTTTCATCTTTATATCCCTGGGACTTAGAACAACACTCAGCACATAGTAGGTGCTTGATAAATGATGGTACCTGCTCTCTGTATCAGTTGGGAATGAGTTTGGCTGCAAGTAACAGAATACCTGGCTAAGGGTATTTCCCACAGAAGTAACACAGGGAGTTATTTCCTACAGATAACAAGGTTTCTGGAAGCAAGTAGTTGCTGGTGTTGCCTTAGATGTTCACTGATGCCATCAGGGGCCCTGGTTCTATCTTTCCCCTTTCAATCTATTCTCAACACAGCAACCAGAGTGATCTTAAAGTGTCAATCAAATCTTGTCACCCTCTCCTCCAACCCTCCAATGATGGGCTCATCTTGCTCAGGGGAATAGCCACAGTCCTTATATTAGCCACCAATGCCCCGCCCAGGGTGAATATCAACTTTTCTTTTTTCCATAATACTTATCACCATGTGACATATTATATCCTTTACTTATCATATGCTATATATTGTCTTTTTCTCCTGTTACCACGAAAAATAAACTCCAAGCAGGCAGGGGATTTCATGTGCTTTTTTTCACTGCTGTGTCTCTGGTAACTAGAGGAGTGCCTGGCACATACTAGACACTCAGTAAGTATTAGTTGAATAAGTGAATGAATGGCTTTTTCTGCCTTACCTCCCTTCCAGTCTAGGCTTTGCCTTCATCTCTGTTGCTTCATGGCCACATGACGGCTGCTGCTTTCCAGACATCATCTCTAAGTCCAAGGCAAAAAGAATTTGGGGAAGAGTGGTGCCAGACACATGGGTCCCTCTTTATCACATAAGTAGAGCTTTCTCAAGAGTCCCAAGCTAACTTTAGTTTATATTTATTTGGCATGGGTTATGGCACAAGCTACCAGCAGCAGTGAGAGAAGCTAGGAAAGCAAGCAGGTAACTGGGCACATTGCTGCCTTGAGCAAAACTGAAAAGAAGAGAAGGTGTTGGACACGGTATAACTAACTGGGTCTGCTGCGAAATTGCTGAATGAAAAACTCATTGGGAACAAAATGAGAAATGTACCACCTTCTAGAATCATCTCTGCATCATATCCCTTCTTTTCCCAGATGACCTGTCCTGGCCACTGGAGGAACATGAAAGGTGCAGGCAGCCTGTGGCCCGAGGCTCAGAGAGTGCAACAGAGACCTTAGTGTCTGCTCCCTTCTCTGCTCCGGAAGGCCAGCTTATAATAGCATTCAAATAATTGCATCTCTCAGGCTTGCAAGCATGCTTAGCATTGCTCAGGCAAACTGCCTTCCTGCGCTTCTGAACTTGGTCACTGCAGATGAGCACTGCCCAGCCTTTGGGTGCTCCAGACTGCACACTGATGAAGAAACATTGGCAACTGTTAAATTGCCTGCAGATGGGTCCAGTCATGCAGAAAACATTCATGCAGTGTCCTCCAGGCCCTTTGTGTGCTTCCCCGGATACCAGAGAGTGGGACCTAGACCCCCTCTCTGCCCAGCAGGCTTATACTGCTCTACATCCTCTGGGGAAGTGACTGCAGCTCATTTGAACCTGGAGGCAACCACGTGATGCTGTCCCAGGCCATGGTTCTCCTGACTCACATAGCAGAAGCCACTTCAGGGAGAAGAGGTGCCCGGACCCTGGATATTAGGGCCTGAAGGAATGCAGCACCAGAAGTTCTCTTTAGTTACTTTGGCTCTGACTTCAATTCCATCATGATGTTTGTCACCAAGTTCTTCACTGGATGAGGGGTCCCATGAGAATAGTGACTGTGTCTTTCATCTGTTTGTACCTCTAGCACTTAGCACACTGCCTAGTACCATGGCAGGTGCCAAATAAATAGGCACTGAAAGAATGAATGAAAGATTCCCTGAAAATAGAATGTGACAGGCATGTGGAAGTGAGAGGTGAGAGGGAGCCTGATGTACCCTGAGGTGGCACAATGCTTCTCCATCGCCTTTGCACTACAGTCTAAAGATTTTACCCAACTTCTAATATTAAACACCCAGACATATATTGTTTTCTACTTTTGCCGTCTTAAGCTCATTAATTTTCTTCAAGGTTTTGCCCATTGTTGCCACTGGAAAGAAAGAGGGAAAAATATTAGCATGCTCATGGAATTTGCAAAGCTACCAAATAGTTTAATATCCAGGTAAATCAGTGGCAGCTCAAAAATCCCATGATTGTGTAATCCTGCCCCAGCTTTTTAATGTGAGAATATTTACCACCTAAGGAGTACGTTGATGTTCTCTGAACAGCTGTGAGCTTATTAGTCTAATTCACAAGTAACTCTAATCAAACATGATCACATATCTTCAGTAGTTAATCTTCCTCTTATTCAATTTAAAATATCTCTCATCTTCCCAGATGTGACATCCAAAGGCTGGAAGTCCCAGACCTTGCTAAAAGAGAGAAGACATTTTCCCTATATCATGTGCTGGGATATCTCCAGGGCTTATAATGGTGAGAAAGAAATCGTCTCCTGTATCCCATGCCAGCCAGTGGCATTCTATCCAAACGATTCCCACACACTCCACCCAGATGAATTGTATTTAAAGAGAATAGATGCTTCACCTGAACACTCTATCTGATTAGAACTCTGCTTTCTTCTGGCCTCTGAATTCAGAGAAAAAGCTATAATTCTTCACAGTCATGAGCATCTTTATCCTTGGGAAGTTTGCCAATGTGCTGGAAGAAGGTAGTTGCTTCTCAATGGGTGCCATGTTAGAAATCCATATGGCCAATGTTTCTGCCATTGTTCCTTTCCTGCTGTGAGCAAAAGTGCCTGTGAAGTCTCTGGCTACACATGATTGTCCTGTGTGATACGATGCCATGATCTGGCCATCTCTTACAGTACAGCTTTTCATTCCAAGATAGCCCGTTGTGCTGGCTGTTTTGGATGCAGCTTGGCATGAGCACAGAAGGTCCATACAGCCACCCACAACTTGATCTACTAGTTGTGAACGGAAACTTTTGAACACGTTCCACCAGCTACACAATGGTACCATTTATTACTTTATTCTCAGGGGAAAACGTTTGCTGTGTGTATAATACCAGGGACTTATGTAAGCTTCTTCATTTTCAGGAGCTTTATGGGTGTCAGCAAATTCACACAACACCCTGGTAAGGTAGCAGGCATTGTTATGTCTTCTTTACAGGGTGAGAAACCAGATCACAGCATCAGATTTTCTCAAGGCCAAAGGGAAAATAAGTAGCATGGACTTGTTTCCAGAGGGATCCATGCTGTTCTCCTGGGGAGCACAAACAATTTCCCATTCACAGAAGTCTCAGTGAGGTTCAATCCTGGGCTTAAAACTTGTGGATTCGTATCCTGACTTTCGACAAATCTGCTAAATGTTGGGTACTTTGGGTTTTGTTCAGATGGTTAAAAAGGGCAAGGTAAGGCAGGGGCACCCATCTAGGATGGTGGTGAAGATTTCAGTATCTCTCTTGCCACTGAGTAACTGTCCAATCTATAATTACAAGATCATGTGGGGTTTGGAGGGTGTGGGGGTAGCTAAGTATCTATAAAGTCCCATGAGAAAAAAAACTCACCCTATAATATGGAACAGATTTGTTGATTTCAATTGCTATTTAGGAGATTAAGAAAGTTTTCCCTATCAGCTCCAGGAACATACTAAATGCCTGCTATAGTGAATTGAATTGTGGCCTCCAAAAATATAGGTCCAAGCCCTCAACCCCAGTACCTCTGACTGTGACCTTATGTAGCAAATGGGTCTTTGCAGGTGTCATTCAGAAAGGATCTTCAGACGAGATCATTTAGATTTAGGGTAGGCCTAAATCCAATGACTGGTCCTTAAAAGAGAGTGGCAGAGGGAGATTTAAGACACAGATACACGGAGAGGAAGACCAGGGGAAGACAGAGGCAGGGACCGGAGTGATTCAGCTGTAAGCCAACGAACGCCAAGGGTTGCCAGCAGCCACCTGAAGCCAAGAGAGTGTGGAATGGGTTCTCCCTCAGAGCCTCCAGAAGGAACCATTTCTGTCAGCCCCTTGATTTCAAGCTTCTGGCCTCCAAAACTGTGAGAGAATAAATTTGTGTCATGTTTTAGGTCACCCAGTTTGTTAGAGCAGCCCCAAGAACCCCCCTTCAGCTCCTTCTTCTGGTCTTTAGAGTCGTATGGACTTTAACTTAATTTAAAGCTCTATATACATCATGCCAAATCTTTCATTTATTTTATTTTTGCAGAAATGGGGTCTTGCTCTGTTGTCCAGGTTGGAGTGCAGTGATGTGATCATAGCTCACTTCAGCCTTGAAGTGGTCCAAGCGATCCTCCTGCTTTAGCCTCTCCAAATCTTTTAATTTGTGTGTGTGTGTGTGTGTGTGTGTGTGTGTGTGTGTGTGTGTGTGTGTCTGTATGACAGAGAGAGAAAGAGCATTCTAATTCCAAAGTGATTGAAAATTATTCTCCTAGATAACCAATTAGTGAACGAGGAATTGGATTATCTTGACACATCTCACTGTGAAGGCAGCAGGGGCATCTGGAAGGGAGAAGTCAAGAAGACAGTGGAGTGAGTTCAAATTCTGATTGCAAAGAAATAATTTTCATATTTTCTCTTCTCTAGGCCACTGCACCAAGGAGCACACACAGAGCATAGTATCCTTTAAAAATAATAAGGTAATAATTGTTAACACAAACGCATTACACAAAATTCAACTGTTATTGAAATTCATAATATAGAAAATGACAACCCCTAAAATACATATGGTACATGTTCCACTGATATTTTTTCTCCACTCAACAATATAAATTCTCTCTCTCTCTCGCTCTCTCTCAATCCCCCTAACATTTTAAAACTTGGAATGGAGAGTCGGTCTGCAGGCCAGCCTGGTGCCTACTAATTTTTTCGAGCTAATTCAGCTTGACAGAAGGAATGTTTGCTGAGTGTGCCTGGATGTAAGTCCTGTTTCTTGCAAGCCTTGGGTCAGGCACAAGACCTGCACAAAGTACATCTGAGATGAGACTGCTTTTATGGTTAGAGCACAAGTTTGGCAAATCTTTTCTGTTAAAGACCCAGTGGTAAATGTTTTAGGCTCACAGGCCATAAGGTCTCTGCTGCAACTACTCAGCTCTCTGGTGTAGTGTGAAAGTAGGCATAGATGATGTGCACACGCATGTGCATTCGTGCTGTATTGGCAGTATACTGCTGCCTAACAGATTACCCCACACTCAGTGAATTAAAACAACACCCACTGATTATTTCTGGTTCTGTAGGTCAGAAGTCTGGGTGGACTCAGCTGAGCTCTTCACTTAGGTTTCACGCCGCTGACACGAAAGCATTGGTTGGCTGGGCTCTTATCTGGAGGCTTCCAAGCTCATTCAGGTTGGTGGAAGAATCCATCTCCTCGGCGTTGTAGGGCTGGAGTCCTGGTCTCCCTGCTGCCTGTCATCAGGGCCACACTCGGGGCTCCTCTGGGCAGCTGATAGTACAGATGTCTGCTCTCTTGCTGGTCAGCTGTAGCACATCTCTTTAACTTCTCTTCTGCTACCAGCACGAGACAATCCTGCTCTTAAATACCTTGTATGACTAAGTTAGGCCTGACTAGGTAATTTCCCTTTCGAAGAGTCCCAAGTCAACGGGTTAGTAATCTTTTTTTTTTTTTTCTTTGACAATTGGTAGAAGGTACACATTTTACTAATTAGTAATCTTAATGACATCTGCAAGAATCCCTTTTTCAATAAAATGTAACATAAATCACAGAAGTGATACTTTTTATTCACAGTCAAAGGGAGGGGATTATACAAGGCTGAGTATCACTGGGGGTCATTTTAGAATTCTGCCTACCACAGCTGAGTTCTAATACAGCTTTACTGACACCACCGAAATTCAAATTGAATAAATGTTCTTGTGTAGCAAAATAGTGTTCTTCCTTTGATTTCTTTCTTAACCATTAAAAAATGTGAAAATTCTTAACTATTGAGGCTGAACAGAAACAGGCAGAGGCCTGGATCTAGCCCATGGGCTGTGGTTTGCTGACCCCTGCTCCAGAAGATCAAGCAAACAAATCTTGAAAAAATACCAGAAGAGATTTTGTGATAGTGTCCCATCCAGTGCCTTCATCATAATAGGTACTCAGTGAATGAATGAACAGATATTGAGCTCCAAGAGAAACCGAAGACACATGTACCCCACATGTAACAGTGCTGAGCCCACTGCTGTGGGCAAAATACAAACACTCCATCTCTCCTTTAAAACGTGAGACCAGGCATAATCCCAGGACGTTCAGGTGACCCAGAGCTCAAGAACTCAGACTGAGCACCTTCCGAATTTTCCTCAGGCTCCAAAGCAAAAGCACTGTATAATTACAAGGGCCATATTGCAGTTTAGGTTAATCTAGTACATGTTATCTGATAACTGGACTCCAAAGCCAAGCGAAACTCTCAGTAGTCTGTCCCCAAGATGCTGGGCTCAGCATCAGCATTCAGTTCTCCTTAATTACAGGTTGGCTTGTTTGATTGGGCAACAGCACCCCAGCCAAGATGAATGTCATTTCCTTTCTTGGTAGGTGAAATGGATGAGGTGAGAAAGGCCCGAACCATGCCGAGAATAGAATGCATGGTAAACATAGGGCCATGGGGAAGTCTTAACACTGCTCGGCAGGATCTTCCACTGATGGGTCCACCCTGTATGTTTTCTGGTTGGAAACATTTCCTGAGATGGGAAGGATCATGCTATTGGCTGAGGCTACATCAGGGGAGTATAGCTTACTCTGGAAAATCTGGGAGAGGGTGTCCCAGCCTGTAAACTACCCAGACCCCTAGGTTCACAGAATACTAGGAAGAGGAGGACCCCAGGGCATAGCTGCATCAACTCTCATGTTCTACACGGGAAGAAGCCAGGTCTCTGACACACTAAGTCACTTTCCCAAATGCACCAAGTTAGTTAGAGTGAAGAAAGATCCTATTCATCCCCATTCCCACTGAAATGCCATTTCTGCTCCATATCCCTTCTCCTCCACGTGTCCTGCGTTCTAGCACTTTTGTGCTGCTTAGCGTTTTGCCCAGAAATGTGCCAGAGATTATTGCTCATTCTTTCTCCTCCCACGGTCATAGCCCCTCCCTGGGCTGTGTCACCTTTTACTTTGCAATTCAGAATGTTGAAGAAGGTGCAACCTGTCTAGATTTTCAGGTAGCCTTCTCTCCTGATTGCTGTTTCAGATAACACACTCAGGGTGTTGGTAAATAGCTGTGAATCAGAGCCTCGGGGACAGCCTGGTTTGGTGTGTGGACAGTCTGGCTGACGTCATAGCAATCCCTGCCTTAAATATCAATGTCCAAGAAAGGTGGGATGCTGATTCCAAAAGATTTATTTGTACTTCTGCTAAAACATGGCTGAGTATTCTTTAAAACGGAGAATTCTGATTGTCTTCTGCCACCTTTACAATACCCTACATCTTTGGGAGAACATGCTTCTTGTTGGACTGCATCTTTCCTTGTTTAGCCTATCCCAGTGTCTTGGGACAGGTTTCTGTCCCCATTCCACATACTCAGCCCCATCTCCAGGCTTCCTGTCCATCAGCTTGAGCGATCAAACTCCAGGAGTCTTAAGTGCTGAGTTCCCTGGTGGGAGCTCGCTGGACCACAATGCCCCAAGTCCCTCCTTCTCTCTCTCAGTGCCTTGGGATGGGCTTCATGCCAGCTGTGCCCTTCCTGCTGTTCTGCAGCTTGGTGCCCCAGTTTGGCTAGCAATTCCTTCCTAGCACGATGGGCCTCTTCTAAGGTCACATTCTTTCACCAACCCAGGGTCCTTCCAGCTCCTCCACCAAAATAGTGCCCTGATTGTCCTCACTTGTCCCATCTTCAGCAGTGGAGCACTTGATTCTGTGGCATTTGGCACTGCTCACTGGGCTTTCTTTTCACTGTAAGACTCATGCATTATATCTGTCTGACTATATTCCTGACACTGTCCCTGTGTCCCTACTCCCATCAACTCTTGCCATTCTCCAGCCATTGCTCTTGAAGAATGTGAGACTAATGCCCCTGCGTAAGGTCACAGGCCCTACAGAGTTGATGCCATGAAGTTGCCTACATAGAGCTGCCTTCCTGCTAAGAGTTCCAGGATCAAATTCTTCTAGTTGCCTGCTTGGGTGGGTCCTCGCCCTCACCCCTGCCCAGGGCACTGTCCACGGGAGATTAGAAAGTAACCTCTGTCTACCCCTTGGTCCCCATGTGCTGCATCACTGTGTCCCGAGTAGCTCTGAAAGTCCTAGGACCCCATTCTGAGGCCCTTCACTGAGTCACTGCCCTCATTCTTCTTTCTCTGTCCACTCTCAGAGCAACTGTATCCACACAGTGAAGGCAGAGCCTGTGCGGTGGATGCCAGGCTGTCTTCAGATACACTTCTCTTTCTCTTAAGCATCCTGGACCATAAAACCCTAGTGTGCTGCTCCCACTTTGCCAGGAGGGCTCCTGTCTCAGCTCTGTCTCCTGAAGACTGACCCTGCAGGAGAGATAGAAGCATCTCCTGTTGTCTATGCCTAGATGGGCCTTAAAAAAAATCCTTTCCTTATTTCATAGGCATAAAAATGTTATGTGTGACCGGCCAGCAGGCTGTAGACCTGAGTCTTCTAGGAAGATGAGGCCCTACCCCTAATTGCTGCCCTTTTTGCAGATTCAGTGATGCTGAGAGATAACATGTCATATTTTACTTTCTTCAAGAATAATATAATTAGAACAATGTACCTTTGATTTCTAAATTATGAAATTTTATTATAATGTGAAATATGTACTATCAAAGTATACATACATTTCCTTTTAGAACTTCCTTTCCTAGGAACTTTCCTTCCTTTATTAGAAAACCAATGCCATAAAATGTTAGGTGTTGAACAAAAGAAAAGAGTGGAAGAAGATCAACCTTGTGGGACCCAGGAAGAAACAGAAGAAGAATCCCACTGTGAAACTACCTTTCCAGGATAAATAACTTTCTCAAAAATGGGCGTGAACTTTGTCTCCAGGCAGACAGCCTGCCCATTACATTTTGTTTTGTTTTGTTTGAGACGGAGTCTCACTCTGTCGTCTGGGCCGGAGTTCAGTAGCATGATGTTGGCTCACTGCAATCTCCACCTCCTGGGTCAAGTGATTCTCCTGCCTCAGCCTCCCAAGTAGGTGGCTGGGACTACGGATGTCTACCACCACACCCGGCTAGTTTTTGTTTGTGTGTGTGTGTTTCTTTTTAGTAGAGATGTGTTTTCACCATGTTGGCCAGGCTGGTCTCGAACTCTTGACTTCAAGTGATATGCCTACCTTGACCTCCTATTACATTTTAAATAGGATGTATTTCTCTGTTATGCTGTATATTGCCCAAATAAAAAGTTTGCAGCCCAACCTCCAGAAAAGCTCTGCTTTACCAGCTTTCTGTTTCTCATGCCATGAATTCACTATGATTCTCTTGTGTACCAGCCAACCAGTTTTATCACTTGCCATTAGGAGGTCCTTGCAAAGCAATGGTAAAGCTCCCCAGTCCAGAGAACCAGACTCCATAACTGCAGGCGTGTGTCTGAACTCAGAGCCTCCACCAGGAGCAGGCAAGGGCCTGCGGGTAGTGAGTGCATTTTTGATATAGAGAGCAAGGCTGGTGGGATTCTGCTAGAGAAAGTGATCACAGGTGGCAGGGCTCAACTTTGAACTTGATTATTTTTAAACTTCACCTCTCCCTGATCCACGACAAGATCTGGTGAGACTTGTCGTAGTTCCAGAATGATTTCAATCATTCCCGCTCAGCAGAGGCAATGAGAAAACATCTACGTGGCAACTCCACAGACGTGTGGGAAAAGGGATCATCACCCAGGCCTGGGAGCTCTGCGCAGTTTTGTGTGCCCTGGCTCCACAGTGCCCTTTGCTCTTAACGCTGCACTGCTGTACAGCTTCACACAGCTGGCACTGGCTCTGCGGTGGCTAAGGCTGTGCTGCCTAGGACTGACCTGGAGGATAGGAGAGGAAAAGAGTATTTATGGCTCCCTTTCATGTCAGCAGGTTCACTGAAAAAGGAGCAAAGGGCTTAGTCATGTTTTAATGCTCCCAAAGCTTACTATGTATCCAGGATATTTTGTGTTATATTTAGTATTTGATTCACGTTTCAATTACTTTAGCAGCAGACAAAGCAAAAGCTGAGTGAATCCCATGGAGTAAAATTCTGAAACCTTTTCCCAACCTACAGATAGCCAGTAACTTTCAGCTTACATTTTACGTGAGGAAAAACAAATGTTTCAGTGAAGCGTCCCAAATTCTTAGAAGAATCAGAGATAAGAAGCTCCCGCCAGCAACTTCAGTGTCCCTAGCCCAATTTAGTGGTTTGCGCCTTGGCAGCACTCCCACTGACAGGACAGAGGACTCTTTGGGAAGACGGAGCCCATTTGAAAGGCGAGCGTTATTTATAAATTATCTCCAGATGGTCCAGTTCCTACAATTCCTACGTTGCTCAGACTCTCAGAGTGGAAATTTTAATCATAGACTGTTTGAAGTTGATTTGGTCTAAGCGAGGGACACTTTTGAGATGACTCAAATGACAAAAAGAAGGCAAAAGTCTTGGGACTGCTCTCGGGAGACCTGCTTGCGGAGCCTTAGTTAATCACCATTTGTTTTCTGCTTTGTAATTCACAAAGCCCTTTTCCCAGAGTTTCAGACAGGCCTCCTCCCTTTACACCTGGGAGGAACTGCTGAAAACACCCCCCAGGGAAGGAACCACACTGAATATTTAATTTACTTTTTAGAATACCTAATACATATTATATGCATAGAGACTATGTAAAAGGCACAGGGTAGATATTAGAGCTCCAATCCCACCTGTTTCTATTAAGCACGTCCCTGCATCAGGAATTATTGTCTGATCTATGCTTTTCCCTTTCTTCCTTCCTCCCTCCCTCCCTCCCTTCCTTCCTTCCCTTCTTCCTTCCTTTCCTTTCTTCCTTCCCTCCCTCCCTCTCTTCTTCCCACTCCCTCTCTCCCTTCCTTCCCTCTTTCCTCCCTGTCTTCTTTCCCTCCCTCCCTCCCTCCTTCCTTCCTTTCCTCTATCCCTCTTTCCTTCCTTTCTTCCTTCCTTCCCTCCCTCCTTCATTCCCTCCTTTCTTTTTTCCTTCATGCCTTCTTGGCTTCCTGTCTTCTTTCCCTCCCTCCCTTCCACCCTCCTTCCTTCATTCCTTCCCTTCTGTACTTCAATCTTTCCACCAGTCAGTCTTTCCATTATTTCTTTCATTGGTTCAACAATTGTTTATGAAGAACTTACTATGTACCAGGGACGGGGGTTAGGTATGGCTCAGGGTTCAGAACACACTTCAGACCTCAGTGGAGAAGGAAGCAGCATGTGCGCCCTCCCCACCACGGACCTCTGCAGACCCTCACGGATTCCAGCCCATGGCAGTCCACATACGCAAAGGGAAAAACCCTTGCCATGCTTACATCTACCCATGGTGAATGCCAGCAAGACCCTGGGGAAAGATTATCTGCCCAAGGTTATGAAATTAAATGTGCCCTTGGGGTGGGGGTGGGGGTTCTCTTGGGCCTGTAAACATCATTTAGCTGCTTTAACAAACCTGTTCTGGAACTTCCCTATCATGGTACTTCTTGATATCTGAGATAACTTCTCAGTTTTTGGGCTATCTTTTCCTTTATTTCAGCTAAAAGCAACATACCGGGTGCATGCCTCAAACAGATTATACCATAATTTAGGAGCTGGCAAATTATAGGCCTATGAACAGCTGTCTGTTTTTGTAAGTAAAGTTTTATTGGAACACAGCCTCACCCGTTCTTTCAGGTCCTGTCTTTGGCTGCTTTTGTGTTACAATAGCAACACTGAGTAGTTGTAATGGAGACCAAATGGCCCACAAGCCTAAAATTCCGCTAACTGGCCCTATAAGAAAAGATCGCAAATCTTTGCCATTCTTGAACATGATCATTCCTTTTGTTGCTGGATATTGTTTCTCTAAGTTTCTCCAAAAATTATCTTTTTAAACAAGGTTTTAAACCTGTCACTTGGCCACATTCTTGCATATAAAACCACGTTATACATCGGAAAAGAGTCTCAATTAGAAAATAAACATTGCAGGCATGGAAGTAATTTACAATAATCTTCCAGATCACCTGGGATCTTATCAGTCTGCCAAAGGTTGCGCTCAATGCGTGAGATTACATTTTCCACATATAAGTAAGCACAGGTAATCATAATAACGAATTCAAAACTACGGCCTAATCCAGGAGAACAAAAAAAAAAAGGTCTTTTTTTCCCCCTCATTTTAAGTTTAAATCAGCCAAACTAAACTTCCTCTTGGGCTGAAAGATGTTGGTGGAACTCACATCGCAATGAATATTATTACAGCTGAGAGAGAAAGGGCCCGAGATGAGTTTCCAGGAGGTCCTCTCCAAGCACCCTTGCTCCAGAGGACTGCAAAGCAAGTGCTGGGGAGATAATAACTATTCGTTCAGACTAATCGCACGATCAAAGTCTGTCATGTAAACAGAGCCAACTGTATATTGATATTTTGACTTGTTGCCATATTCTCTCTCTCTCCTAAAGAAGAAAAACACACTTCTTCTTAGAAAGTTCCCTGAGATGGCTAAAGTTCCCTTCCTTTAAATTCTACCGGTGGCAGGCAGTGCTGCAGTTAATTAAAACTGCGGCTGCACAGGTTGCAGGAAGGAGCACATAACCTTTTGAACTTTATGGGAACTTCAAGAAACAGCTGCCCCGGCCACACATTTCTTCTTGCTTCTTTAGAAGCTGCTCACAAGCCTTCCTCTTGGTGCAGAAAGAGGAAGATGTTCACATCTCCTAAGTTTTGGGGGGGCTTCCAGACTGTCCCCAGATCAAAACCTGCCAAATAAACTGGCGAGGTGCATAATGATCTGAACAATCTTTGTGGATGAACCGAGCCTGGTTCTTTTGTCAGGGGGAGTCATCTAGGACCAGCTTGGCATCCTGGACAGAGTCCAGTGTAAACAGCTCGCGAAGGCAGTCAATGCTCCATAAATGCCCAGGATCTGGTAGCGCTCAACACACACACACACACATACACACTCTACACACTCACACACACACACACGCTACACACACACACACGCTACACACACACTCTACACACACGCTACACACACACACACACACACACACACACACACACACACACACACGGCCAAGAGCAGCAAAAACATCACCACCAAACTCTCCGGAAAGCAACTTGACTGCAACATACTAGACTCAGAGTGTGGACAATTAGAAACAAAGTTTCAACTTTATGAATATTCAACAGGAACCAATAAAATTGTTTTTGGAAAGCTCCCATTTACAACTTCCAGCCCATTCCACAGTTATCTTCTTTCCAAAACATCTGATATGGGAGCCTTCCGCTTCCTTTCCCAAAGAACACTGAATGTGTGCTAAGTTTTCCATCTCAGCCATGTAAAACAATAACTCTTGCTCCCTTTTTCTTAACTGAGATATTAACATCTGTGACTAAGAAAGTTCTCAGTTTATTGGAGGGTTTTAACTTTTATAATAATTAAACTAATATGAAAATTTATAAATAACTAAAGTAAATTTTTCAACTTAGGAAACAGTTAAAAGTTGGACATCTTTTGTTAACTTGAAAGAGTTTTGATACATGTTAGTCACTATCTCATTATAATTGTGACATATATCTTGTCAATGAGTAGAGAAGTATTATTTATTTGGAATTAGGTGAAGCTCCAAGTGATTGAATGATTTGTTAAAGTTGCATTGTTTTCTTGTTAGCCATGTATATGGTTATTAGTCTATGCTACTAAATCTTTTCAAAAGACAAAAATTTAGAAAATCACTCCTTGTTTTGTAACCTAAAAAGACTCCACCAAAATCACTTATTGTTTCATAACTTATAAAAGAAAAAGACTCAATCAAACAAAGACAAGGGCATAATTTGGCAGGAAGGTGTGGGTTTAACTGTCAGACAAAGCTACACAACTAGAAGGATGTTTCGAGAAATTTACCTGGCCCTCTGAACCTCATTTTTTCATCCGCAAAATGGGGATAATAACATCTACCATGCAAAATTGTTGTGGGAATTGGAAATGAAATATGCAATGTCCTTGGAATATTATGGACCCAGCACAAATGGTAGTTATTCACATTTTGGAGTGAATGGCATTAAGGCATCAAGTGTTTGGATTTTGTATATGACTAAAAATATTTATTACGGATTATGTTCTATTGTAAACATTCATCTCTTTATTATAGACTTACACTGCCCAATAAAAAGTGCATATATCATTTTCCATATAAATAATTTCTATTATCAGACATATAGGTAGTTTCCTATCTTCACTCTTAACAGATAACGTTGTGATGAAAATCTTTATGCATGGCTGGGCATGGTGGCTCATGCCTGCAGTCCCAGCTACTCGGGAGGTTGAGGCAGGAGAATCCCTTGAACCCGGGAGGCAGAGTTTGCAGTGAGCTGAGATCATGCCATTGCACTCCAGACTGGGTAACAAGAGTGAAACTCTGTCTCAAAAAAAAAAAGAAAAAGGAAAAGAAAGAAAAATAAAATATTTATGCATAAAGCTTCATCCACATTGAATCCTTAGGATCAATTTCCAGAAGTAAAATTTCTGGGTCAAACAGAATGAAAAGTCTAAAGGTCCATGATTTTTGGGGCCAAATTTCTTTCTAGAGAGATTCTGCCAATTCTCATGAGCATCAGCAGTGGGGGGAGGGTCGTCTCACCTTGCTTTCATAAATATGACTATTTATTTATTTAATACATCACATATGTACTGGGCAGTGACTACTTGTGCCAGTCTTTGTTCTAAATGCTGGAGATATTACAATGAAGACAAGAGACGTGGTCTCTACTTTCATGGAGCTTATTTATCAAATGTTTCTTGAATGTCAGGCACATTTTTAGAGGCCTTCTCATCCATCACCTCAAGAACTCTATGTGGTATTGTTATTTCCTTTACTCAGATAAGAAAACTGAGCCTCAGCTGGGTGGGTTTAGAGCAGAGATCAAGCAGTTTAGTCCTGGAGACAGGATCTGAACTCAGGCTCTCGGGCTCTAGCGCCCACAGCTTTCACTATCCTAATATATAAGATAGAAGCTCAAGTACAGGCAGCCTTTGCTTTGCACCCTCGTGCAGGACCCTAAGAATGACCATGCAGGCCGGGTCTGGTGGCTCGCACCTGTAATCCCAGCTTTTGGGGATGCCCAGGAGGGCAACCCATCACTTGAGCCCAGGAGTTTGAGACCAGCCTCAGCAAGATGGTGAAAGCCCGTCCCTACAAAAAATACAAAAATTAGCTGTGCATGGTGGCATTTACCTGTGGTCCCAGCTACTCAGGAGGCTGAGGTGGGAGGGCTGCTTGAGCCTGACATGTCAAGGCTGCAGCGAGCTGTGATGGCACGAATGCACTCCAGCCTGGGCAACAGAGGGAGACCTTCCTTCAACAACAACAAAGACTCCATGTGGAAACCTCACAAAACAATCTTAATAATCACAATTGTCGGCCGGGCGCGGTGGCTCAAGCCTGTAATCCCAGCACTTTGGGAGGCCGAGGCGGGTGGATCACGAGGTCAAGAGATCGAGACCATCCTGGTCAACACGGTGAAACCCCGTCTCTACTAAAAATACAAAAAATTAGCTGGGCATGGTGGCGCGTGCCTGTAATCCCAGCTACTCGGGAGGCTGAGGCAGGAGAATTGCCTGAACCAGGAGGCGGAGGTTGCGGTGAGCCGAGATCGCGCCATTGCACTCCAGCCTGGGTAACATGAGCGAAACTCCGTCTCAAAAAAAAAAAAAAAAAAAAAAAAAAAATCACAATTGTCCCATTACCGTAGAAGTATTTGTCAAAACATTAAAAACTCTCTTACTATGGGTAATAAATGTATAAGGAAATAAAAAAACAGTAAAACAAATATTTATTTAGCATACTGTAATTTTACAGATTAGAAATATTGAGAATTGTGTTATTTCTTTGTAAAAAACTTACCAAGAGTAGTTTGAGCAGTGCATTCTGTATTCTTTCATGAAATGCTCAGTCAAGTGTTGCCACAAGAGGAGACTGAGGAGAAGCCCAGGAAAACAAAGTGTGTTATACTCACAGGTCCTAGAGACGGGAGGCACACCACCCCATGCAGGGCCACGCAGGGTAGCCTCAGGGTGGTCAGGAGGCAGAAAGCTGGGGCACAGAGAAAGCAGAGGCTACAGCCTTTATTGACATTTCCTAGCAGGGCAAGGGCAATTTAGGACTGGCTGGTTTGAATCATTTTAGCAGGCACTTAACTATGAGGGTGGTCTCCAGTTGCCTGGTACCTGGACTTTGGTTGACTAAGGCAGAGGAATATTGCCTCTTGGGGTGCATGGGCTGGGAGGGCCAGTCTCTGCCCTGCCAGACAGGCTTTTAAGATATCAAAACTCAAAACATACAGAAAATAAAAAATATAAATAATGCAGTGTTGTCTTTTTTGTCATATAACTTACAGTACAGATCAAATATATTTTCTATGCCTTGGTAAATTGTTACTCTCCTTTCTAAATTTGAGTGAGCATCCAGCATTTAATCCTTTGCACTTTTAATACCATGAAATATCTCTGAGAGTTCCTTTAATGTGATTTTTTTAAATTAAAATTTAATTTTTTTTTTTTTTTTTTTTTTTTTTTTTTTTTTTTTTTTGCTGGTGTCACTTCCTCTGGGACATCCTGGTCCTTTTCCTCACTTTCCTCACTTATGTTGATAAGGTCACCTTCACTAAGTTCCTCTGTCTGCCCAACTGGAGTCTAGAATGCCCAAATGTTGACATCCTAATCTCAGCTATATCTTCTCAATTCCATTTATGTTCGATTTGAATCTCACTCCCTGCATTTTCATTTTTCATTTATTTGCTTCACTTCCATTTTTGCTGGCCATTTCCCACCATTGATCGTCCATTTGTGTAAGATGTCACATGGGTTATCCCTGGAAGACAAAGAAGCACAGCGACATGCTTTGCTGTCTGTGTGTGAACCAATAACACTGTGTGGTGACCATCACTGGCAGACTTGAAAGAAGTGACATGATTGGTCACTGACTGATCATAGTGCTCATATTTACAAAAGCGATGTGTGTCCTTAAGAGTCAGCAGTGAAGTCTGTGCTTCATTTAAGTACTGACAGTTCATAGACCAAGGTGAATGAAATCTGAACCTTGCCCTTGTGGGGACTGCAACTATTTAACTAAACTGACTAAATGGTCGTGATTGAAATTCAAACATATTGGAATCTGACAAAGGGAGGACTATCTACTTCTTGGTACTGAAACTTGCATAACTATAACAAGGAAACGATAGCACATTTTAAAGAAGACAACATGGATTTTATTTTGCCAAGTTGTTTTTTTCCACTGTGTAAAATAGCAGGGTGTGGCCACAGCAAGCCCTATTGTTTAATCATTCAGTTGAAAACTCAGCCCACACATCTCTCCTCACCCAATGGACCTGCTCTTTTAGGATAATTCCATCTAGCTCACAAAGCAGTACTGAAGATATTTCCTGTCTTCATGCAAAACACTTCCATCCTCTCCCTGCCCAGGGGAGGAAATGGAAAGAGAAGGCTTATCCATCACAACAGGATGTAGAGCTGTGGACCTGGTCCTACCCCACGTCTCTGATTTAATGTGCAGTCCAAACCCAGGCACAAATCTAAGCAATACACCATATGTGCAGGCCTCAGGGGAAATCAGAACAAGCCCGAAGGAAGTTAGGCAAGATAGCAAGCCAGAGACAACGTATATTCTTTGCTGCACATTCCGTTTCCTTTGAGGCCTGGTTTCCATGGGTTTCTCTGTATGTATCCGTGTGCGTGCATGCTTGGGAGGCTGGTTATGAAAGGCACAGGAGTCTGCATCCGATTCATCCTTGTGCATATGTGATGGCAAAAGTGAGAAGAGGAATATCAGGAGGAGGAGATGCATGGAAAGGGGAGAGTGAGGTGCAGGCAGGATCATCCGGAATGCACACTAAGGTCACCATGGTCGGAAAGGAGTGTGTAGTAAGGAGAACAGCGACTTAGTTTGGATTTCCTGGAAGTTGGTCCTGAATACAAGCAGTTAATTTGGGGAGTAATCGCAGTAAGACCAGGGGGGTGTGGAAGTGAACCAAGGACGACAGGCAAGCAAGACAGATATGCCAGGGACAGGTTATTAATGCGGACACTTGGAGCTCAGTCACCCTAGAGACCTCTGTGCGGTGATTCGGAACATGCCACCGAATCGTCTCACCCAAGGAACGAGAAAGTTGAGGTATTTACACACCAAATCCCATCTTGGTTGAGGGCTGCTTGCTATCTATTCCCTTCTCAGCCCTTGTGGCCAGACCTGCATGCAGAGCTCAGGAGGCCAGGGGGAGCCTAGAGGCAGAGACTCACAAATTCTTACAGTGCAGGGCCATCTGGAGTGCACAATATGGGGAGTAGCCACAGGTACTGATAGGGCACCAACAGGGCCTGCTATGAGGTTCTGATTGTGGTCCAGGCACTGCTGTAAGCACTTTGCATGTGTTAACGCATGCAATGCTCACAACAAGCCTGCAAGATAGGTCTGGCTATTACCATTTTATAGATGAGACACAGAGAACTTAAGTCACTTGCCCGGGCTCACAGGCTCTATGGAACCTTAGCATGTGGGTTACAGCACATTGGCATTGCCCTCTGCAATGCATGCTTTTATCTTCTCCCTTTCCTTTGTTTTCCCACAAACTCTCCTAGATTTTTAAGGCTTCCGATAACTGAAGAGCATTTGTTGGTGTCAGGTACTTTACACAAGCAGGATCCCCAACAACATAGGGTACCAGCCAACCCTGGACAGGGGACCCGAGCTTATGTAGAAGGAAGTACAGTTCTCTTATTTAAGCCAGTGGTAATGATGAATCTCATCGTTACCACCAACATACAGGGTAACATTGGAGTTCTAAATAAAGCTCTGGGACACTAAACACAGAAGGAGATATGTGGACCCAGCTCTGCTGCAGCACCGAGACCTTAGACAGCAGCGGCAGAGTCAGTGTCTGAGGATCTGTATCCCACCCCGTCCTGAGCGCTTCTTCTCTTGCTTTGACTAAAGGAGGACTCAGCCTCTTGTAGATTTCCCTTCCCTGAGGAGGGAACTGATACAAGAGACAACATGATTAAGTCCTCTTCGGCGCCTCCACGAGTCACTGCTTGACTTTGAGCCTGCCTCACCAAACCAGTCCTGAGGTCTCAGTGCACAGAGCTGTCAGCAAACCTCCCACTCCCTGTTTGTGTTGGCTTTTGTCACCGTGCCATGCTGGAGGTGTCGGCTAAAGCTGTTTACTGGCTTAATTTAAAAGCACCTCAAGGTGTTCTTACAATTCTGCTTTGAGCAGCGATGTGGACAGAATAGCAATGAGGCCAGAAAGCAATGAAGATAAATACAATATAACCAAACAAACAAAATTGTCATAAAACACATGGAGTAGCTGAAAAGAACTTTTGAAAAAGTAGAATGTTATTTAAATATATTACACACATATATCTACACATACATACACACACATACAGGTATAGGTCTGCACATATCTGTGTAATTTCAGGAGATCTCACTGTCTTCGTGGAGCAACCTTACTCGTACCACAGAGGTCAGGCCATGTGCATCTCTGAAGCACGTTGTTCCTGACTGAAAGAACAGAACAAAACACAGAAGACTTAAAATATCATTTTAATATGTATGAAAAATAATGGCATCGAAAATCAGACTCCTATGGCAAAGGCCACCACACGAACTCCCCTGCTGAGGCCAGGAACCATTTGATAGTGGGCTGTGGGCAGAACCAGGCGATATGAAGCAAGGGGCTAAAAATCAGCTTATGCAGCATCGTCAACTGCCTACACTGAGTGAGAAGAGAAAGACCTTGGAAAACTGCTTGTCCAATCTCCAGGAAACAGAGGCCCAAAGAGGAGAAGCTCACGGAGCTGTTCGGTGGCAGGATCAGGGCTGAAAGTCAGCTCTCCTGTCTTCAACTCTGCATAACACTTCGCGGCTTCCCTTGTTCAGTGTTCTTACTTTGTCACAGTGCACTGCAACAGGACATCGAGGGAAACTCCTGAGACTTACAATGCCTCCCTCTTTATCATCCTGTTTCCTAGAGTCATGCCACCCAGTCGCCTTCCCTACCCAACCCTGGCCACAGGTCGTGGCGCCTGTCTTGGCTCTAAGGCAGGTAAGGGTTAGTCAGAAGGGAAAGTGAAGAGGGAAGTCAGGTGAGGAGTGGGGTGAGCGTCTCTTTGCAAGCGGAGAGGCTCAATTAACAATGACAGAAGAAGAATTCCAGCCCTGACTCCCTTCCACAGCCCAAGAATAACATCCAGGAATCAACAACTCTGCCCCTCACCTGCTGACACACAGTCTCTTTGTCTTGTGTTGAACCTTTAAGCACTCCAAAACCCAACTTCTACGTTTTCTTTCTCCCAAGGGTTGAATGGATTTAATAAGCATTTCTAAAAGTCACCTGAGAGTAGCAGGCTTGTGAGCCAAGGCAGATAAAAGCTCTCCAGGGTGACTCTCTTCTTTGGGGTGACTCTGCAGAAGAGAAGTTCACTGGAACCAAGGTACTAACATTCTTCAACCTCTAAGTAGGCACAAATGTTCTCATCAGAGGAAAGCCAATATTGATGAGGCATGAGTTCCTTCTATCTGGAAGAGATAGATCTTACTCCTGATTGAGCTGGTGGGGAGAGGGCAGGAGTGTGCACAGTCCGAGAAACAACTTCAGGTCGGTAACAGCATCCATTCCCAATTCTCACTCCAGCAGCATTTCTTAATGTAATATTTGATCATTGCTTAAATTATTATTACAACTTCAAAAAACACCAAGAGTGTATGATTGTGATTATTATCTGGTTGTGGTCCTAGCTTACAACTTAAAAATGTAATCACATGGAAGTAAATCCCTCGAAAAACAAGAAATGGAGGAAATTAACGTACACACCAGCATTGGTCTTGGTCTGTTTTTTATTAAATATGTTCCCAAAGCACTTCACAGGGGAAACCAAAGATGTGAAATGTTTAAAGAGCAAGACACACCTAAATCATTTGCTTACCAGCTACAAGTCATTAGGCTGATATTATTAACCTCAAGCACACTTGGAAAATGTAGGTAAAGGACTAACAAATTTGGAAGGTCTAAAGTGAAGATTGCATTTGTGTAATTTCAAATTTTAGCTAAATGAATAGTTTAAAAGTAACATATATTAGGTGGTTTCTGTGTGCCTGCACTGTCCTGAGTGCTTTCTATACATTTTATTTCAGCATGGTAACAATCCCATGGACCAGGTACTATTATGAATCCCCCTTTACAGCTGGGGAAATTGGTGTTCAACGTGGTTTGGTAACTGGTTTAAGGCTGCTGAGCTATTTAAGTGGCAGAGTCAGGAATGTCTAACTCCAAAATGGACGCTTTTAACAAGCATGTTATATTGCCTCTCAATACCTAGAATACAAGGGTCATTTAAAAAATAAGACACATGAATTTTTGAGATTTGTTCATTCGTTTTATATGTATTTAGTGATGGTGTGTCTGTGCCAGGAACTAAAAATGTAGGCTTTTAACAAGCGTGTTATATTGTCTCTCAATTCCTAAAATACAAGGGTAATTTAAAAAATAAGACACAAGAAGTTTTGAGATTTGTTCATTCATTTTATATATGTGTGGTGATGGCATGTCTGTGCCAGGAACTACACGTGAGCAGCTGAAGATACAGCTGAAAACTGACTAGGTTCCTGCCCTCTGGCATTTATATTCTAATCCAGACAGAACAAAAAAATATATAATCATAGGAAAAAATAAAATTAATGTAAGCTGTTAGAAGTGCTATGAGAAAGACAATAACCTGAGACATTAAATAAGGGAGGAGGACTTAGCATAAGTTCTCTGTGGAAAGCTTGGCAAAGAATTGCATGTAGGTGGTTTCTTTTGGGAAGTGATCACAGGGAAGAGAAGAGGGGACTGGAGAGAAAAAGAAAGAGGAAAAGCTGAAACAAAGGTACATTCTCAAGTTGGTCACTGCTGTGGGCCACGGGGACAATTCTGCTGGGACACCAAAATGTAGAGGAGAACACACCTCAAAACTGTCCAACCCACAGAAGGAAGAGATAAGCACGGGTCCACCAGCTCCCAATGGTCACGGGTTGTTCATTTCTTCCCGTTCCTAGGCTGTGCTTGCAAAGCTCCCACTGCAACGCCAGAGAAATCCTGGGGCAGAAACCAAAAGAAGCCAGGTACAGCTGAGACCAGGGGCTGCCAGATGCGATCACCTGAATGAAGCTTGTTGCTGTGATGGCTGGTGAAGAGGTGGGCTGAGAGGGCTGTAAGGGCACACAGGTAACCAGTACAGAGACCTGTGTTATGGGGTTGTGTCAGAGAAGGCTTCCCTGTGAAGGTGGCTTTTGTGATGCGATTTAAGGAGGACAAAGAGCTAAGCATGATGAGAACTGAGAACTGAGAACCAGCCATTGAAAGTCCCTGAGAAAGAGCTAGTCCTTTCAGGAACTGACACCCCAGGGTAGCTGTAGTAAGGAAAGGTGAGAGGCAGCCCGTGATGTCATAGAGGGGCAGTGCCAGGTCAAGCAGAGGCTTGGAGGGCATGATAAGGAATTTGGTTTTTAGTGAACACGAACTCATTGAAGGGTCATAAAAATGTATTCTACTAACCTCCAAACAAGGGATCATAAGAGTTTCAGAGCTGAAAGGATCGTAGGTATGAAGCTGAGAGGTCATTCTACGCAAGAAAGGACAAACTGGTTCATAGTTCCATTGGCCAAAGGTCCATATTGGGGCCAAGAACAAGGGCTTCCCTCCAAGTCAACTGGGCCAAAAGTTTATCATGGACTGCTGAGTTCAGGCAGCCAGTCTGTAGTCTAGGGTTAACACGCAGGAATCCTGTCTCTGACACAAATTGTTGGTAAGAACAACTGAGAACCAAGGCTGAGATAGGACCAGGGTTGGGACTGCATGGGTAATATCTGGAGAACTTCTAAGAGTCAGGGTGTCTTACATTTTCTTTGGTGTCAGCATTGATCATTGCTTTTAAAGGAAGATCTCAAATCTCTAAGACTTGGGGGAGCAGAATACTGAAAGAAACTCTTGTACTGGGAGGTCCTGAGTCTCCCGCCTGAGCTTCATTTTTATCTTTCCCTGGGAAGTCTTTTCACTTTGATTTCTCCTGCACCTGCTGTGCTAGGCCCAAAGGAGGCATTAACATTCAGGTCCAAGCCTCAACAAAACCTCTTTCCCTTGAGATATTTGTTGAACAGGAATTGCCTGTCTATGTTTATTTAAACATATTTGCTGTATGATTAATGAGCAATATAAAACCCTTACTCCTGGGAATCACGAAACATGTAATTTCCATGCTCCTTGCCTATCTGACTTTTTCTTAGCTTATAGGTACATCAGTACACATTCTGTCTCTGTAATACTTTTGATGGTTGTATTAGGCTAACAGCTTAACAAGTCCCAAATTCCAGTGGCTTAACACAGCAAGTTTATTTCTCGTTCCAGTTACATTCCCATACAGGGCTGCTGCAAAGTTCTGTTCCATGCAGTCATTTAGGGATCCAGGCTTATTCGTTTTTACAGCTCTATCCTCTTCTCAGATTTTAGAATCTTCTCCCTTTGGCCAGCATAAGAGCAGAGGGCACACGTGGAAAAGGTGCTACTGTTCTCAGGTGAGGCATATCTACTCTGATGGGAAGTAGTCTCACAGCCCACCCAGCTACACAGGGATTGAGAACTGTTATCTGTTGAGATCCCAAGAACAGGGGACCTTGGCTGTTGTAAGCACCAGCAGCCCCTACCACAGTGGTGGAGGAAAAGAAAGCACTATTCACCTTCCAAGAAAAATACAGAAAAATACAAAATATAAAGATGCAAATATGCTTCATCATGTAATAGAGCTCAGGGTCAAGAGAGCGTGCTTGCCTTCCTAAAGTGTATGCAGAAACAATGTAGAGTACGCATTGCTGTCTCCAGAGCATAGAAGAAACTCAAAGAGGCTGGGCACAGTGGCTCATGCCTGTAATCCCAGCACTTTGGGAGACCGAGGCGGACAGATCGCTTGAGGTCAGGAGTTCGAGACCGGCCTGGCCAACATGGTGAAACACTGTCTTTACTAAAAATACAAAAATTAGGCCGGGCGCCGTGGCTCAAGCCTGTAATCCCAGCACTTTGGGAGGCCGAGGCGGGTGGATCACGAGGTCAAGAGATCGAGATCAGCTTGGTCAACATGGTGAAACCCCATCTCTACTAAAAATACAAAACATTAGCTGGGCATGGTGGCGCGTGCCTGTAATCCCAGCTACTCGGGAGGCTGAGGCAGGAGAATTGCCTGAACCCAGGAGACGGAGGTTGCGGTGAGCCGAGATCACGCCATTGCACTCCAGCCTGGGTAACAAGAGTGAAACTCCGTCTCAAAAAAAAAAAAAAAACAAAAATTAGCTGGGCACACTAGTGCATGCCTACAATTCCAGCTATTCAGGAGGCTGAGGCAGGAGAATTGCTTGAACCCGAGAGACGGAGGTTGCAGTGAGCCTAGGTTGTACCATTGCACTCCAGCCTAGGCAACAGAGATGGAATCTCACTCCAGTTTTTGACAGAAACAGAGTGAGATTCCATCAAAAAAAAAAGAAAGAAGAAACTAAAAAAATATGTATAAGGATAGCAATCTAGAAAATATTACCACACTACTTATTTCAAATAATAAATATTGAAGAAATTTTAAGCAAAACATATTTAGGTGTCTTTTTCTCTCTCTAACTCTTTAGAAATTATAAACCTTCTGAGCCTGCAGGTCTTTTATTTTTGCCTTTTAATTGTGGTAAAATATACATAGCATAAAATTTCCCATGTTAATCATGGGTAAGTGTACAATTCAGCAGGGCAGAGTACATGACATGGTTGTGCAAACAATCTCCAGTGCTCTTTCCATGAATTCAGAGTAGTTAGTTAACAGTCAAGAACAGGAATAAAATCGATGTTTACAGTTCCCACATAAAAATTGTAAACATTTCGTTAGAGTGACAATAATGTTATTTTGGCTTAGGCTTGATTTTCAGTACACTGATCATTATCAAGCAATGTTATTTATTGTTTTGTTTTTTAATTGTGATAAAGCATACATAATATAATTTGCCATCTTAACCATTTTTAAGTATACAGTTAAGTCTTGTTATGTGTAGTCAGATGGCTGAGCAACAATCTCTATGTCTTTTTCCTCTGGGAAAGCTGAAACTCTTTATCCATTAAACAATTCTTTCTTCCCCCAGCACCTGGAAACCACAATTCTACTTTCTGTCTCTAAGAATTTGACTATTCTAGGTACCTTACGTAAGCAAAATTATATGGTAGTTGTCTTTTTATGACTGGCTTATTTCACTTACCATAATGTTCTCGGGTCCATCCATGCTGTAGAATGTGTCAGGACTTCCTTCCTTTTGAAGGCTGAATAATATTCTATTGTAGATATATACCACATTTTGTTTATTCATCCGCCCAGTGATAGACGTTTTGATTGCTTCTACCTTTTGGCTATTGTGAGTAATGCAAGGGCAGCCGTTAAGGTAAGTTTTAAAGATGGAAAATCACAATGAACATGACACTCACTAGGGTGTGTGTGTGTATGTGTGTGTGTGTGTGTGTGTGTGTGTTCATGCTCCCATCACCATCCTCCTACTCACAGACTCAGAGTGTGGCAGAAAACTAATAATTGAATCTAGGACACTTGATTGTACCACTTTCTTTACTTCCATAGGACAAGTTCTTAGGTAATGAAAATATCTCTTAAATTTTATCTTCTAAAATGATAATTTTCTGAAGGAATATGGGACATTGTCCAAGTAAAGGGGTTTGAAGTTGCACTAGTTAATTACTCTCCGAGTTAATCACTCACTAAATTATGAATACCTATTTTGTATTATATTCAGTGGATTGGGGTACACAAAAACAGCGCACGGTCCTTTCCCTGGTCACAGTTCAGGTATAACATGTAAAATATACTAGGCTAACACTTTCAAAGGTGTTCACTGAACATTAATGTTCAATGTGTTGTCAGTAGATGCTTCATAATAACAGTGTTCCATAGTCAATAAGCTTGGCCATGGAACACTGTGATGCCATTTTTAAATTTTTAGAAATACATAACTTAATTGAGGCCCAAGCACAGGGATGATGGGGTGGGCAGGGAGTATGTCTGTGTTGAGCTTTTTTAGGGGAGAAATTCAGCATTTAGTCAAGGCAGAGAAGTCAATCATTCAGCAATGCCCAGTAAACAAAATGACAACTCACCTAGCTATCACACCTTAGAATTTTTTCTCGAATTCCCACAAACAATGCTGAGACCCGTGTGATGAGGACCATCGCCCAGGGGATAATGGGGAAGTGAGGGCCTGCCCAGGATGTGACCCTGTGACCCTAGTGATGCAGGAGTGGCTCTCTTGCAGCTCTCACTGAGGCAGTACCTCCCGTGACCTAAGCAGAAATGCAGAGGAATCCCATCCACACTTCCTGGAAGCTGGAGCACCCTCTCTCCATAGGACGCATCTGTAATCTTTGGGGAGAGCCTTGAGAACAGTTGCCGTGGAGGGGAGAAAAAGTTTTACCTCCACCCACTTAGGGTTCAAGCTAGGCCTGAGAATTAAATTGGCAGAAGACAGATGAACAGGACAAAAGCATATGGATTTACCCTCAGTTTTATATGACACAAGATCCCTCATAAGAAAATAAAGACTCTAAGAAATAGCAAAACCTACACGTATTAGGTCAAACAAAGGGAGGCAACCGTGGAAAAGTAACTTAATTATACGTAGAAGCTAAAGGAAGATATGAATTATCTTACCAAGGTCTGTTTGTACAAATTCTCTTGGCTATGACTCCCCATCAAAGAATGTTTCTTTTCCCCTGGTACCGGGAGGGAATCTTTTTCATGGGAGTCTTTATCTCCTGTTTTCAGGAAGAAAAGGGGAAGATTAGAATGCCCTTCTCGCCTCTGTTGTTTTTCAAGTGCCTTTTGTTTGATGTAATCCCCATGTCAAAGTGGCATACTTTGGGGTGGCATATTCTGCCAGTCTTCACCACTTTGACCTCTTTGTCCCTCTATCACCCCGAGCTCCATTTGAGTGCCGAGTACAAACCTCCCCTTCACTAGCTCTTTACCCCAAAGCAAAGCAACCCAGGCAGACAGCTGCCTATGGTCCCAGCCGGATCTGTCCCTCATGCTGCCCCTGCCATGGCTGTGTCTCAAGTTCAGGTACTTTTTCCTTTTGATCTTCCTTCAACATTATAAGCTCCCCCAAAACAGATGAGCTTGTGTCTCATTTGTCCACAGCACAGAGTAAGTACCGCAGTTTTTCAGTGAATGGGTAAAGGAGCAAAGACACCCACCTACACAGTCTCCTTGGTGACATAGTGATTCCAGGCCAGATAGCAGAAAGCTGCCACATTGTTTCCAAGAAGTTATACAAGTAGAGGTTTTATTTACATGTTACCTTGTTTCTAATCTCTCTAAATCTGTCATCTTTTACCTACAACTAGGGTTAATATTCACCAGCTGTATAGTACAAAAACCCTTATCAGATTTCAGTGGTATAACTGCTTATGTTTTCTACTTGAATAATAAGACGATTTTTTATAAGGCCAACCTAGGTCGCTATTCCCTATGCTGGGGCCCGAGTAGCAATAGAAATCCTCGTAATCGGACACCTTTTGCCCCACAATGTCATCCTGAATGAGTCTTTTCTTTCCAGTTCTGTCTTTGCTTGGTCTTTTCCAGACTTGCTTTCCATTTCACAGCTTTGCCTAAGCATGCAGGTCAAGGTCAGACTATCTCAAGATGGGAGGAACTGAATTTAGCCACATCGGGCCTCTCCCCAATGAAAGCATTTAGCACCCAGCCAAAAAATCTGTCTATCTTTAGATTCCAGAATAGAAAAAAGGGGAAAAAATCTCCCTTAAGAAAAATGCCAATTTTGCTTTGCTTCTGCTCTAAGCCAACCCTGTTTCAGGTTCCAAGGAGGCTGCTCCCTGCAGAAGGGAACATGCTACAGAACACATCAGAAGACGTTAATTTTATTTCTGGCACTCGGATGTTCTGTGACCTTATCCCCAGCTACGTGAAGAGCATTGTCCTGCCCTCATCTCCACCCTCTGCCATCCTCTTCTTACTGCAACTTTGTGTGTAAGTATGTCAAGTCTCAGGGAAATTCTCCAAAAGCTCAAACTCGAGTGGTCTTTATTACTTGGAGCCACAAGTGCCAAACAGCCTAGAAGAGTTCCTGGGAATAGGTGGGTGGATCACAAGGTCAGGGGATCAAGACCATCCTGGCTAACATGGTGAAACCCCATCTGAACTAAAAATACAAAAAATTAGCTGGGCGTGGTGCCAGGTGCCCATAGTCCCAACTACTCAGGAGGCTGAGGTGGGAGAATCGCTTGAACCCAGGAGGCAGGGGTTGCAGTGAGCCCAGATTGCGCCACTACACTCCTACCTGGGGGCAGAGTAAGACTCCGTTTTTAAAAATGAAAAAACGCTGGCTTCCTGCTTTGTGAGTAGAAAGACTAAATCTGCCTACTAAGAAGTAGACATGGGGATACAGAATCTTTCACAGGGAGTAGAATTAACCAATCACCTGGAAGCACTGGCATGCCCATTAAAATCTCCTCCTTTGGGAAGCCATGGGAAGCTGCTCTGCCATCTACTCCGCATTCTAGAAATTTACTTGCATCCTCTGAGAACCGTCCGTGTTACTGGCATCTGCAACCTGTTGATGTAAAATCATGAAGTTTCTAGTGAGGAGGGAACAAACCTCTCTGTTTTGGAGGTACCAGCCTTAAGTGTACTTTGTGAAAAGAGAAATGATTGTGTGAACTAGTAGATGGCATTTTTCTGATGCTTTGCACAAACCTTGATTTCACAATGAATTGATAAAGGAGCTGCGCTGCTGGTAGCATTATAGCCTGGAGAGGGCAAACTTTGGAAGAGATCAGCTGGATAAAATCCTGACTCTACACTATGTCCTGTGTGGCCTTGAGCAATTTATTTAATGTCCCAGTCTCAGTTTCTTGCATACAATAGGGTTTCTAAATGGACCTAATTCTTCATGAGTATAAACTGAGAAAATGCATATATACTGCTTAGCGCAGTGTCTGAACATGTCAATTGCGTTATGAATGCTATCTATCAGCAATAATAGATATTATTAATGGATATTAATAACTAATATTTTAATTCACATTAGAATTAAATATTATAATTAATAATTCCTAAATTAATAAATATTATTAATATATTATCTTTTAAGTAATAGATAACATTACAAATAATATTAATAATAATCCAGCCAGGTACTGTGGCTCATGCCTGTAATCCCAGCACTCTAGAAGGCCGAGTCGGGTGGATCACTTGAGGCTAGCAGTTCACGACCAGCCTGGCCAACGAGGCAAAACCCATCTTTACTAAAAATACACAAACTAGCTGGGCGTGGTGGTGCACACCTATAGTCCCAGATACTTGGGAGGCTGAGGCATGAGACTCGCTTGAACCCAGAAGGTGGAGGTCACAATGAGCCGAGACTGTACCACTGCACTCTATCTCCACAGAGTGAGACTCTGTCTCAAAAAAATAATATATATATATATATATATATATATATATATAACAATAATAGGCTCACTTAAAATAATAATTTAAAATAATAACCTAAGGAATTCATTAATGATGAGTAAATGGAAGTGATTCAAATAACCCTTTTGTGGCCCTAAAATATCCTGATATTTATTTTAGCACCTGTAACATTCCATTGTATTCTTTATTTCTTTATATCTCCACTATTCCAAAGCCTCTCCAGGGCAGGGAATTCTCTCTTTTATTGTAATGTCACAAAGTCTCCTCTATTACCTGTACTATATAAATGTTGTTGAGTAAATGAAAAGTGAAGCCATAAATTAATGAGTGAAGGAGTAAGCAAGGAAACAAATACTTGAAGGGAATTTTTTTTGCATTAAACCAAAACAATTGTATCTTATACAAACTATTTCTAAAAAGACAGCATTTTCCTTCTTTATTATGAACTATTGCCAACTTCCCTTCCCCTGTCTCTGAGGAATGCAAAGTCCCCGAGTTAGAGTAATCTCCCAAGAATTGTTTAGGGGCTGTCTTAGTCAGCTCAGGGTGCTTTAACAGAATACCATAGTCAGGGTGGCTTCAACCACATTTATTTGTCACCGTTCTGCAGGCTGGAAAGTTCAGGATCAAGGTGCCAGCAGATTCTGTTCCTGACGAGAGTCTTGGCTTGCAGATAGCTACCTTCTCGTTGGGCCCTCATATAGGTGAAGGGAGAAAAGGCTCTAGTTTCTCTTCTTATAAAGAGAATAATCCCATCATGGGAGCCCCACCCTCATGCCATCATCTAAACCTAATTACTCCCCAAAGACTCCCCTCCAAATTCCATCACATTGAAGGTTAGAGCTTCGATATCTGAGTCTTGGGAGGATGCAAACATTCAGTCCCTAGCAGGTGCTGGAAGTGTTAAACAACACAGTCCCTGGAACAATAGGATATTTTTGATAGGATGAGCCCCCTTTCAACCCTGGAAGCCAGGCATTTCAGAGTGGAAAAGAAAAGACAAGCAACAACTGCACAAATAAGCATCTTATTAAGGAAATCACTAGGTCTTTCAGGGGTGTGCCCATTCTATGCTTTCTAAAGGACGAAGTCTGAGCAGGCGGAACGAAGCTAGTCTTGCCTGGCTGCACTCTTCTGTTCTGGCAGGGGGCTGGTGCCACTCCCTGCAGATGCCCACGATGCCAGGCAGACTGGTTTAGTTCGTGGAACGTGCTCTAATTCGTCAGCACAGCCACAGTAGACATTCTGAAAACTAAGAGAATCACCTTCAGCAGCTTATCAACTCACCGCAGGCCCTTATCTCAAATGGGAACTTATTCAAACGGTTATTCAAGTTTATTCAAATGAATTTGAGAGCCTACTAACTGCCCTGGCTACATAATTTGATGGGCTCAGCTCAAAATGAAAATGCAGAGTCCTTTTCAAAAATTATTAAGCACGTCAAGATGGTGTCAGTTGAGCATCCAACTAAGCACACGTCGGCTTCTGAGCGCCGGTCAAAGGCCCATAAACCCTGCCTCGCCTAGCAATGACTATCCAATAAGTCAAACACCAGGAAACCCCAACTCCTCCACAGCCCTGAGGCTGCTGCAGCAGAAAAACAAAAACAAAACACTCTCAACACCCTCAGCATCAGCTCTTCCTAAACCACCAGCCTTCCGCAGAGCCTCCCTCATTTCACCTGTTTTAACTAGTGTTCTGTCAATCTTCAAATTTTCATTGTCCATAAAGCAGATCAAGGCTATCACAAAAGAAAACAAACCCCAAAAAGGCAAACCACTGGATCTAGAGACCTATGGACTAGCCCTCCTGATACTTGCAGCTGGTATTCAAGGACGTGCCTGTCTTGGGCGGTGGGCGGGTAGAAACCCCACACCCCAAAGCCCACGGAGTAAAATTCAAGGTTTCGAACCCCAACCCCGGTGGGAACGAGATCTGCAGACACGCCCCCTTAAGTCCCTGTCGCACACAATTGCTTTCTGAATATTCCCTTCACAACTGCAATACACACACACACACACACACACACACACACACACACACACACGTATGTATGTATGTATATATGTACATATGGAAATGGCTGTGACTGTGCAGAGAAAGAAAAGAGAAGCTGGGATGATGCGATGAGCTGCGGCAGGGGCGGGATCTGCTTCTCGCTGGTGGATACTGTGATAAGAAACCTGGATCTGAGCGGCCTCACAATGGCCTATTTATCCGGCTCTCACGCACGGCCGGCAGCCCCGGCTGGGAATCACGGGGGTGGCAGCCGTCCCCGGAAAACGGCGGCGCTCCGGCACAGGAAAGCCCGCGGATCAACTAATCTGCAGACAACGCTTCTTCCTTCCTGGGAAGCGGCCACAAAGGCAGCCAGCTGACCCCGGCCCAGCGCGGCTCCCGGCGGAGGAGGACAGGGCGGGGGATCGTCGCCCGCCCCGCCCCCCACCCCCCACCCCCAAGTTTCCTTTGGCCAAAGCATCCCAGGCGTGGTTCAGGCAGAGTCCACGCCAGCGAGGCTGGGGTCGAAACTCTCCACGCCAGGAAGGCGGGGCAGGAAGACCCACCGCCCCCACCCCGCGCGCCCTGCGCGCCCCCCACGCCCCCCGCCCGCGGGCCCTTCCGGCTGGGGCGGCCTTGGCCTGGGGTTGACTTTGGTGGGGGGACAGGAACGTCTGGCACAACGCCCCGACTGTTCCCTGAGGAGGCCCCTCCCTGCAACGTTTGGTCAAAAGCAAAAAGAAACACAGACATGTGCGTCACCCTGGGAAGCGCGCGGGGCTTTCGCTCGCGTTTCAGGCGCAGACTTCGCATCCTCCCTCGGTAGGGGAGCCGGGTGTTCCTAACATTTACCCCCCAACTTCCCTTTCCTGGCGACAGAGCACCTTAACAGTTCATTTTCCTCTCGCTCTCAAGTGAAAACATTTAATTTTTGTGTTAAAATGTATAAAACCACTATGAGAATTGGCCGGAAGTCAAACCGTAGATTCTGAGATGCTCGGGTCGCTCCCCAGGAAGCGCTGTTTTCGGAAGAGTTGACCCAGCAGCTGGTCCCTGCTGCTCTAATGACACGATGTGTGCTTTCACTTTTTCACTCCCCAAACAACGTGGTTTGGAGTCTTGAGAGAGTCTTGGAAATCGCTGCCCGTGGAGGGAAAGGTCTGGAGAGGCCAGGCCAGGAAAGCAGACACGCTGGGGGAAGGGGAGGGAGGCAGCCTGCGAACTCGCCTGGCTCCGCAGGAAGGGGCGGCGGTGTCCAGGTCGCAGGTGGAGCTGGGCAGCTGCGAGTCAGGATGTCCCTGCCCTTTCCAAATTATACACATTTCCCACAAGGAGAAAAGAGAAGGGCAGGGAGTCCAGGCAGATCTTCAGCTGCTGGTATGCTCTGCACCAGGAGGTGCTATCATCAGCCCCAACTCTCATCCTAGGGCACTCAGAGGAGACCACAATTATTCCCTCCAGGCAGAATCGTGTACTCAATATTCCCATCTCCCCGATTTCTCTTAACTCAGTGTACTGCCATTAACAACATAGCCCTCTGTACTTCAACTCCAGAAGGAATTTTGTCTCATTTAGTGTCGGCAGAGGAGCAGGATGAGATAGTTCTCTTCTACCGGCACCCGGTCTCTGAGCTGACTCTTCTCTAAACATTGTTCTGTTTCTAGGGACAGAATCATCTAGACCTAGAGAAACGAAGATATTGTGGGAAGGACCCCTGATCTCTGTGGCAGTTTGGAGACCTGGCATTAGCCTTACTGAGTAAGGCTTCCTCATCTACCAGGACTGATTTAGTCAGCTTTGAAGATCCCCTAGACTGGTGCTGGGATTCTTCCAAACACCCATGAGATCACCCATATCTTGGAGGGGCTGGTAATGCTCCTAGCAGAGAAAGGTGAGAACAGAAAGTAGTGGTCACTTTGCGCCTGAAATTACCCACCCGCTATAGGGCATTAGTGCCCCTTCCTCTTTGCTACAGTGTTTCCAGAAAATGAGAAGTCGTATCTTAGAAATAGATTGGGTACCCTGTCTTAAACCCAGTTAGTGGTTTTTTTTTGTTGTTTGTTTGTTTGTTTGTTTGTTTTTTGTTTTTTTTTTTCCCCCGACACGGAGTCTCACTCTATCACCAAGGCTGGCGTGCAATGGCACGGTCTCGGCTCATTGGAAACTCTGCCTTGGGGGTTCAAGCAATTCTCCTGCCTCAGCCTCCTGAGTAGCTGGGATTACAGGTGTGCACCACCACACCTGGCTAATTTTTGTATTTTTAGTAGAGACGGGGTTTCACCATGTTGGCCAGGCTAGTCTCTAACTCCTGACCTCAAGTGATTCACCTGCCTCGGCCTCCCAAAGTGCTGGGCAGTTACTTTTACTATAGTTTCAGACAACATTGAGAAGACCATGGAAAACAGCTATGCAAGCAAAACACAAACAGCCCTGTTAAAAAGTGGGCAAAAGACATGAACAGACACTTCTCAAAAGAAGACATGCAAGCAGCCAACAAATGTGAAAAAATGCTCAGCATCGCTAATTGTCTGAGAAATGCAAATCAAAACCGTAATGAGATCTCACACCACTCAGAATGGCTATGATTAAAAAGTCAAAACAACAATAACAACAGCAACAACAGATGCTGGCAAGGCTGTGAAGAAAAGGGAACACATATACACTGCTGGTGGGAATGTAAATTAATTCAGCCACTGTGGAAAGTAGTGTGGAGATTTCTCAAATAAAACAAAACTACCATTTGACCCAGCAGCAATCTCATTACTTGATACATATCCAAATGAAAAGAAATCCTTTTATCGAAAAGACACATACATATTTATGTGCTTCGCAGCATTATTCACAGTAGCAAAGACATTGAATCAGCCTAGGTGTCCATCAGTGTGGGATTGGTCCACATGCACCAGGGAATACTATGCGGCAACAAAAAAGGAGGAAGTGATGTCCTTTGCAGCAACATGGATACAGCGGTAAACCATTATTCTAAGCCAATTAATGGAGGAGCAGAAAACCAAATACTGTATGTTGTCACTTACAGGTGGGAGCTACATGTTAGGTACACGTAGACATAAAGATTGCAACAATAGACACTGGGGGATACTAGAGGGAAGCAAGGGTTGAAAAACTAACTATTGGCCACTATGCTTACTATCTGGGTGACAGGATCATTTTACCCAAGATCTCAGCATTGTATATATATCACACAATATACCCATGTGACAAGACTGCACATGTACCCCGAATCTAAAATAAAAGTTGAAATTATATATTAAAAAAAGAACAGAACAGAACAGAGCATGAACTGTGGTAACTATTTTCAAAGGAGAGAGACTGTGCATTTGCCAGGCTTCAGGTTTTAGAATATATTCTTGATATCAATATATTTTGAAAGACACCTGGGTGAAGTTTAAAAATCCCCTGAGCACACATTTAATAAGCTGTCTCAGAAACCTGTTGAGAATGGCTGTTCTTTGCCTTCCCAGACTCTGTCTCTTCCACTCTGTCTGTCCTCACAGCCAATGGGACACCCCCTAAGAATAATGAGCTCTGGCCACCCAGCCCCATCCATGGTCAATGCCTCTTGAGAAACCCATTCTCTTTGCCTTATAGGATTGTGGACCTGGCCTCTGACTCCTAATGACTTGCTCTATGTCCTCCTTGCACTCTGCCTCTCCCCATCTAATGGCGGAAGCTCCCTGGCTCCAACCCTCTGTGCTTTCCCTCAATGTCCTGCTCTTCCAGACACTCCAGTAACTTCCTTGCCCAACCTGTTGGCTTCTATGGCAGGCGCTCCTGGGAAACCTGATCTGCCCCTGCTCCTCTATGGGGTTTCTGACACACGCTCCCCTTCAAATTGCTGTAGTACATCAGACACCAAACACCTTGGAGACCTTGAAATTGTGGGCAATTACTACCATAAATAAATGCACAAGAATACCACGGTTCTCTGTGAAGCAAGCGACTAGGATTCAAAACTGTCTCTACATAATGGCCTCTTGCTTAGACTTGGTCATGTTCAGAGTCTTCTGTCCACCTCTCTCCCATCCCCTTCCTGCTTCCCCACTGGTTTAATAGAATGTGCTTTGCCAAGAGCCCAGTTAGTGCCTTTCTACAACTAAGGGTTAATGAGGCAGCAGAGAGGTCCAGGCCCCCACCTACTGTCCCTCCCATCCATTGGGCAGTTCCTCCACTCCACTGAGTCAGGAAGGAGAAAATTCTAACCAGCAGGGCTATTTTTTAACATCAAAGTCCCACTGAATGTGGAATGGTACCATTACTATGGAAAACATTTTGGTGGTTCCTCAAAATGCTGAACATTGAATCACCATATGACCCTGAAATTCCTCTCCTAGGTATATGCCCAAAAGAACTGAAAACAAATTTAAACAAAAATCTGTACATCAATGTTCCTAATAGCAGTGTTCACAGTAGCCAAAAACTGGAAACAGCCCAATTGTCCATCAATGAATGAATGGATAAACAAAATGTGGTATATACATACAGTGGAATATTATTTAGCTATGAAGAGAAATGAAGTATTGATACAAACTAAAACCCAACATGAAATATATATGTTATATACAAATATGTATGTTTTATATATATATAAATATATATAATACAACATAAATGAACCTACAAAACACTAAGCTAACTAAAAGAGGCTAACTAGTTGATCAGAATAATGATGATGATAATGAGAATGGAAACTTATGATGGTGAAGATGACTATGATCATGGAAGAAAGAGGCTTAAAGGGGGTCCCACAAGTCTAAACAATACAGTATCCCTAGATTCTCTGGAGCAGGACTGTATTTTTGAGCCATCCTAAGCCTTAAACCTTTGACCCCACTGTTGATGCAGCCTTGCCCAGGTCAGGGCTGGTAAGTAATAGAATCCAAGTTTGTCCAGTATCAGAGCCAATAATAATTCAAGTGCACCTCAGTTTCCCTAAAATGGCAGTAAAGTCTTATAATTATAGCTCTGAAATCACAGAACTTATATATATATATATATATATATACCCACACATACATATATATATATGAAGTTTATATTATCTCTCTCTTTATATATATATAGAGAGAATATTCGGTAACAGTGAGTGCTTAGTATATATACCTGGCACTGTTCTATGTGATTTATATGTATAAGTTGTTAATTCCCACTGAAGCCTTGTGAACTAGGCATTATTTTAGTCTCATTTCATAGATGAAGAAACTGAGGAACAGAGAGATTACAGCTGTGTCCAAGATCTTATAGCTGTCAAGCAGCAGCATCTGGATTGACACACAGAGACAAGGCTGCCACCGGCCTCTGTAAGACCTTACTGGGCAGCACCTGCCTGATCACTCCTGGCTCTTCTCCACCCTTGTAGAATCCCAGCATGCTTCTCTTTTATTCTTTCAGGGAGACCACGTCCTCCAACATCTGGCCCTGTGCTGCCTTTGGCACCAAAACTGTATACATAGCCTAGAGCAGAGACTCACTGAGTTTCCTTGACAGTATTTTCATGCTGTTTCCTACATCAGGATATAAATACAACAAAACAATAGCTTGTCTTTTCATTTGCCTTCGCTATTGTTTGTGTGATGAGCTCTGAGTGAAAGGACACTGGGACAGTATACAAATAGTTTTGGCTCTGAAGTTAAAGGCTTTTCTTTGCCGCTGCAGGAAGTTCAAAAGTGATTTGTTCTTTTTTGGGGGAGTGGGTGAGAGAGACAGATTCATGATTTTATTTTATTAGCGAGTTCACAGAGGCCTGAGAGATTCATCTTGTCATGCTGTTTTGTGTTTCTCCTTCTCCCACACTCTCCAGAAAACCCAGTAACACTATGCTATAAAGCCATGAAGCTTCCCAGTCAGTGAATTCGAGGTGCTGGGGACCTACCTAGGTAGGGAAGAAGGTACTAGTCTGAAGAAGACCTAGATGTGGCTTCAGTGATATCTACTCTAATACTTTCCCCTTCCCATTTTACAGATGAAGGAATTGAGTCTCAAATGGCAAAGGGACAGTTACCTTCCTAGGTGGGTAGTAGATGCAGAGCTTAAGCCCTGGCCCATCTCCCAGTTCTGTATTCAAAGTTCTTCCCTGCCATGCCACCTTCCCCTCCACTGCCCCTGATAGAAGTAGAGCACTGTTAGAGGAGTCAATGGATGCCAGACCTGGTAGAGGTCAGGCCGACAGCAGGTGTCAGAGGTGGCAGAAGCCAGAAGGGCCAGGGACAAAGTTCAAGGCTGTGGTCATGGAGCAGAATGTCTAGTCTCTGAACTGATGGGTCCCAATTTCAGAGACAGGTGGAGTGGTTCAAACATTTCATTTGCTTCTTAAGAGAACAATTGTTCTGGAAGTCATCATGCAAAGTGGCTGAAATGGGGGAGTGTATTAGTCCATTATCCCACTGCTAATAAAGACTTACCCATGATTGGATAATTTATAAAGGAAAGAGATTTAATTGGCTCACAGTTCAGCGTGGTTGGGGAAGCCTCAGGAAACTTATAATCATGGTGGAAGGGGAAACAAACATGTTCTTCGTACGGTAGCAGCAAGGAGAAGTGCTGAGCAAAAGGGGGAAAAGCCCCTTATAAAACCATCAGATCGCATGAGAACTCATTCAGTATCACAAGAACACCATGAGAGTGGCGACCCCATGATTGAATTAACTCCCACTGGATCCCTCCCATGACATTTGGCAATTATGGGAACTACAACTCAAGAAGAGATTCGGGTGGGGACACAGCCAAACCATATCAAATAGTATGATGCTCCTTCACTGAAAACCAATGATATTTCTGGTACTGTGCAGAGAGTTTCAGTGTATTATCTCATTTAATTCCCAAAACAACTATATAATGTAAGTTTTATTAATCTCTTTTCACAGTTGAGGAAACTAAGGCTCAGAGAGGTCTCATGGCCAAAAACCAGCAGGACTAACATATGATTATGAGTTCATTTGACTTAAAAGTTAGGAGGCTTTCCATTAAGCCACATAGCCCAAAATAAGACTGGGATCTCTTATGTCGGAACTCTGGACTTCTGCAGGGGACCTTTCCTTCCAAAAGTAATTTTTAAGTTGCTATTTGTATACTATTCATTTTTCTTAGATTCAGTCCCTAGGACTAGTGGGAAGTTGGAAAATTCCTATGGGAGGGTGTGGCTCTTCCTTTGACCTGGTTGAAGGCATGCTAGGGGAATGTCTCTTCCTCTAGGCCATTCAGCAGACCATCTGGAGGGGAAGATGCAGACCTGTCCTCTAACGCATCACTGTCTGGGTCACCGAGAGAGGTAGCTGAAGGAGCTGCCCAGAGGAGAAGGTCTGACATCACACTGCCTGACATGATACCTGCTGTTGTTTACCAGTTTTGGAGCTTTGGATAAGGCATTTGGCTTTTCTGTGCCTTATTTCCCTCATCAGTAAATTGGGGTAATAATATTACTTGCTTCATAGGATTGTTAAGAGAATGAAAGCAGTTAATATATGTAAAGGGTGTAGAGGATTGCCCAGCTCACCATAAGTAGATTTGAGCATCGTTATTAATATGCTTCCAGGAGCCATTTTTCCTAAGTCTTAGATTTAATAAAAAACAGGGACTAAATAACAACCAGAATCCTGGAGCCAACTACCACTTTTATTGATACCTAATCTCTTTACTAGGAATGCTTTATATGTACCGTATCTAACCCTTTAAAAGACCTTGTTAGATAAGCATTATTATCTCCATTCTACAAATAAAAAAATGGAGGCATCAAAATGATAAGTGATTTGCACCAGCTCACATGACCAGAAGGCCAAGCTGGTGTCTGAATCCACATCAATCAGGCTACAGGGTCTCTCCACCAGCTCAGCTACTTCTCCAACACTGGGTTGGTGGTTTCAAGCAAAAGCCATCTTTAAACATAATGTATTATTTTTCATTTTTTAAAAAAAATGTTTTGGTAGAAATGGGTAGGATTGGTAGTTTAAAAGTAAGCAGTGTGACGATAATCAGATGTTCTCTAATTTACTCCTTTGGAAACAAAATTAAGGAGAAGCATGGTCATTTAGTAGGAACTGCTGAGGCCAGACAGTGTGCGTGCTGGGCTGTGCATCCCCTTCCTGGGAATCGATCCTGGACTGACTTAACCTCAGCCCACATCTGCGGTAACCAAGCAAATTGAGGTCGATGGCCAAGTTAAATACATTTTCATGGATTCAGGACCCATGCTCTCAGAAAAGAGATTTAAAATAATCCTGATCCAAACCTCTGTGTTGTTCAATGTTCTGGTACAGGAAACTGGTGATGATGATAGTTATGGCAATAATAAAAATGACAGAGGGCTCCCTTATGAGAGCTTATGGAGGGCCAGGCACTGTGCTAAATGCTTTACACGTATCATCCCATTTAATCCTCAAAACTCTTTTAGAGCTCCCTTTTATAGATGAGGAAATTAAGATTTAGAGAAGGACAGTCCCTAGTTCAGGTCACATAGTGACATGTGGAGTCAGGATTCGAATTCCTGCTGAACTCCTGTCTTAAACTTCTAGGATTACATGGCCTCTGAACCCTTTGAAAAGGGTCTCTCTTGACTTGAGTCAAAAAGGAACACCCAAACTCTAGTTCTCCCAAAAAGAGATGGAGCCATTTATTCCCTCAATTCCAAAAGTCACTTGAATTCTGCCTTGAATTCTTGAATTTTGGGAGAGATGACGGGTTCTACCTGAATCTCCCAAACCCTTTTAAAAGTCGAAGAATTATAACAAAACCTCAATTATTGACAAATGTTCTAAGTGTCCTTGAATGCTCATCAATCAAGAAAGTCCCACCTAAATAGGTTCTCTCTTAATAGATCCTGGGGTAAGAGTTAAGCATGCTAATTTGCTCTTTTGCTCTGAATTAGCTGGAAATTTTGCCACCAGCATTAAAACAAGAAGAATAAATTTATACGTGGAAACACTTTTACTTACCAATACTCCAGAGTAATGTTTCAATGAGACCGCAAATTTATCTGTTTATTCATTTGATCATTTAATTAACATGTATAGAGTGCCTTGTATTTTCCCAACACTTGTGCTAGAGGTGCTGGGAAGAGAGAGAAAAGCAAATGACACTCTCTTGTTCTCAAGTCGCTTCTAAGTTTGCATGCATTGGTCCTAGTTTGGATTTTGCCAAATCCAAGGAAAAGATCTTTAGCTGGTTCTCCAAAGCTAGCTCCAGAGAAACTCAATCGCAGAATTCCATTACTTGTATAGCTTTCCGGGTATGAAAAACAGGAAGAGGAAACACAACTCTAGGGTTCTTTTAAGGCATGAATCATAAACCAGATCAACAGGTATGGGGATGGGCTTGTCAGTTTAGCAGTTGTCTCTATAAAAGGAGATAACTACTTGGTCAGAAGGAAATGCCAACGCTCGCCCCCACCCCACCGCCCTCCTGCACGAAGCTCAGCCTTTCACAATGTTGTTGTGAGGCTGTCTGTTTTGCTTTGATTCCAGCTCCCTCTCTACCCAGCTGAGCCACATAGAGAGAATGAAGCCTGCCATTTTGCACACAGTTTTGCCTTTTCGGCTGTTTATTTTGCTAAGACTCTTAAACCTGTCAGCGAAGCGGTTTCCAGCCTAGTCTCTGTGGTAATAATCTCCCTTTCTAAGAGATAAGCACCCTGAGTGAGACAGATTGGAAGGCAAACTAACACACCAAAGTTGCTGAGTACACACGACTCGTTAAAGATGCCCTCATTCACTACTCAGCCTTTATTAGCTTCAAAAAAAAAAAAAAAAAAGAACAAAAAAAAGTCCAGCTTGGAGGTTTCAGAAACTCACTAAGAAACGACTAGAAACCCCTCAGTGGAAAATGCCGGTGCATGCGCCCATGTCTGAGCCAGACCCACACTTCTTGCAGCACAAGGGCTGATGGAGAAACACAAGCAGGGAAGGCCTGTTGGGGAGCTGGAGGGACAGGACAGCCTGATAAACCTAGGGTTTACTCAGACGTCCCAACTTCTGAGATACAAAGCAAATTTTACCCCCGAAAAACTAACCCAAACACTCAGATGAAACACGCCACTTCTCAATTTTCTAAAATCAAATTAAATCTCACTTTGCATCCCCTTTTCTCCAAGGCAGGAAATTTATCCTTGGTCATTAGGAAGGAACTCCTTACCAAAGATAATGCTAGATCCTTTTGGCAGGGATCTTGTCCGTCTTCCATGGCCCGTTTAAGAGTCATCGAACTTTTCTGTTTGGCTGCTCAAATCCTGATTTTATTCAGCTGTGGAACAGCAACATACTCAGGGAGGGTGGACCCTTCTTCAAGCTCAGGCAAATGGAACGTGGTTAGTTTAAGCTGCATCTGTGCAGCAAGCCCTTCCTGCCACCTGTAGTGTGGGATGGGCATGTGACTGTGGATTTCTGGGATCTTCCATGGGGTGGGAGTGGTGCAGGGCAAGTGAGCCCCAAAGTGGAGCTTAGCCTGCAAGAGTTCTTGGCTTTGCCCAGGAAAGAATTCAAGGGTGAGCCAGTGGTAGGGTAGAAGAAGGCAGCTCTGTTGAAGCGGCAGTGTCACAGCTCTGTGACTGCTCTTGCAGAGCAGGGTTATCCTATAGGCAGTGTGCCCAGAGCAGCTCAGTGCAGTCTTGCAGTCACAGTTATACCTACTTTTAATTACATGTAGACTAAGGAGTATTTAGGCAGACACTTCTAGGGAAGGGGTGCTAACTTTTGGACCATAGGGCCATGGGCATGGAAAAAATGGTAATTCCCTGTTGTTGCTATGGCAATGGTAAACTTCCGTGGCATGCTAGTGAGCTGCCTTACAGAAAGCTGCTTCTGCCTTGTCCCTGTTTTAGCTAGTCCTTAATTTGGTCCAGTGTTCAATCTTCACCTCTTATCTCAGGAGGAGAGTATGAGAGAGGAGTTTCCTATTTAAAACAAAGGCATGTGAGGCAAAACTCCATTCCTTCCTGCCCTTTGAGCACATCCATGGGAGGCACGATGCTTGAACCTGCAGCAGCAGCTGTCTCGTTGCCATGAGGGGAAAAGAGAGCATCACCAAGAAGCTGCCGGCCTCCTGACATCATTGTCAGTTAGGTTACCTCCCTGGAACCTCTTGATGTGCATCATAATGAGCCCTTGATGTTCAAGGCTGTTCTAATTGGGTATTCTATCACTCACTAACTAAAAGCAGCTTCCATTATACAATCTTTGAAGTCCTGAACACTGAGGTCAGTGTGGTCTTCCTGTGGTCCACCTGTGATCTTCCATCCATGCTGGTCACCACCGATAGTGTCTGAGCCCTCACCATTCCCTGTGCAAATGTGCTTCACTGTTTTGGTGCCAGAAGTGAACAAGGTGGGGTACCTCTGCTGAAGATTGCCCCCCGCCAAATCTAGTGTTCAGTGTCCCTGGGGCAGCGCACAGCCACTGCTCGGTCACCGTCCTGTGCTGCATTCAGGAGCCCACAGGAAAGCTCCTGCACAGCAGTAATGCTGCGGTGACCTTGTCTTCAAGATCAGCTCGGGTGAAGAGGTATCGATGCTATTAGGCCCTTTCTACGGCTTTTAGTAATAGGCGGCTCTGACCCAGATTCTCTGTCCTGAATTCATTCACCTGAAGCTAAGAAACTAGCTCCTGAGGCAACAGTCTGACCAGGCTTTAAGATGCCATCTCGAAATTTGAAGTAATGGTTTGGTTGAATAACCGCCTAGAAAAGCACTCGGTTCTCCCTTCGCTTACCCCACCCACCCTCCTCCATTCAGGATCTGCATAGCCACAAATCTGTTATGTGGATGCATTTTCTTTTCTTTTGTTTCTTTTTTTTTTTTTTTTTGAGGCGGAGCCTCGCTCTGACACCAGGCTGGAGTGCAGTGGTGCAATCTCAGCTCACTGCAACCTCTGCCTCCTGGTTCAAATGATTCTTTCGCCTCAGCCTCCCGAGTAGCTGGGAGGCACATGCCACCACGCCCGGCTAATTTTTGTATTTTTTAGTAGAGACAGGGTTTCACCATGTTGAATGGTGATGGTCAGGATGGTCTCAATCTCTTAACCTCGTGATCTGCCCACCTGGGCCTCCTGAAGTGCTGGGATTACAGGCGTGAGCCACCACGCCTGGCTGTGTGGATGCATTTTCAGGGCTCACTCCCTCTATCACAAGGTATCTGCCCTTCAAGGACTCTCCTAGTGGCCAAGGACTTAAAAAACAACAACAAACGGAATAAAGTTTCTATTTACCTTGAAAAACTAGCCATTGAGTGGATTAAAGGGAGATTGAAAGACCTAGAAAGGCAAATCAAAGGTGACAGATTCTTTCCTCTCCAACTGGCACTTTTTCATATTATAGTTGATGGTCCACAGCTCAGTAAGCTATGAGTCACTTCTGGTTCATCAAAATGGTGCTTTTACAAGCAGAGCTGTTACATGTCAATAAGCATAACATTCACCTGAAGAGCTTTTTTAATTTAAAAGCATGTTTCTGGAGCCTAACTTCTTGTGGTTCGAATTCCTCAGGCCTGGGATGGGGCCTGGAGAACTTGCTTTACGTTCAGCCGGCCGGAGCCATACTGACTGAGTGGTCCCCGAGTCCACTCTGAGACACGATACCAACTGAGTGGTCCCCGAGTCCACTCTGAGACACAATACGGGCTGAGCAGTTCCCGAGTCCACTCTGCTTTTGGGGCCAGACATTTCATTTGGTCAAAAGCAGCCTCCACCTTCTTCTCATTATAAGTGGTCTCTTAATAAAAGAAGAGAAAAAAAAATCAGAGTTAAAATATTTCAGACTGAGGTTTTGCCAAAGCACTCAGCAAAAATGTTTGTTGATTCCAGAATCTAAAACGCTAAATGAGGCTTCAAAAATGAACCTCAAATTGCATTTCAGACGAGACTTCCTACAGTTACTCCATCCTGTGTAGGAACTAATCGGGGCTCCTGTTCTTTAGCCCACACTTTCTGGCAGCTTTATAAACTGTATTTGAGGCTTCCCTAATTCTCCGGGCATCCCAGGGAAGGCCTGGGGAGCTCTTCCATGCAAATGAATAGTTTGCCTTATCTGGTCCTTAGAAGTTCCCCTTTCCGGTGAAAACCACTCTGAAATTGGTTACAGAGCAGGGGCTGGATGAGAGGCCCCAGCCAGCCAGTACCTCTAAGTAAAGAGAAGGGGTCACATGATTTATCGGGTGATGAGTGTTTGCTGGAAGGCATGTGGCGTGAGGTGACTGTCCAGTCGGAGGGAGTGGGGGAAAAAGGCACAAACATGCAACACTCCTGCTTGCTTTTGTTTTTAAGGGAAACTCCCCTCCTGTGAGGACAGTTCCCCAGAGACTCTTTCTGAACCAGACGAGGACGAACCCTGTGGTTTTATGTGGGGAGCTGAGCTGGATAGGGTAGCCTGGGAAGAAGCCAGATATCTGGGAGCAGGCAGCTGTCTCCTAGAAAAGTCTCTTTTCCAAGTGCTTCCCCAGAGTCTTCTCATATACTCCTGGTTAATGAGGTTTTTCCTTTGATCTGGTCGGGTTTTCTATTGGTAACCTGAAAAATATTTGCTTGATACTTGAAGATAAATCACTCACTTGACGGAGGAACCCACTTGCCCAAAGCTTTTGGGGTGGGGATGACAGAGGGAAGGGTTGGGAATGGAGGAGGAGAGGGTCAAGCTTGCAAGTTAAAAGAGAGCGGCAGTGGCTATGCAGGCTCTGGTCGGCTGCAGGGCAAGACTCTCTGGGCTGATATAGAGATCACTGAGCTGCTTCACCCAGTACTGACTTCCTAGGATTCCAGATGCTTAATATCCACTCTCAGGGATCAACCACAGTTGATCCATTTCAGCATAATGCTCATATAATTCCTACTGAGGACTGAAATGTCCTTATCACTATAATAACCTCTAAAAATTACAGAGAAAATTCAAAGAATGGGCAAAAGATAGGAACATACCATTCATAGAAAAGGAAACATAAATGGCTGTCAAAAACAAGAAAAGATGTTTGACTTCTGTTATGCCAATTTAAAATTATTTCAAAATAGATAATTTTTAAAGGTGGTATCTTTGGCTCATAATGAGAGAAAAGCAAAAACTGCATGAACTGGAAGGAAGTATGAAAGGGAGGTGACTGGGCTAGCAGACTTGTCCTGTTTCTTGAGCTGGGTACTGGTCATATTGCGTGTTTAATTTGTGAAGACATTGAGCTACACACTTAGGATCAATGTATCTTTAAAATTTATTTCAATCCAAAAATCTAAAAAGTACATTGAGATTCCATTTTTTACCTGAGAGAATGTCAGAGATAAACATGATAACACATGATACTGAAATGATGTAGAAAAATAGATATCGTCATAGATAAAAATTAAAACACAATATTAAAAAGGATGTAAAGAAATAGACACTGTCATACATTGTTAACAGGAATATAAATGGTACAGTTTCGATGGAGGGCAAATAGACAAACATTATCAAATATACCAATGCACATACCTTTTGACACAGCAATTCCACTTCTAAAATTTCTCCTATTCACACATGCACAAAATGATATGAATTACAATGTCATTCTCTATCATAGTGTTGGTAATAGCAAAAGACCAGAAACCATCTAGATGTCCACTTTAAGGAGATGGTTAAATAAGTCATTGTACATCTATAAAATGGAACATTACCCAATTGTAAAAGAGGAATTGGAAACTCTTGATGTGCTGCAGTAGAATAATCTCCAAGATATATTGTTTCATTGAAAGAAAAGCAAAGTATAAAAAGAAAAGTGTATGTGGTATTCTACCATTTGAATAGGTAAGGGGAGAAGTATATATACCCTCTCTGACATATAAATAAACCGTCTCTGGGAGAATATACAAGAAACTGGTAACATAGCTTTCAGGTGGGAGGACTGAACATTTGGGAGACAAGATCAAGAAGGAGATTTTTGCCGTATTTCTTTTGAAACTTGAATTTTGAATTACATGTATGTATAATCCAGTCCAAAGATAAATGACATTAAAAATCTTAAGCCTGGATTCTTTGTGCTGTGTAATAGCTTGACTTTTTAATTATTATTTGGACTCACTTTCATATTTCTCTCTCTCTCTCATACATGTTGTCATAAACCATCCCATTATCAATTACATCTGTGAAGAGCAGGGAAAATTCTACCTCATTAGATCTACACATCAATTATGATAAGACCTGACTTTAGAAATGTTTAACTGGGAAAATCACATGCCATCTAGAATGGAGAAAATCCGTTCATCTGCTTTGCTGACGACTCGCATATCAGGCCCCAGATCATGAACTACCATCACATGGCAATCATCGACTTCTTTCCGCCTGTTCAGTATCATTTACTAAGTAGCAGTACAGTCCATTAGCCTTTGGTCTGCCATGACCACTGTATCATTTTCTGCTATTCCTGCTTGCTTCCTGAATAGGCTCTTGTTTCCTCCTTTCTGGGTAGTCTGTTTATTCTCCCTCATTGTGCTATCTCCTGCATCTCACTAATGAGCTTCATCCTGTTTTTGACAGACCATTCTCTGTTTTGACAAGGTAAAATTGATCAGTGAATTAAACACATGTGCAACATCTCCAGATACACACCCACTACAGGGGAAGATTTGAATGCTGTCCATTTCCTTTGCCGGTAATAACTTGGAAGGCAATTTTAATAGCCAGACGGATCCTGAATGGAGAGCTCTGTTTAAACTTTGTCTTCCATAAATAGAAACAAAGTGCAGACATCCTGCCTCTTAACTTGACTTCTTTTGTCATTTGAAACTTTCAGAAGTATGTTTTTATTTGTTCCTTTGGTTTATCTCTTTCCTTCTACTGCAAATGAGACTACAGCCAGGGAGCACCGCAATAATACTAGGGCTGGAAGGATTCTTCTCAATTATCTGTCACTAGGAGACTCCCTGTGGGACCTCGGGCCACCCCTTAATATCTCACTGTCTTGTGAAGATGGGCCAGGTGAATCTTTCATTTGAATTCTGGATGTGATCACTCGAATCCAAAATGAGACATTTCGTTCAACCAAATGGACATTCCCTATGAACCAGGCAGGGTGGGAGTTCAGGTGACTCAAGAATCTGAAGTTGCATTTTTGAGTTTTGTCTCAAAGACTCAAAGGCTTTCAGAAATAAAAAGATGTTAGAAACAATTTAGACTCATTTGATAACCTGAGGCTTATAGAAAGCTCCAGAGTCCACGAATAGACTCAGGGATTCTCTCAGTCCTGGTGGGCTAGGACATGCTGTGGTAACAAACACTCCAAGAATCTCAGTGGCTTCCAAGCAACAAAGGCTTATTCTGTACTCATGCCACAAATGATCATCCAGGTTTGGCTGGGACACTGCTCCTGCATCATCATCATATTCACTCTTGGACATGATAGAAATGCACTATCAGGAATATTGCTGGCCTCGATGCAGAAAGAAAAGGGAGCAAAGCTCTTAATTCTTCAACCCAGAAGCGTCCCCCTTCTGCATGCATCCCACTGGCCAATGCCTGAGTTCAGTGCACGTAAAGAAGTACAGCCCTCTGCCAGGAGGATAACTACATTGTAGAGCTGTTTACTGCAAGGTCCATGAACCCTTAAAATTGTATGCAGATTTATATGTCAGCAGACATATGTGTATGGTTCTGGGGAGTAGTTCTGTAGCTTTCAGCCTCTTCCAAAAAGAGTCATTAACCATTCCTTCCCCGCCCCTCACAACGTTAAGATGATTTTAGTCCAAACTCCTTATTTTACAGATGGAGGAACTTGAAAGCCAGATCTTTAAACAACTTGCCAAAAATCAAAACGATGTCCCCAAACTTGCCAAAACAACAGTTAATTGGGAGCAGAAGCAGCCCCTAAGACTGTACCAGAGAGAGGCCACCCTTTCAGGCACAGCAGAAGGCTCCAGCCTCTGCTTAACCAGCTCTCTGCATCCAAATTTAATTTAGAGAGGAAGAAAAGAGGTCATGGGAAGGGTCTTTGTTTCCTGTAGGTTTCAAATCCCAAATGGAGGTTGGAAACTGGTAGAGGATCCTCCTTGGAAACTTTTGAAAAATAACTTGTTTGAAAATACTTCAATGCCAAGAAAAACGTGACCCCTGGTCCCTGTCCCCTACTGTTCGTCTTTCCCTTCAGCCCTCTTTCCTTGTGTCAGGTAACCTGGGCTTCCATCGTATTCTTCCAGCTTCCTCATGTCTCAGCTGAGCTTCCCGTTGGGGCCCAACAAAAGACATTATCCTGGAAAAACTGTTTTTTCCATCTCTTTTCATAACTCCATTTCCTTTCCGGAAGACCATGTGTTTTCCTTAATTCATTTCAGCTCCCCATCCTGCCTCCTCCCTTTTTTCCCCCCACCTCCATCTCAGACTGGAATATCACTCAGCTTCTCAACCAGTACTGCAATGTTTCATTTGAGCCTTCTAAACAAACAGAGGCTGAGGAGTCTCCTCCTCTGATCCTCCCGGCATGAGGACCCTCTCCTTTGACCACCACCACTAATATCAGGATATATGAGAAAACTTGTCAATTTATCTATGTTCTCAATTCTCTTTTCCTTTTCACTTGATTAACCATTTTCTCAGCACCTTCCTTATTTGCTGTCTCTTTTTTATGATGGATTTCTGTCAGGCCATGGTGGGGGACCAGGAAGACCAAACATTATCTGTATACAGGTAGAAGTTATTGAATATCAGGATAGAAGGCAAAGACGAAATGAGATCAAGAAATATGTGATAGCAGGAGGCCTAGAATTCAGGAAATTCTGCCTTCTGGTTTTGTGGAGCCTGAAGAATTTGGGGACCTCAATAAGAAAAATAATTTAAAATTGCAAGAAGGTAGTCAGGCATCAAAGCAAGTATTTGTTTAGACATTAATTCAATTACAAGTGAATATGCATTTATAATTCCTCATCCTCCCCTGCACATCAACCCCTTACAGGGCATCAAGTGTAAGGGAGGGGACCCTGGAGTGGAAACAGACAGCAGCCTTAGCCAAGTGAAGTAAAAAATATCCTGTATTTGCAAATTTGACAAAAATGCACAACCACATGAACACATTGCTAGGGCTTCTCCCAAGGTATTGGAAGGTGCTCCCACAAGTGAGTGGCCCTAAAATATAAGCTTCATTAAATTTGAGAGAGAGGAGGTGGCTGGCAAGAGGGCCGAATAGGAACAGCTCCGGTCTGCAGCTCCCAGCAAGGCCAACACAGAAGATGGGTGATTTCTGCATTTCCAACAGAGGTACCCAGTTCATCTTATTGGGACTGGTTAGACAGTGGGTGCAGCCCATGGAGGGTGAGCTGAAGCAGGGTGGCGCATTGCCTCACCCAGGAAGTGCAGGGATTGGGGAACTCCCTCCCCTAGCCAAGGGAAGCCATGAGGGACTGTGCCGTGATGAGAGGTATGCTCCAGCCCAGATACTATGCTTTTCCCATGGTCTTTGCAACCTACAGACCAGGAGATTCCTTTGGGTGCCTACACTACCAGGGCCCTGGGTTTCAAGCACAAAACTAGGCGACCGTTTGGGCAGATACTGAGCTAGCTGCAAGAGTTTTTTTTCATACCCCAGTGACCCTGGAACACCAGCGAGTCAGAAGCGTTCACTCCCCTGGAAAGGGGGTTGAAGCCAGGGAGCCAGGTGGTCTAGCTCAGTGGATTCCACCCCCATGGAGCCGAGCAAGCTAAGATCCACTGACTTGAAATTCTCACTGCCAGCACAGCAGTCTGAAGTCAACCTGGGACACTTGAGCTTGATGGGGGGGACAGCATTCACCATTACTGAGGCTTGAGTAGGTGGTTTTCCCCTCACAGTATAAACAAAGCTGCCAGGAAGTTCAAATTGGGTGGAGCCCACTGCAGCTTGGCAAAGCTACCATAGCCAGACTGCCTCTCTAGATTCCTCCTCTCTGGTAAGAGCATCTCTGAAAGAAAGGCAGCAGACCTAGTCAGGGGCTTCTAGATACAACTCCCATCTCCCTGGGACAGAGCACTTGGGGGACGGGGCGGCTGTGGGCGCAGCTTCAGCAGACATAAACAGTTTTGCCTGCTGGCTCTGGAGAGAGCAGTGGCTCTCCCAGCACAGTGCTTGAGCTCTGCTAAGGGACAGACTGACTCCTCAAGTGGGTCCCTGACTCCTATGCCTCCTGACTGGAAGACATCTCCCAGCAGGGTTCAATAGATATTTGAGGAGAGCTCCGGATGGCCTCTGGTGGATGCCCCTCTAGGACAAAGCTTCCAGAGGAAGGAACAGGCAGCAATCTTGGCTCTTCTTCAGCCTCTGCTGGTGATACAGGCAAACAGGGTCTGGAGTGGACCTGTAGCAAACTCCAGCAGACCTGCAGCAGAGGGACCTGAATGTTAGAAGGAAAACTAACAAAGAGAAAAGAATAACATCAACATCAGCAAAAAAGACATCCACACAGAAACCCCATCCGAAGATCACCAACATCAAAGACCAAAGGTAGATAAATCCATGAAGATGAGGAAAAAACAGCACAAAAAGACTGACAATTTCAAAACCCAGAACGCTGCTTCTCCTCCAAAGGATTACAACTCCTTGCCAGCAAGGGAACAAAACTAGACTGAGAATGAGTTTGACAAATTGACAGAAGCAGGCTTCAGGAGGTGGGTAATAACAAACTCCTCTGAGATAAAGGAAGATGTTCTAACTCAATGCAAGGAAGCTAAGAAACTTGAGAAAAGGTTAGAGGAATTGTTAACTAGAATAACCAGTTTAGAGAAGGACATAAATGATGTGATGGAACCGAAAAACATAGCACAAGAGCTTTGTGATGCACACAAAACTATCAATAGCTGAATCAATCAAGTGGAAGAAAGGATATCAGAGATTGAAGATCAACTTAATGAAATAAAGGATGAAGACAAGATTAGAGAAAAAAGAATGATAAAGAATGAACAAAGCCTCCAAGAAATATGGGACTATTTGAAAAGATCAAATCTACATTTGATTGGTGTACCTGAAAGTGACAGGGAGAATGGAACCAAGTTGGAAAACACTCTTCAGGATATTATCCAGGAGAACTTCCCCAATCTAGCAAGACAGGCCAACATTCAAATTCAGGAAATACAGAGAACACCAGAAAGATACTCCTCGAGAAGAACAACCCCAAGACACATAATCATCAGATTCACCAAGGTTGAAATGAAAAAAAAAATGTTAAGAGCAGCCAGAGAGAAAGGTCAGGTTACCCACAGAGGGAAACCCATCAGACTCACAGCAGATCTCTCTGCAGAAACCCTACAAGCCAGGAAAAGCAAATGCTGGGAGATTTTGTCTCCACCAGCCCTGCCTTACAAGAGCTCCTGAAGGAAGCACTAAATATAGAAAGGAAAAATTGGTACCAGCCACTGAGAAAACATACCAAATTATGAAGACCATCAATACTATGAAGAAACTGCATCAACTAATGAGCAGAATAACCAGCTAGCATCATAATGACAGGATCATATAAACCTTAAATGTACATGGGCTAAATGCCCAAATTAAAAGACACAGACTGACAAATTGGATAAAGAGCCAAAATCCATCGGTGTGCTGTATTCAGGAGACTCATCTCACATGCAAAGACACACATAGGCTCAAAATAAAAGGATGGAGGAAGATTTACCAAGCACAGGGAAAGCAAAACAAACAAACAAACAAACAAAACAAAAAGAAAAAGCAGGGATTGCAATCCTAGTCTCTGACAACACAGATTTTAAGCCAACAAAGATCGAAAAAGACAAAAAAGGGCATTACATAATGATAAAGGGGTCATGCAACAAGAAGAGATAGCTATCCTAAATATACATGCACCCAATACAGGAGCACCCAAATACATAAAGCAAGTTCTTACAGACCTACAAAGAGACATAGACTCCCAAATTATAATAGTGAGAGACTTTAACACCCCACTGTCAATATTAGATAGATCAACGAGACAGAAAATTAATAAGGATATTCAGGACTTGAACTTAACTCTGGACCAACGGAACTAATAGACATCTACAGAACCCTCCACCCCAAATCAACAGAATATACATTCTTTTCAGTACCACATTGTACTTATTCTAAAACTGACCACATAATTGGAAGTAAAACACTCCTCAGCAAATATAAAAGAATGGAAATCGTAACAAACCGTCTCTCAGACCACAGTGCAATCAAATTAGAATTCAGGATTAAGAAACTACTCAGAATGACACAAAGACATGGAAACTGACCAACCTGCTCCTGAATGACTACTGGGTAAATAACGAAATTAAGGCAGAAATAAATAAGTTCTTTGAAACCAATGAGAACAAAGACACAATGTACCAGAATCTCTGGGACACAGCTAAAGCAGTGTTTAGAGGGAAATTTATGGCAGTAAATGCCCACAAGAGAAAGCTAGAAAGATCTAAAATTGACACCCTAACATCACAATTAAAAGAACTAGAGAAGCAAGAGCAAACAAATTCAAAAGCCAGCAGAAGACAAGAAATAACTAAGATCAGAGCAGAACTGAAGGAGGCAGAGACACAAAAAAAATCCTTCAAAAAATCAGTGAATCCAGGAGGTGTTTTTTGAAAAGATTAACAAAATAGGTATATTGCTAACCAGATTAATAAAGAAGAAAAGAAAGAAAAAGTAAATAGACACAATAAAAAGTGATAAAAGGGATATTGCCACTGATCCCATAGAAATACAAACTACCATGAGAGAATACTATAAACACCTCTAAGCAAATAAGCTAGAAAATGTAGAAGAAATGGATAAATTCCTGGACACATACACCCTCCCAAGACTAAACCAGTAAGAAGTCAAATCCCTGAATAGACCAATAACAAGTTCTGAAATTGAGGCAGTAATTAATAGCCTACCAACCAAAAAAAGCCCAGTACCAGATGGATTCACAGCTGAATTCTACCAGAGGTACAAAGAGGAGCTGGTATACTCCTTCTGAAACTATTCCAAACAATAGAAAAAGAGGGATTCCTCCCTAACTCATTTTATGAGGCCAGCATCATGCTGATACCAAAACCTGGCAGAGACACAACAAAAAAAGAAAATTTCAGGCCAATATCCATGATAAACATAGATGCAAAAATCCTCAATAAAATACTGGCAAACTGAATCCAGTAGCACATCAAAAAGCTTATCCACCACAATCAAGTTGGCTTCATCCCTGGGATGCAAGGCTGATTCAACATATGCAAATCAATAAATGTAATCCATCACATAAACAGAACCATTGACAAAAACCACATGATTATCTCAACAGATGTAGAAAAGGTCTTAGATAAAATTCAACACCCCTTTCATGTTAAAACTCTCAAAAAACTAGGTATTGATGGAATGTATCTCAAAATAGTAAGAAATATTTATGACAAACCCACGGCCAATATCACACTGAATGGGCAAAAGCTGGAAGCATTCCCTTTGAAAACCAGCACAAGACAAGGATGCCCTCTGTTACCACTTTTATTTAACATAGTATTGGAATTTCTGGCCAGGACAATCAGGCAAGAGAAAGAAATAAAGGGTATTCAAATAGGAAGAAAGGGAGTCAAATCGTCTCTGTTTGCAGATGACATGATTGTATATTTGGAAAACCCCATCATTTCAGCTCCAAATCTCCTTAAGCTGATAAGCAACTTTAGCAAAGACTCAGGATACAAAATCAATGTGTAAAAATCACTTATACACCCATAACAGACACGCAGAGAGACAAATCATGAGTGAACTCCCATTCACAATTGCTACAAAAAGGATAAAATACTGAGGAATACAACTTACAAGGGATGTGAAGGACCTCTTCAAAGAAAGCTACAAACCTCTGCTCAAGGAAATAAGAGAGGACACAAACAAATGAAAAAACATTCCATGATCATGGATAGGAAGTATCAATATTGTGAAAATGGCCATACTGCCAAAAGTAATTTATAGATTCAATACTGTCCCCATCAAGCTACCATTGGCTTTCTTCACTGAATTAGAAAAAAACTACTTTAAATTTCACGTGAAACCAAAACAGAGCTTGTATAGCCAAGATAATCCTAAGCAAAAAGAACAAACCTGGAGGCATCACACTACCTGACTTCAAACTATACTACAAGCCTACAGTAACCAAAGCAGCATGGTACTGGTGCCAAAACAGATATATAGACAAATGGAACAGAACAGAGACCTCAGAAATAACACCACCAATCTACAGCTATCTGATCTTTGACAAACCTGACAAAAACAAGCAATGGGTAAAGGGTTCCCTATTTAATAAATGGTGTTGGGAAAACTGGCTAGCCATATGCAGAAAACTGAAACTGGACCCCTTCCTTACACCTTATACAAAAATTAACTCAAGATGGATTAAAGACTTAAACATAAGACCTAAAACTATAAAAGCACTAGAAGAAAACCTAAGCAATACCATTCAGGACATAGGCATGGGCAAAGACTTCATGACTAAAACACCAAAAGCAATGTCAACAAAAGCCTAATTTGACAAATAAGATCTAATTAAAGTAAAGAGCTTCTGCACAGCAAAAGAAACTATCATCAGAGTGAACAGGCAACCTACAGAATGGGAGAAAATTTTTGCAATCTATCCATCTGACAAATGGCTAATATCCAGAATCTACAAAGAACTTAAACAAATTTACAAGAAAAAAACAATCCCATCAAAAAGTGGGTGAAGGATATGAAAAGATACTTCTCAAAAGCAGACATTTATGTGAGACCAACAAATATATGGAAAAAAGCTCATCATCACTGGTCATTAGAGAAATGCAAATCAAAACTGCAATGAGATACCATCTTAAGCAAGTTAGAATGGTGATTATTAAAAAGCCAAGAAACAACAGATGCTGGAGAGGATGTGGAGAAATAGGAACACTTTTATACTGTTGGTCAGAGTGTACATCAGTTCTTGTGGAAGACAGTGTGGAAGACAGTGTCACAATTCCTCAAGGATCTAGAACCAGAAATACCATTTGACCCAGCAATCCCATTAGTGGGTATATACCCAAAGGATTGTAAATCATTCTGCTATAAAAACACATGCAATAAACCCATGTTTATTGCAGTGCTATTCACAATAGCAAAGGCTTGGAACCAACTCAAATGCCCAGCAATGATAGACTGGAAAAAGAAAATGCAGCACATATACACCATGGAACACTGTGCAGCCATAAAAAAGGACGAGTTCATGTCCTTTGCTGGGACATGGATGAAGCTGGAAACCATCATTCTCAGCAAAGTCACACAAGAACAGAAAACCAAACACCGCATATTTTCACTCATAAGTGGGAGTTGAACAATGAGAACACATGGACACAGGGAGGGGAACATCATACACTGGGGCCTGTCAGGGGGTGGGGGACTTGGGGAGGGGTAGCATTAGGAGAAATAACTAATGTAGATGATGGTTGATGGGTGCAGCAAACCATCATGGCATGTGTATAACTGTGTAACAAACCTGCACGCTTTGCACATGTATCCCAGAACTTAAAGTATAATTAAAAGAAAAAGAAATTTGAATGTCAGACTGTGTTGGAGATAAATGTAGCCAAAATATCTGGAAGGTGAATCAGGTCAAGAAGCCAGCTGTCAGTACCTAAAGTCTCAGGCAAGATCCAATACATAAAATGCTTTTTTAAAAGTCAGTACTAGTTTTTTCCACTTCCCCTTCCCTCCAATTTTTCTTTTTAACTGCTAATGGCTTAACACCTCAGGTCTCTAAGGATTTGCAGTTTGACAAAAGGTAAGCCAATTAAGGAACGCTTCCCAAAGAAGTGATTTTCACCAATATTGAGAGGAGTGAAGATTTTTGGAGTCAGGGAAATTGTGTCCTCTCCACATTCCCTCCAATCACACCAGGGTCTCCTGGAAGCAGAATGGAGGGGTAATGAGGTTTTCCATACAGAGTTCTGGACAGCTTTTAAGTGAATTAAGAGCATAGAGTATAAGAAAGCAAGGACAAATTGCATTATTTGCATGTTGACTAAAGGCTGACCCTGAAAACACCTTATCATGGTTTCTCCCCACCTCATATTCAGATCTATTCTACTCGGAATTATTACATGGATTTTCCCATTCGTAAGGGAAAAAGATAAAGGGAAGCCCTCTCCATTCCACTTAAGGATAGTTGAGAATGGGAAGAATTTTCTCAGAGAAAAATTGCAACTGTTCCAATTTCAATTGTTGGAAGAATTTTCTTCAATGAAAATGGTATAAAGGAAGAAAAAAATTAATTCCTCAAAGCCAGTAAGGGAAAATATGAAAATGATATGTTTGTGTTAGATATCTGTTAGAACCCATGATTCTTTCTAATACATGGGTTTTTTTCTAAGTCCAGTATCAGACTTTAGTTCTTATTTGGGGAGATATCCTTTGGCACTTGTTCTTTAGAACTCTGCTTATCAACACTTTTCCTGAGTAGCATGGACCTATATTCTTATTAGGACACAAATGGGATGCCTGTTCCCACGTATGGTCCTGCACCCAAGCTCCTGCCCCTGCCCTACAGCCTGGCCCAATGCATATGGAGTCTAAGTGGTCAGACACCTATGATCTGACTGTCAAAGTCACAGTCACTCCACCAGATAGCAACTTCCTCACTTCATAAGCTTTATCACGTCTTCCTCCACAGCGACAAGACATCATTTATGGAGGAATTCTAAATGTAGGTGATCCATTAACTCACTTGAAAAGTCTCTTATTTCCAGGGCAATGGAAAGAGATTATTTTCTTCCAGTCTAAATATAGGCACAAATGAGAACTGAAACCACAGGACTGATAACAACACTGTGGTTGATTCTTTTAAAGTCACTATCAGCAGGAAGAGCCAAAGGGAGTGTTCAGTGAAGGAATGGGGGTGGGAGAGGGTCAGAGAAACAAGGAAGCAGCCCGATCCCAAAGTTAAAGGCATCATTTGACTTTAATCTTATTCTGGAAACTCTGGTTGACTTCTAAGTAAAGTCTGTTTTGATTTTGGAAGAAAAATCACTCTTGTTCCTTTGGGAAAATATTTTTATAAATGAGTTAAGTCAAACAATCTCTGAGTAATCCTAAAATTTGAGATACTGGAGTGGCTTATGAGAATATGCAGGTGAAGAGTGTATTAAAATAGAGATCTAAATACTAGACTTAGGAGCGACCAAGTCCTATTAATTGAAAAGACTGCTAGATTGGAGTGGGGTTGGGGAGGGTCTTTCTAGTAACCTGAAACTGGGAAGAAAATCAGGGAAAATAAAATAAAAATATCTTCTGTATCAAAAACAGAGCCCAAGGCTATGAACTAGGCCCATTCTTTACCATTTGTCCTGGTGAGACAGTCAAATTGTTGAGCAGGGAGGGCTCTGACAAAGGTGGCTGGTCCATGCTGCCTAAATATGGTTACAACGGCATGACCTGAAATGCCAGATGGGAATGTGCAGATGTGACCCAGGGATAATCACAGGTTGGATGACCTTATAGACTGGAGGCTCCCACGGAGCCCCAGGGTGGAAGTGAGGAGATGGGAATCAGAACACAAACTCTGCCACTCACTAGCAGTGACAACTGAGACAATCACCGCATTGTTCTAGACTTCGTTTTCTTTGCTTTCAAAGTACGACTGAAAGCATATGATTTGGGAATGTCCTGAGGTTCTGACCCTAGTAAGACAGGTCCACAGGTGGAAGGACATTTAATGCTTGGGTATTAGTGTTTGCACTATTAGACTACTGGGTTGAGATGTTGTAGAAAATATCAGATTGCTAGTTGGGAGCTATTGTTATTGTGATTCCAGTTACCCTAAATCTTCTTGACTCCCCACTGGGTAAATATATGTAACAATTTTGACTGTTACCCATAAGGCCTCAGTCAACATTAGGGGTGTTAAATTGGCTGAGTTGCTGGACCAGAACACTTCTGAGGCTCTTTCTAACCAAGGATTTATCATGATTCCAAGATTCTCTTCGGTAAGTGTTAAATGAGTTAAGTAAGATCAGAGTCTTTAGGAAAGAGGCGTCTGTCTTTCCTTCTCTTTCATTTCCTTCTCTCCTTGTTGTAGAAAATTAGATTCATTTGGGGATTGGTATGGTGCAAAAGAAGAAGTGAGGAGTCTGGGCAGAGTTTTTGTGAAGAAGGCAAGGCCTCCTAGTTCCAAGGAAGAAAGTGAGATGGCTTGTTTAATATGGAGAGGACTGAAGTTGTGGATTCAAGCATCAAGGACATATTTTCTCCTCGACTGTTTCTAGGCTGGAGGAGCTGCACAGGATGCACAATTGAGGTTACGCGATAATCTGCTACAAAACTTTTATTTTCTCATCATCTGGAGCACACCACCCGCCTCCAGGCAGGAGCCCAGATGAAGCATATGATATTAATTCTCATGGGATAAACCACTTGTCAGTATTGAAATTCTGAAAGCTTAAATACTTGAAGACCACATACTCTGTTGGTGGCAAAATGAGCTCAAGATCTCATCTCATTATTAGTCTGCTAGGGCTGCCACAGCAAAATACCACGAAGTAGGCAGCTTACACAAGAGATTACTTTTCACATAGTTGTGGAGGCTAGAAGTCCATGATCAAGGTGACAGCAGGGCTGGTTTCTGGTGAGGCTTTCTCCTTGGCTTGCAAATGCCTGTCTTATTGCTGGGTTCTCACACGGTCTTTCTTTCCTCTACATGCATGCCCTCCTGAGGCTTCTTCCCCTTCGAGAAGGACGTCAGTTCTATTGAGGAAGAGTGCCTTCCTTATGATTTTTCTTTAAGCTTAATTACCTCCTTAAAGACCCTGTCTCTAAATACAGTCCAACTAGGGGTTAGGGCTTCAACATATGAACTTTGGGGAGACGTAATTCAGGCCATAACACTCCCTAACTCCCCGTCTAAGGTTCTCTCCAGAGCAACACACTACACGCCAACAGCAAGGTGTGTGGGGTGGGTGGCAGGAGAAAACTAATTTCATTAAGTTGTGAAAAATAGTGTTTTAAGAGAGATTTCAAATAATTATGACACTCCTGGGTATTCAGAGGTATTTAATAAAAGGCAATAAATGAAAAAATAAAATGTTCTCTCTTGCTCTGATTTTAACCCCACTTCAAGGATGCCTTGAGGGCGCATCTTCTGATAACAACCAGAATTTACAGACTTCACTGTTTCAACTAGGTGCTTTAGCCTGGAAGAGAAGAGGGTGAGACAGGAAACCTTCCTATCTTATTTAATATTTTTGAAACTCTTATGAGAAAACAGGATTGGATGACAGACTGCAAGTATCTGGCATGTGTGACATCATTTTACCTTCTACCAATGGCAGACATTACTTACCAATCATGACATTCACTGAACAGACTTCAGAATATATTCAGTGCAGTGCCTCAAACAGCATTTTTTTAAAAAAAGAAACCGTATATGAGATGAAATAATGTTGCCAATAGCTAGCATGCGTTGTGTGCCTACCAAGTTGCATAGTGTTTAAATTCATCACACATATAAACCCATTTCTTCCTCATGACTGCCCGATCAAGTAGGCACTAATATGATTCACATTTTTCTGGTGGGGACAATGAGGCACAGGTACCCAGTGAAGAAGTGGAAGAACTTAGATTTGAACTCAGGCCACCTGGCTCCAGAGCTGTGATCAGTGTCATTCTGCTATACTGCTCTCTCTCCTCAGGTAGGATTTATCCTACATAACTCTAGGGGCTGTGCTAGAGTTAATGGGGGGACATTGCAGAGTCCAATTGGATCAACATAAGAAAATAATTTTTTTTTTACGGTAGGATGGTTCCAGTCATTGAATTGACAGATACTCATAATATTCATCTCCCGATCACTGGTAACACCAAGCAGAGTTGTAGAGCTGTCTGTTAGGGTTGTGGTGCAATTAGTTTCTGAACTGGGTAAAGAATGGAGTGAGTTGGGTGAAAGCACTTCAACTTCCATTTGGCTCTAAAAGTCAAGGATTCCTTGACTTAAGCAGTGCCAGCAAAACTAGAAGGAACCACGAGTGACATCCTTCCTGTTGCTTTTTTGCCATCACCCTTACTTCTCAGTATTGTCAAGACACAAGAATGTCTAAAATTTGAATAAATCACACTGCATTTCAAAAATAGACATTCAATAGATGCCATATAAAACTCACCCAGCCCCAGAATACAAATAGTAGTTGTGAGAAACTAAATTGAATTCTATCAAACCATTGTTCCTTCATTAGTCTGAGCAGGCTAACTCCTCTTCTTATCACACTTTTCTGGGAAAGGGGACAAGTTACAGCAACAATAAAAGGTAAGTTTGTTAGTTGTCGATGAAGTTTACAATGTCTTCAAACATTAACTCTGTCTTTATCTCGCCTCGAGAATGGCAGGCTTTGCAAGGCAAGCATCCTTCTCTGGAATGTGACCTTGGCCCTTCCTAGCAGCAGCGAAGAAAAATGCCATCCCTATGAGGTTACCATTTACTGATGGGAAAGAAAATTAATGACAGTTGCCAAATCATTGTACATGAAACTCACATACGTCAAATACTGAGGAATCTTCTAATATGTTATGTATCATTCCTTCCAAGATTTTTATCTGAACAGCTCTTCTACTCTTCTGAAAGTCTGTGGTGTTACTCTGAGCCAAGTGGGAAGGGCCTGCGTCACTTGTATACCGCTCCTGTGACCTCCTGTTTCGAGACAGAGTTTGACCCTTTCTTTGGCCCAGCTCCAACCCAGACTGTAGACTTACTTCCAAAAACATAAAGACAAAACTCATGGAGGAGCCCCTTCTGATTGACTGGCGTACTTCAGAGGACCCCCTCCCAGGAACAGCTTGAGTCCAAACTTCACTACTGAACCAACACGTGGCACCTTGGTGGAGTCACTTAAGGCCTCAACCTCTCTGTCACTCATTTTCTGATACCTGGAATGGAGATAGTGATCATTGGTCTTGACTAAACCACACACACAAATAGTGAACATAAAGAAAAACTTGATAATATATAAAGGCTGGTTAGAAACATGGAACAGAGACTCAAGGGCAGTAGAGCACTCTTCCAATGATTCACTTACAGAGGTAGTTCCAGAGAGTCCATAGCAGGTGTAGTTATAACTAGCAGGTGCTAGTGTTTATACAGAAAGGATCAAAATCTGTCTTCAGGATTTAAATATACTAGACTATTGAAACTAGATACCTAATATCCAGGTTTGAGTGATTACAAAAAAATAGACGTATAGTTGCCGTGGGGGAAAAAGGTTTATGTTTATGTAATCGTTTTCCAAGTGTATGTTCGGAGAAAGACTTAACAAATGGGTTTGTAAGGATCCAGCGACCTGCTGCTAGGCCAATGTAAACCTAAACAACTAAATGGAAAAATAATGTTGTTTTAAAACTTGGGTTTTCGATTTTAAGATTTGGAGGGAATAATAGGAAAGATGGTTAGATAAACTTGTTTCTTGCATGAAAAAATAGTTATAAGTTAATAAGTGATGATAGTAATAAAGAAGAAGAATGCAGCTAACATTCTGAGTACTTACATTCTAGGTATTTACATCCTGGCTACTTACATTCTTTCCCTATTCGAAGTACTTTTCACGTGTTAACTCATGTAGTCCTCATAGCAACCTTCTAATATAACTATTATTACATGATTATCTCCATTTTACAGATAAGTAAACTGAGGTAGTAATCATCCTCTTCTCACTCTTGTCAGGGGTCAAACCTCATACTTAAGACCAGCCTGTGAGGTGTGCACTATACATCCTATATGTGTTGGTTAAAGAAACCGAGATTCAGCCAAGTTCAGGTCATACAGTTGGCAACATCAGAATGTGACCCTGATCTCCTAACTTGAAGAACTTTCTGTCCTTAATTGGGATGTTACCCAGTTAAGCCCCAGTCATGTGCTAGAAATCCTTGTCTAAAGACGTGCTGAAATTAGATGTCCTCTGCATCGTTTAGTGTCTTGGTCCCACACTTATCTTAGCAGGTCAGCTACATCTGAAAGTGTGTTCAGTCCTGGGCCCTGCTCCAAGCAGGATTTCAGGGCAAGGGCATGGCGCTGGGCCAAGGGTCATTTCCCTTTTGAGACTCTCTGCTACTCTCTTTTCTCTTTTTAAGTGTCTAGGCACCACTGGACCTTGAATTGTCCAGTCTACTATCCAGTTATTTCCTAAGGATAACTTTGGCCATCCAAAATAAATCCCAAGGAAGTGACCAGTTAAAATAGTATATTGACAAATTACTACCATGGGTAATAGGCATTTTTTTTTCTCACATATTTTGCTAACTGAGAAAAGGTTGGCACCCCTTCCCCGTTCTCTGGTCCAATCTATTTATGGTTTCAAGTTTTATACTACTAGACTAATAAAAAAATAATGCTCAGAGACTCGTCAAACTCCTTCCTATATCGAAACTGACCACTGCACACCCCTGAGACAGTCGCTGTGACCAGGTGTTCACCTTGAGGTCATACAGTGCATGGGAACAGTCACGTAAAAGCCAAAAGAGGGGCTCAGCATGAGGTCAGGAAGCAGCCACAGACTGCAGCAATGGTCAGTGCTTGCAGCTGTATTCCTGCAGCTCACGTGCTCTGCATTTGGGCCGAGTTCCTCAAAGTTCACTCAAGTAAGCCATCGGATTGATCATGGAAATCAGGATTAATTCCCCTGCATGGGGCCTCTGGCCTCTTTCCATCAACATTTTTAGATGGCTAAAATTTTATGTGGTTTTTTGAACTAATTTCTTCTAGTCTTTTCCCCCCATTCATCTGTACTATTGCTTGATTGTAACCATAGTATATCAATGGTTAAATCCTGCCTTTTATTTACGTAGTGGCTCATCATGGGCTTTTTTGTTAGAGTTGTTTTCTACATGGCCTTCATAGCGACTGTTATTATGTTGCTGGTCAGGCAGCCATTTCTACTCCCCTGCTCCCTCATTTGTCTTCCATTATAGATTAAAACAAAAACCCCAGTGTTTCTGAACACCCTGGTGCCAGGAGTGTCATATGCTAAAAGGCCAAGCAAAGATGAACTGACATCTACTGAGAGATTTTGGAGAAGGATTTTATTTTCCAGATAAAAGGGACAGACATACAAGAAGGAGAGATGCTGAAATCGCTCCTCTTTTCCTTTCTTTGTGCCTTGAATTGGGTCATCACTCCTGGAGTTTCAGCAGCCATATTGCAGTCATGAGGAGGTAAGTGTGCAGACCCAATGCCAAGATGCTAAGGATGGCAGATGTCAATGTTAGAAAGTGTTTACACCAACCCCAGGACCTCCCACCTCTGGGCTTCTTGTTTTGCAAATAAATGTCCTTATGGTATAAACCTCAGTCAGTCAATTAATCTGTTTCTTACAACAAAAAGCTTTCCTAATTGTCGTGGTCTTTGTAACCATCATTTTAACTTTGTTCAGATATGCCTAGATCCTGCAAACCTTGTAAACAGCAGGGAGCTGGTGGAAGTATTTCATGGAGGAGCCTTCAGGTAGCTTTGGGGAGTGACCAGGGTGTAAGGGAGTTTGCTGGATGGCACAGGTCACATCTAGTTTGATTTTGCCTGCTTGCCTTTCTTTCCTGGAAGTTGCCTGGTGGCTGAAGGCAGAGGCCTGGTCTATCATCTACATTTTTCATGACCCAAGAATGTCTCCGAGGGAATCCCTAAGTATCTGACATACACACAGACTTTTTCTTCCAGCTTCCCCTTCTCCTAACTGCCTGTGTCTCAGCACGTCCACTCTTTTAAGGCTTCTTCAAGCTCTGAACCTTTCCCTGCCCTCCTTGCTCATTCTGGATCCCTTTTGTTCTCTTAACCAGCAGTCACCGAGGGAAAAACAGCCTTTCCCAGCATGGCTTCTTTGGCCTCTTGGGGCCACGTGCTGAAAGAGTACCAATCCCAGGGCCCAGTAAGTTAGAGAAGTGTTGCCTCCTGAATGTGTGCTCCAGGAAATTCACTTTGTTCATCGGGAGAGTAGAGAAATCTTTTGAATCTCAATCAGCCCAGTATTTCCCAAACATATATGACTTCCAATCCCTTACACCATGTCAATATTCTGTATATGCAGGTTCTACACATCATTTGAGGGGAATACTGTGCTAAAGACACTCTGAAGTGTCTGATCATAGCCACAACTCCAAACTCTCTAATTTTGCACACATTCCCCCAATCCTGTAAGGCTAACCCCAAATTCTTTAGTCCGACTTTTTAAGGTCCTCCACAGTATCTCCACAATCTAGTTTGGAAGCCTCGTTTCCCATTATATTCTTCTATATGAACCTTCTGCTTCAACAAAACTATCCTATTCCTTGTTCCCTAAATAGTCTGTGTCCATTTTTGTCTCCCTATTTGCATATATATTCTTTGGGGGAGGGGGTTCTGAAATGTTATAAAGACTAGGAGAAGTGTCAGAAGTTCTTAATTAGTCATTTAACATTGTATCTCTCGGGATGCTTGTTGCAAGCCACAGAAATAGGCTTTACTTAGTTTAGGAAGAAAAGGAATTTATTGAAAGGACATTGGGAAATTCAAAGAATTCCTAGAGTATCCAGAGAAAAAGGCTTGAAGATTGTGCAGCCAGAAACAACACTGTAAATTCCGCTTCAGAATTCATTCAGTGAGACACCATAGCAGCCATGGTACGCCTGGACACTGCTGCTCACACACTCTGCACCATCAGCAAGCGTTCTTGGATGCCGATGCTAGAACACTGACCTGGCTGCCTCTGGGAACTGGATGTAGCTACCATTGTGTCTTAAATTCACCAGAGTGGATTCTACATGTTCCTTTCTTTATGTCACTAGCAGATTCAAAGACCGTCTGATGGTGGAGCCTTGATCACATGTCCATATCTAATGGCAAGGGAGACGGGAGATCCAGTGTCTGGAATTTCAGCTTCTACAGGAGGAGCTGGGCTCTGTCTCATAAGAGGATTTCCTAAAGAGAGGAAGAAGTTTCAAATGATGAGTGGTCAAAAAGAATGACAGTTGCCTATATGGCTATGTCATGGATTATTGAGAAACACAAGAGAAAGAAAGGCTTTTTTCATATCCCCAAAGGAGTTTACAGTTTAGCTAAGTAGACAAGATAAACAGGTGAGATGATTTTAAAATAAGATAACATATAATAATGTAGTAAATAAGACTGCTTAATTAAAAGATACTAACATTATGTTGAACATAATCAACAGAGTTAGAGAAAGTATATTTATACTTTTCAGCTGCAAGCCATTGCTTTTCCAACAGATGTTTTTCTAGGGCAAAATTTATGTAAACAAGCCCTGTTTGCACCTAGACTATTTCCACACATCCACCCAACTTCATTTTTCCAAGCTTATTTATACGAAGACAAGCTCCTTGATTGCTCAACAAGATGCACGGTTATATATATATGTATACATACATATATATACACACATATATATATATACATATGTGTGTATATATACATATGTATATGTGTGTGTGTGTGTGTGTGTGTGTATATATATATATATATATATATATATATACATACATGAGACAGATATTAAGATTGAAAAATCAGAACCAATGGCATGAACTTGGGAATGGGCATCGGTTTTGACCTGGAGTCAGAGGGAAAAAGAATGAGCCTGGAGTTCTGGGAAATCCATCATCACTCTTCTGCATTGTGTGGTCACTTCTTTCCCTGGAGAAGGGCAGTGCTAAGCTGCACTGGGGTAAAACCCTATGCAGAGCCAAGAGTTGAGTGCTTTTCCTATGCTGTGTCAAGGTCATTGCTGCATAGGGCATTTGGAGCTCTGCTCCTACAGTCAGCCAATGGTCATTCAGGATTAACAGTGAACGCTCTGTGGGCAGAGCTGGAAAAAAATGGGTCACTTGGCTGCTTATGGGATACAGAAGGCCAGCAGCCAGGGCCTCCACCCATAACAGCCACTTAGTCCCAGGGCCCTGCTGCTCCTCCACCTTTCTGTTTCATGCCATGCATCTCTCTGCATCACATTCTCCACCTTTCTAGGTGTCAATGTGGCCCCCAGAAAGAGGGTGAGAGTGAAAACAAAACGAGGAGGAAGAAATTAGGCGACAGCTTCACTCCTCCAAGAAGGAAAGGGATTGTGCAATGTGGTAGAAAGGAAACTGATGCAGTAGCTTTCTCTAGCTATTATCTGGGTGATCTTTGGCAAGTGATTCTTCCTTCAAATAATCATCAGTAAAATGGGATGATATGAGACAACTCGTATGAAATTGTAGCATACTAAAAAAAAGCAACTACCTACAACTAGGTTAATTTAAAAACCATGTTCTTCAGTCCTAAGTGACACTTAGAAGTGATTGCAGCTCAAGTTGCTGGTGAGGGACAGCAGATAATTTTCTGCTCTGGCTCTTGGTTTTGTTTGCATCCAAGAAGGTTCTTAAGAAAAACTCTTCTGTGTTCAGATTGGTTGGAGTAGTCAGAGCACAGGCATCAAGAGGAGCTGTCATCCACTCATCCAGCCGGTCATCCACCCCACCTGCTCGGGTTCTCTCTTTCTGTATCATGTGTACACACACACACAAACACACACACACACACACACACACACACACACACACACACTCATGCTCCCATCCACATACCCTTAAGAAATGCATAAAGTGTAATAACGAAATAATCACTAACGCCTAACAAAGGCAGTATATAAAATGTTGTGCCAATAGTGGACTCGGAACCTAGACTACCGTTTGAAAATCTTGACTGCAGTTTGCTTGCTGTATGACCTTAGACACATTCCTCAACCTATCAGTCCCTCAGTTTCCACATCTACAAAATAGGATAATGATAGTACCTACCACATAGGATGTTATGAGGACTATCTGGGTTGATACACGTAAAGCACTTGAAGTAGGACCCAGCATGCAGTCATTACTCAACATTAGCTATTATAATTTTCAATATGATTTTCATATATCTAAATGGTGCATTTGTATTCAAAGCATGGGTAAGAAGAGGAAAAATGGATTGTGCAGACGTCTTGTGCGCCATGTGTTCTATATACATGACTATTCACTCCTTACCTTAACCTGAAGCTTGGGGCCATTATTATTCCGAGGCTGATGTCCAGGCAAGTAACATGTCCAAGGGATGGAAAATGGGGAGCTAACGTTCTAACCCAGGGACTTCTGGCCCTGTGCTCCCACAGTGCCATGCTCCTCCTTGGGGACACTGCCACCATCACTTGAAATTGGCAAAATTCTTCTTTGGGAATTTCCTTCAGAACTTCACGATTGTGTTTAGAATTTCCTCAGCACTGGCAAATCTTCTTGTGAAAAATACATTATCAGCGTTTTTTAAAAAGTCATTTGTTGTCAAAATGAATAACTCAATTGGGTAATACTGTTTGGGCTAAAAATAAGGTATGATCAATGTTTTTAGGTGGCTGGTAAATCAGTTCTGGAAACACGTCCAACAGTAAAAGTTCTGAAATATTTTTGAAAAACTCAATATCTCCGGAAAACTGCATTTCCCAGCCCTCCTTTGGCTATGTTGGCTCTGATATGCTTCTGTAGATGGGTTTTTAATAGCTTCGTTGTTCCTCATATATGAAAAAGAACATAGATTAAGACTGGTTTGGATACTTGGCCCCTCCGTGCGGCGTGTTGAAACTTGATCCTAAATGTGAAAGGCGGGGCAAACAGATGGGGTTAGGGTCAGGAGAGTAGGTTCCTCGTGAAGAGATGAATGCCCTCCCTTGGGGGTAGGTGAGTCCTTGCTCTATTAGATCCTAGCTAGAACTGGTTGTTAGAAAAATCCTGGCACCTTCCCCTGTGTCTGGCTTCCTGTCTCACCCCGTGATCTCTGCACACGCTGGCTCCCCTTCCGCTTCCGTTTCCCCCATGAGTGTAAGCAGCCTGAGGCCCTCACCAAAAGCAGGTGCTGGAGCCATGCTTTTTGTGCACCCTGCGGTACCATGAGCCAATTAGCCTCTTTTCTTTATAAATTCCCCAGCTTTCAGTATCCCTTTACAGCAACACAAGTGAATGGAGACACTACGTTAGCATCATTATGAGTTATGTTTGGGGCCTGTGGTAGGATGTGAGGGTTGGCATTCCCTGCTCTTTGCCTGTCTTTTCACAGTGATGTTCTCCTCCATAGTCCCTGGAATATTCTGGTGTCCCCAGGCCCTGCAAAACCCAGGTCCATTCTGGAGGACAGCATGACAGAGGAAGAGGAATGGTATCGAGAGAGGCACCGTACATGCGTTATTTCATTTATCCTCAGAACAGCCCACTTCACTGTTGGGAAACTAGGCCCAGAGTGGGTCCAGAATCTGTTCTAGGTCACACAGCTGGACAGAGCAGAGGCACGGGTGGCACGTACCTCTAGATTCCACTCTCCCTGTGGCCAGGGCAGAGTTCCAGCCACCCTAGGCTGGAGCACCTCCATGCTGGGCCCTTTTAAGCAGCCTAGATTGTGAAGCAGAGCAGTGTGGGGATGGAGGGGTGGTAATTAAATCATTAAGTCGAAGCTGCTCCGGGCAGGATCAGGCTTTCTGGTCACTTGTTCCTGGCTCTAGTAGCATCTGTGGTTCCTAGAGATCATCCTCTTTGTTTGATTCTGTGGTCTGTACTGGAATTAGATGGATCTCTTTGCTGCCACCTCCAGCCTCTAGGGCTTGTGCTTTGGAGGCCAGTCTTCACACGCCTCTCCTCCAGAATAGGCTGCCAGGGAGAAGCTACTCGCCGTGTTGGTGCCCTTGACACATCTGTCCACATTAACTTCAGGCACTGCCAAATTGGCCAGTTAAACAGGGAACCATCACTTTCCTTCTCAAGTTCTATGTTTATCTTATATTTTATCTACCCCAGAACTCATCTCCAAAAAATGGGGAAAGAGGGATGAAGGGAATGGTAGAGAAACAAGGTAGCTGAACTTGTACTTTAATCGAAAAATATCGTAATTACTCTAAGTAAAAAATACTTGCAGGCAAAAGCACAGGTTCAAAAAAACAATGTGATCAAAACCATCAAAACCATATTAACTTTATGTTTTTTCTCTTCCCACCTAACCTCCAGCTTCTTGACTTGTGTCATCCTACTGGTTCTTTTAAAATTATACCTGTAATAATTCAGCTGTTAAAAGAGGAGTTTTGAAGTCCTGTTAATATGTGACTTGAGGAAAATCCAAGGTAGGGAGAAAAATTAAACTCCTCCACTACTCTGGGGAACTTGGCTGTCTAAGGAGACATTGTTTTAAAACCAAGAACAAGCCAGAGATGACCAAGATTAGGTTTTGTTCTTTGCTTCTCAATTCCTGATCCTAATCCATCAGAGCTAATTTTACATGATTCCTTTTCTGTACGCTCTGGGCTTGGGTGGGTTTCTCATAGATGGAGGAAGAGTCAAGAGATGGGTTATGGGGAGGGAGAAAGGGACTGATTTCACCAAACTGCCAAGAATAGGTTCATGCCAGTAATAGTACGTATGACGCAAACTTGCTTCTACATTCAGAGTCATCGTCTGTATGGGAAGTTGCTTATGAAGATGATGACATTTAAGAGTGTGGCATCTCAGCAGTTTTACCTTTGATCTTGGAAAACTGCCCAGAGTAACTAAGTCATTCCCAATCTACCTTGCTTGCCATTTTAATTCTTTTGAGGGTTGAGGAGGCACTTTTCTCTTCATTGTGCATTATTAGAGGCCTAGTTTCTGACCGAAAAGGAGCAAAATAGGTGAGTCTCACACTCTGTGATTAAACAACACAAACTTTGTTATACGGTGACCTTATTTCTACTCCAAATGCCAGCCTATGGCAGATCGTATTGGACAAATTTTAATCCTCTTAAACTGAAGTCTGAAACAGAAACTCGATAGGCTCTTCATTACATTTGCCCAGAGGTGACGACGCTCTGCTCCTCATGAGTCTCCAGTGGAAGCAGCAAGTGCAGCTGTAGCTGTAGAGGCCGCAGTTTAGCGGAGGGCTCTCTGTTCTGGCTAGTCGAGGTGCATGCTGGGTCATGGGAGGGAGTGGGTGGGTAGGCAGTGGGGCGAGGGAAGTCCAGGGAGCACTGACAGGTGGAGATGGGGAAGTTGGGAGAATTGGGAAGAGAGGGTGTAAAGGCAGTGAAATGTTTCCCCTGCTCCTGAAGAGAAACCATGAAAGAGGAAGCCATGGATGTTAAGGGCATCAGGCTTTCAGCTGACTTTTAGTAAGGGAGATTGCTCCAGACGCTCTGAGGGCCTGGTTGGCTTCACTGAAGGCCTTCGGAGCAAAACTGAGGCTTTCTGATGACGAAATTCTGAGTGTCCGGAGCAGCTTTGGCGTGTGCCCAAGAGTTCAGACCTGTCTTTTCTGACGCCTGCCCTGTGGATTTCGGACTTGCCTATCCAGCCCCCGTAATCATATGTACCAGTTATGTGCAATAAATCTCTTAATATCTGTCTCCTTCTGATGCGGTTTTACTGGTTAAAACCGGACGGATGCAGGTCTGCAGCCTGGAGTCCCCTTTCAGGATGTGAGAATCTGTGGCTTCAGCTGCTGGAAGCCTGGCTGTGGCAGAGGCCCTCAGCTGCCGGCTGTCCTTAGGGAGTGCTTTAACTGAGCAGAGTCCCCTTGCCCCAGGTCACACTCCCTTCCCAGGGCAGCAAAGCTCCAATGACTGGCTGATGTGGGAATAGAAAGCCTGGGCCCCTGGCCCCAACCCTGGGTAAACCTGAGGAGTGCCCTAGCTTCAGCTCCCCACGAACCTGGCTGAGACCTTCACTGTGGTTGCATCTTAGCCCAACTGCTCTCTTCACTCCACCCTCCTTTCGTCCCTTCTTACCCAGGCGTTGATTCCTCAGCACTGCCTGATAAACCTCATCTACTCCCCAGGAAACTCCGTCTGTACCAGGAACCTTCCTCCACTGAGTTTCCATCTAGTTCCTGCGTATTTGACTTTCCCTTCTCGTTCTGCTCCTTCCCCTCACCACATGTAAATGCTCTAGGCTCTCCCATATTAAAAAGAAACACAGGGCCGGGCGCGGTGGCTCAAGCCTGTAATCCCAGCACTTTGGGAGGCTGAGGCGGGTGGATCACGAGGTCAAGAGATCGAGACCATCCTGGTCAACATGGTGAAACCCCGTCTCTACTAAAAATACAAAAAATTAGCTGGGCATGGTGGTGCATGCCTGTAATCGCAGCTACTCAGGAGGCTGAGGCAGGAGAATTGCCTGAACCCAGGAGGCGGAGGTTGCGGTGGGCGGAGGTTGCGGTGAGCCGAGATCGCGCCATTGCACTCCAGCCTGGGTAACATGAGTGAAACTCCGTCTCCAAAAAAAAAAAAAAAAAAAAAAAAGAAACACAACCAGGAAACACAATAACCATTCCTAAATTGTGTCATCCTCAGTTGTGGCTGTTTGGTTTTTTTTTTTTCTCCGTATCTACACTTCCTGAGGAACTACTGCAAGCAGCGTCAATTTCACCTTCCAATTACTCCTTGACACAGCGTGGATTTCCTCAGCTGCCATCACTCCCTGAAATTGTTCTCAAGAAGGTCACCAGAAACCTCCTATTTATTAAAATGCCACGACACTCTTCAGCCTTTCCCATACTTGACTTGGCGATTGGCAGTGCGATTTTCTCTCGCCTTTGTGAAATTGTTGTCTGGCTCCAGTAGCCTCCATCGCCCCCCTCTGCACTGGATTCCCACACGTCTCCCCGGCTGCTCCCCTTCAGTCTTCCTCATGGACTCCCTTTGTCAACTGTTCAGTAGCTCCCTTTGTCAGCCTCTTTCCACTCCACTCTCTCCTTGGGCGATGTGGCCACACCTGTAATTCCAAAGATCACCTATGTGCTTGAAGGCTACCAAATCCTTATTTCTAACCTCAACCTCTGTCCTGGACTCTGAATGCTATATTTCCAACTATTGAACATTCCCCCTAAATGTTTTATCTTATCCAATACTCAATTCACCCTCACACATGCTCCTCCCTTCTGAGCTAATAGCACAATACATTCTTCCCACCAACATAGCCTACAATGATCTTCAATCCCCCTGCCCCACCCCCAGCCTCTCTCTCTCTCTCTCTCTTTCTCAACTCAGCCAACTGGTCACTAGGGATCGTGGTATATCTTAATACAAATACCTAAATAGAATATTCTCTCAAAGTAGCCCTACTTCTCTCTCCGTAATATTTCATCTGGGATCTTCACTGTCTCATGATTTTATAGCATAATAAACAGTGTGTAAAGCTGAGTGGTCTGAGCTCTGCACTACGGAGGACTTAGCTCTGTCCTTTCTCTGTTTATACCACTAACCACAAGTCAATAAGTCCATAGGACCTACAGGGCATTGCCACCATGGGCCCCAATTCCAGGCCATGTTGCCATAACCAGGACTGTGGATTCCCTGTCCAAACGGCCTGAGCTGCTTCCAGAGCTGATGCAGGACTCTCCTGCAGCCCCCACATGTATACTGCATTGCTGGAGTGCATGCCTGTAGGCTTGAAGGTGGCAACGCGTGGCTGTTTGCAGTGGGGAGCGACAGAGGCTGAAGGGAGGGGTCAGAAAGTTCCTATGCACATGTGTGCAGAATTTGTTGTGGTTCTAGATGGAGCTGGGGTGTCAGGCAGCGGGAGAACAGAGGTAAGCTGTGACTAATTTTAGTCTTTCAGCCCCACGAATGCTTGGGAAGAGGGTTCTGGTTATGAAGCATCTTTTATACACCAAGTACAAAGCTAAATAATGGGAATTAAAGATGAACCAGACACACTCATTGCCCTCCAGAAGCTCAGAAACAGACAAGAACAGGAGCCATTATAAAACGTGATGAAAGCCATTTTCATAAAGGCATGTTTGAAGTGCTGTATGGGGTGGCAGAGTTGAGCCCTGCCAGATAATAGGGAAAGGCTTCCTGCATGGGAGAACATTTGACTTGAAATTTGAAGCTTGAGAATAGGTTTGCCAAACCTGAGAAAGTCACTGTAAGCAATGAAAACAGCAAGAGTTTACAGAACCATGGGCGGCTGAGCAGGCTAGAAGCTGTGGAGAGATGGCTGGAGAGGCAGCGGGACTGTCATGAAGGGGTTTGTGGGTTTGCCGGGGAGCTCCTGCTTCATCCCAATGGCCATGGGGAAGCTTTATGCATGTAAAGTTGGGGACTTACTTGGTATTAGCCACATATTTGAAAGATTTCTCTGGATTAGCCTCTTCAGGGGTCTCCTCTTCTCCAGCATCTGCACCCCTTCCTGAGAGTCCAGCCCCCACCCTGATGCCAGAATGATCCTTCTGAAACCCACATTGGATGCTGTCACTCCTGCTTCTTCCCAGTGCCTCCAGTGAGAGCCCAGTTTCCACGCTCTTTCTGTCCAGCCCCTTCCTCCTGCCTGCTCAGTCTCTCCCATGTGCTTCTTCTGCTGCAGACATACCCCATCACTGTCCCCACCCCCAATACATTGCACTTTCAGATTACTCTGCACCAATGCCCTTCTCCAAATAGCCTGAATAAGTCCTTACTTTTCAAGCTGCATGGTGGAGAGAAAAGAGCACAGATTTTACATTCAGATTGATCAGGGGTATAATCCTGGTTCTGCCACTTCCTGGCTCTATAATGTTCAGCAGGCTGCTTCAACTCTGAGCTTTGGGTGCCAAACCTCTCTCAGGGACATAACACCTACTTTTCGAGGCTACTGTGAGGATTAAATGCAGTAACAGTGGTAAGTGTGTGGAGTGAGCACAGCAGACTGCACCTGGAGTGAGCCTGCTGGACCCACAAGCCCACTGGACTGCAGCTTTCCCTGCAGCAGACCCCTGCTGCACTTCCCACAATGCACGCCTGAAATCTGCCTTAGTTCCTTGCTCTAACCCCAGCCTGGTTCCTGCCACATTCTTCACACCAAGGGAGACCCTGCTCCCCAAGCCCCAGCCATTGCTGGGTGTCCTGCTGCAAAACCAGGGGATCCCTGGAAATTTGCTGCCATTTGCCCACACACCAGCACCTCTCCACCACCATGTCAGCTCATGCAGGAGATGGATGCTGAGACCCGTGAAACCGAGCTCATTGCATTGTTTGGATGTAATTTTGTTTCGATTGCTATTCACCTAAGAAGGTGTCTTAGCTCCTAAGCCCAAGTTCTGCATTTTTCCATCTTATTTGCATCTTCCCATTAGCCAGCAAAAGATGGCTTTGAAATCTGTGCCTTATACACTGTACAATAAGTCTCATGGCTTATGGCCATTAATTAAGGTGATTATGTAATTTATTATCTAAATCATTACCTTTTGAGACTGAAAGGGCACAATCAGAGTTAACTAAATGTGTGGTCATAACCCACATAACCCAAATAGCACTGGTCAGTGGGGAGATTTAACAGTGAGCCCAAGAAAGAAATCTTCTTCTTCATCTATCTCCTCCATGGGCTGTGGCTATGTTGCCTTTAGCTGTAGAGATGTCACTTGTAATTTTAGTTTGTTCTCGTCAGCCCGCTCTGTTGTTATGGTTCACCTAGGGAAGCATCCAGTCACTGAGAAAAGGGAGAATAGCGCTTCCCTGCCTGACATGCCTGAGGCGCGGAGCGGCTGTCGGATGCCCTGCCAGGAGCTCTGCAGGGACATGGCAGCCGTGCTCCGTGTGGATGGGAGAGGTGGCGCATTTTGTGGTGATCATCATTCTTATTTGACAATTGTTTGGGGTTTTAGAAACTCTTGGCATGGGTTCATAACACCCCGCCCACCCTGTCTCGGTAACCACCATTGCCCGCGCTACAAGAGGTCATGCCAATTCTGAGATGAGGCAAGACAGGCTCAGCAGCCCTGGCTGGCTCCCACTCTGACACCCAAAGGGCTTTCTCTTGCCTCTGGTCAGACACACAACTTCCTGTACCCCTCAGAATCAAGCCCTTATGAGGGGGTTCAAGTGCCAGCATGCTGACTTCCCAGAGACTAGCAATGGAAATAAAAACTTCTTTCTGCTTTCAGAAAGCATATTGAGTTAACATGATTCTTAGTCATTTGCATAATTATGAGAGAATCTGTAGGTGTGTGCGTTAGAGAGTGTGAACACATTTATTCTGGTGTTTGATAATGTATTGCCATTTAAAGGAAACTCCCTTCAGCTCTTTTATTTTGCCATCATGTATGGCCTTGAGCCAGCCCACCATATGAACCTCCTAGGAGGAGGGTGAAAGAGAAAAAGGAACCAGGACCAAGTTACCCTGAACGCATGACAGAGGTAATGGAGGAGGGGGTACAAAGGTGTCCACTGAGGGGCTCAAATATACGCTTTAAGTATTGTGTCCCCACCTCAATTCTGAGAATTACCACAATATTTGCTTAAATCCTCCTGTAACTAGTAATTATTGAGCAATTGCTTTCTACCAGCTGTTCCTAACCCCCGTAATCAACATATGAGCAGGCACTGTGGCCTCACGACAGATGTGGACACAATACCCCACAGACCTTAATACAGTTCCCCAAGAGCACACACTAGTAAGAGGTGGCTCAGAGCCAGGTGTCCTGGCTTTGAAATCTGTGCCTTATACACTGCACAATAGTCCTCTCAGTTTTATGCTGCAGACCTTAGCCACAACAGAGAGATTCAGTCTGGTATATTGTCTCTTCATTGTAATGACTGTCATCCCAGGTAGAATGGACAAGGACAAAATGTATACTGCCTACCTTTTTGAAAAAAGAAGTATATTTGGTTGTTCTGGGATGAAGGATGGAGAAGAAAGTAAAGCATTCAAATTGAATTATAAGGATATGATAGGCCAATTTGAAGATACTCAAAGTCTCTGGATTTTCATTATCTTATTTTGCTTGGATTATTCTTGAATTGGCTAGAACTCCAAAACATGCTTATAATTAATTCCCCAAGTCTTGCATTCAGGAAAATAGGCTCAAAATGCAATTAATGAAATGGCAAATTTTAATTCATCATTCTAAATTCTTCATTACTTCAAAGACATATTTTAGGCAGATTTGATATATAGGTATTTGAAATTACCAGGAGTCATAAAACAAGGCATGGAGTCTAGAATCTGGAATTTTTCCTATAGAATAAACCTGCATTTGATGATTATTCCTGCATGAAACTGCTATTGCAGCCTTTGCTCCATTATTGAACTTTGTAAATAGGGTAGATGGAATCATAGGAAGCAGTGCTGACAGTTACTGAAGTAGAGTTGGAGGCTTTTACAAAGTTGATAAAACGCAGGGGAAAGGGGAAGTAAAAGAATGGGGTTTGCCTTGAAAAGGAGATTCCAGGGTCAGGAGAAGATTGTGTAACTTTCTAAGTTCTGCCTCCCCTGGGCCAGGCCAGGTCACTTGGCCAGTTCTTGCCAAAACTTTTCAACCCAGTGAATCAGGAACTGGACTTTTCTATTCCAGCCTGTGGGAATGTAGCTCTGATTTTATAACTGAAGTCCACAGAACAATGGGATCTGCCTTTTGAAAATTTGCTTTTCAGACACGAGTACTGCAAAACACCTACTTCTATTGGCTCACCAGTGGAGCTCTTAAAACTTTTTATAAACACTCAGTTCTTGGGTGAATAACACGCCCAGCCTCTCCCCAATAACTAGAAAAAAAGGTCAGCATCCTCCACATTTGAAGGTCAAAGTCCTGGTCAAAGATTGCTGCCGTGGCTCAAGCATGTAATCCCAGCACTTTGGGAGGCCAAGGCAGATGGATCACGAGGTCAAGAGACTGGTCAACACGGTGAAATCCTGTTTCTACTAAAAATACAAAAATTAGTTGGGCGTGGTGGCGCGTGCCTGTAGTCCCAGCTACTCAGGGGCCTAAGGCAGGAGAATCACTTGAACCTGGGAGGTGGAGGTTGCAGTGAGCTGAGACTGCACCAGTGAACTCCAGCTTGGGTGACAGAGCAACACTCCGTCTCAAAAAAAAAAAAGACTGCTGTTTTGATTCACCCTTGGATAATGGCCAATTTAAAGAATATAGAGAAGCAAGCAAGCAAACAAACAAACAAAGGCCATGTAAGACAACCTTGCTTTTAGATGCTTGGCCTAGAGTAGAGAGTATAGCTTAGTGCCCAAAAACTTGGACTGTGAAGAGGGACGGGTCTAGGTTCCATCCCAACTACATGGGCAAGTTATTTAGACTCTAAACCTTAGCTTCCCATCTGTAAAATGAAGATGTCAATTGTACTCACATATATTTGTTATAAGGATTACATTTTTAAAAAATTGACACAAAATACCTGACATAGAGGAAGTAATAAAATCATATTGCATAGACACAGAACCATGCTCACCAGAGGATTCTTGTGTCTGCTGAATGCAGGTGCTACTGTGCAAGGCAGACTCGAATGGCCTCTAAGTGGCTGGCTGGCTTGTCTCTTTCTCCATCTTCTTACAGAAGAGTGATTCCTAATGCCTGACATTGCTTGTAAAAAGCTGACAGGGGACAGCCTCCAGATATAACTGAACAGGAAGCTAGAAACAGAAATCCCTGCACATTCTGCTAAACTCAGGTTTGAGGGAAGTCTGCTGGTGCACCCTGGCTTGGACTAGGGCAGAGCAACTGGCCAAGATCACGGTCCAGCCACCAGTTGTCACCTCCTCTGAGGAACACACACTCTTTTTTAAGTAACTAACCAATTAAAATTTTAAATTCAGGAATCTTTCTCTTAAAACATACAGATTTTTATTACTATTTCAAAAATATCCAGGACAATTAACTGTTTATAGCCTACATGCAATTGCAATTATTTATAGTCTCGTAAAAATACGGGCCAGATGAATAGAAAAGACGCTGGTTTTGTTCATTTTTTATAACTCTCTCACTGCAGCATTGTGTGATGTAGAGTTACTGCATTTGGTTGTTAGCAACTAGATAATTTCCAACCAGTTATAAGAATCGAATCTGTTTGGTTTATCACACATAGACACACACACAGAGTTGTGTATACAAATACAATCTAAATGTCCCCTCAATGGGTAAACAGGAGTGGAGTTGACACAGTTGGAATATTCATTACTGTGGGTAAGTTAGAATTGTATGAACGTAGGCAGAAAATATTCCTTCGCTGGGTCTTGGGTTTTTGAAATATAAATAATTACACCTAATTATGCTTACAAATTTTTTTATTCATCTAGTGGTGCTTTAAAAATGTGAATGTGAATGACTTTTCTAAGCACTCACTTCCTAGTTCCCTAATATCACCCAGCTTCCTGCTTCTCACATCTGCTTCTCTTCTTGGTCCCTGGAAGCATTTGGGTTTGCAGACCCCGTGTGAGGTGATTCAGGCCTCCTCTAACTTCCAGTCTCTGCCATCCCGATTCTTACTGAGATGCTGAGTTGTTGAATCTCTTTGTTGGGAGAATAAGTAAAACTCTCATTCTTTTACAGATAGGCTTGTGGATTTATTAGGAAGAAGTGAAGCATGTTCAGACAAAAAGATAAAAACATCAATTTCTTATTCTTCAATGTTTAAATTTATTTGAAGATATTTTGGAAGATCTCCGTTCTGTAACTCTACATTCTTGTCTGCAAGGCATCACTTATTTCAGCCAGCTAATAACTACCTCTCCTTGTAAAGATGTTCTATCTGAGACACTCCCAAGTTTCTGCTGTTTTTTCTTCCTCTGTATTTGGCTTTCCTTAGGGATATTGGGCAAATATCCCTGACAACTTAAACCTTGATGTGACAAATAGAGATTTAACAGTTGTGATTAAACCATCATGATTCCACAAAGGAACAACCTGAGACTTCATTTGGTTTGGGCTTGGAGCCAACAGAAATTGAGTCAGACAATCCTAGTGAGTAAAGGCTCACGGGCTCAACCTAGCACTGAGCACGGTCCTTGGGTTATAGATCAGTACTCAAAGAACATACCACTCCTCCTGCCAAACCAAACTTAATGGCTCTGACCTCCAAAAGTCACAGATTTTATCAACCAACTGGTATTCTACTGTGAGAAGCACAATCTATCCTACTTCGTTCTCAGAAACAACATGCTTGAGGCAATGATCTCAGTTTTGCAATCATAGCTGGATTGTTGTAAAACCGGGGATAATCACTTTAACTTTCTTTACTCAAATCTCATTTATCCCTAATAGCAGAGCCACTTCCCCCAAACTGAATTCGGCTAGAACAGTGTGCAGAGTCACCTAGAGATCTTGCTGAAATGATGATCCTGATTCCGTGAGCTGGGAGTGGACCTACAATTCTGCCTTCTGACTGCTCCCAGCTAATGTGGGTGCTTCTGGTCCACAATTGCATTTGGAGTAGCAAGGACCTAGACAGCTTTATTCATTTCAATTAGATGTTTATTTGTTTACAAGTGCTGACTTCGGTGCTAAGTGCTGGGAATACAAACATGCATGAGGCAATTGCTTTCCTCGAAGAGCTCACTATTGAATGAAGAGGCAGACACATAAATATCTAGCTATGGTATACATGATAATTGCTATCATTACAATATGAATACAGTCCTTTGACCAAAGAAAGAAGTGAGAAAGAAAATTATAACTTATAATCATTGTACAAATACTCCTGTCTCTACCTACCTCTGCCCTTTTTTTATCCTGTGCACGCTCCAACATGAAAAACACCTGTAACGTGGAACCCAGATTAGACCTCCCTTAAAACTGATATTTCCAAGAAGTCAAGTTCTAGACAAATTGCATATAAGTAGATTTATTCAAAAAGGTGAAATTATGATTCTCATGTAAATATAAAATGAATGTATGTCAAATGCTTTATCAAATTAGCACTGATCAAAGAGCATTTGAGAAGCTACGTATCTACAGGCAACGTTAGGGTAAGTTTGCCAGGTCAGACGCAAAGCTGGTCAATGTCCAACAAAGCCATAAACCGTAAGATAACTTTTGGGTTATCTTTTCTAAGGGACAGAAATTATTTGCATCTTCAGCAGATAAAATCCACATGTTAGGAACTGCATCTCCAGAGTTGTAAGGTAGCTCAAACAATAGAAGGTCAACCTAGCACTGAAAGAACCCCTGATAATCTCTTTTGCTTATTTTCAAGTTTCAGATAAATTTTCTGATTTTACACCCAGCCTCCAGAAAATTACTGCAAGATGTGAGAAGATCCCTCTTCACTTCAACCAGCTCTAAAGGTACTTTAGGAAAGGAATCTTTCTCTAAGTTACCCGATTGGATCTCATTCCCAGATGAAATGATCATTAGTAACAGCATCTGTCATTGATTGAGGCACTAGACTATGTGTTTTCGGACATTCTCTCTCAGTCTTCACATCAGCCCACGAAGTACAATGATCCCTCCTTGACAGTTGAAGAAATAATCTCAGGAGGTTTAGGGGAGTTGCCCCAAACCATGCAACTACTGGCACAGCCAGGATTCAAGCACAGTAATATCACAAAAACAGTAAGTAATTAGCAAATACATGTGAGGCCTTCATTTTAGACAAGAATAGTTTGGGTTTGGGAGCCATGTGATTTGTAAGATTTTTTTTCACCATGTTTAACATTTGCAGGACTTTTGGATGAGGACATTGTTTTCAGAACCTATGTGAAACATAGAATAATACTTGATCGAAAAAGAGCGAGGAGGCCAGGAGAGAGCAGTTTGCTACGGGATAGACACTGGCATTGCAGGATGTAGTTATAGGGCCTGAAACCACAGGAGCGCAGTAGGGCAGGGCTGGGCAGGGCTGGGCAAGGCAGGGTCGGCTCACACTCCCCACCTCCGGCTGCTCTTCACACTCCCCACCTCCTGCCGCTCCTTGGCACCTGGCTGCATGGCTGGTTCACTTCCTCTGCTACCACAAAAGCTGTTTCTCAGGATCTGGGATGAATAATCTAATCAAGAATGATGCGACATTCCCAAGAAGCACTTCCTGGCCACTCCCCCGTCACCTTCTGAGGACTACATCCTCCTGAGGGCCTATCCTGTAACTTTCCTGCTTCGATAGGTAAAGGGAAGTCCTAACAGATGAGCCATTGCTGGGGTGGGGCGGATTGTAGGGGCCGGCAGTCTCTCTCAGAGCAGAACAAGGCTACAGGCAGGCAGGGAGCCACCACTCCCATCCCAATGGTCACTTCTGATATCAGAGTTCCCGTGGATATCTGTTGAAAATGCATCCTCCCAGGCCCCCACCAAAACTTATTGAATCAGAAACTCAGGGATAAAGCTCAGAAATCCTCAATTTTTAACAACTTTTCTTGGTGATTCGATCTGAAAACTTTTTTCCCAGATCACTAGTTCTTACCCCTGATTTCACATTAGAAATGAAAATCACCTGAGAAACTTCGAGACAGGATCTCACTCTGTCACCCAGGCTGGAGTGCAGTGACATAAACTTGGCTCACTGCAGCCTCAACTTCGGCTCAAGCAATCCTCCCACATCAGCCTCTCAGGCACACGCCACCACGCCCGGCTAATTTTTGTAATGTTTTGTAGAGATGGGGTTTCGTCATGTTGCCCTGGCTGTTCTCGAATTCCTGGGCTCAGGTGATCTGCCTGCCTCAGCCTTCCAAAGTGCTAGGATTACAGGAGGGAGCCGCAATGCCACCCCACCACTCCATCCCTGAGAAACTCCAAAAGCAGCATATCCTGGCCTGGAAATCTGTATTTTTAAAGTTCTCTGTCCCACCCATGTCTGCCCACCTCCAGGGAGATTTTAAAGTAAAGCTAGTATGGAAATCCATTTTTCTAGAATTCAGTGTTTCTCAAACAAGCGTGTATTCAAATCATCTGGGAATCTGTTAAAACACAGACGTTGATCCCGTACGTCTGGGGCGGGTCCTACAACTCTGCATTTCTAATAATCTCTGTGGTGCAGCAGATGCTGCTGGTCCCTGAGCACAATTTGAGTGTCAAGGTTCTCAACTGTAGGTCTTTAACCTTGGCTGATCACTGGGATCATCTGTGCAGGTTGCACTGGTTTCTTAGGGCTGCTGAAACAAACACCACAAACTTGCTGGCTTCAAATTGCACACACTTATTCTCTTAAAGTTTTGGAAGCCAAAAGTCCAAAATCAGTTCCACTGGGCCAAAGTCAAGGTGTCAGCAGGCTGCCTTCCTTCTAAAGGCTGTAGGATAAATCCATTTCCCTGTTCTTTCCAGTTTCCAGAGGACACTTAGGATCCTTGGCTGCTCATGGCCCCTTCCTTTGTTTTCAAAGGGCATTATCATTCCCATCCCTGCTTCCCTCGTCCCCTGGCCTTCCCTCTGCCTCCTCCCCAGTAAGGAACCTTGTGGTTACATCAGGCTCACCTAGATAATCCAGGGTGATCCCCTCATCTCAACACCCTTAATTTAATCACATCTGCAAAGTCCTTTCTGCCATATAAGATAACAGCATGTTTAAAACAGAATGAATGATTCGCTATTGCAAAAATATGGAACCAGCCCAAATGCTCATAATCAATGAGTGGCTAAGAAATTGTGGCATCTCTCACTCTCTCTCTCTCTCTCTCTCTCTCTATATATATATATATATATATATTTATATATATAATTATATATATAATATATATGAATTTATATAATTTATATATGAATTATATATATAATTATATATATATAATCATATATATAATATACATATGATTACACATATATACACATATATATATAATATATATATATGATGGAATACTACTCAGCCATAAAAAGGAAAGAATGACATTTGCAGCAACCTAGATGGAACTGGAGACTGTTATTCTAAGTGAAGTAACTCAGGAATGAAAACCAAACATTGGATGTTCTCACTCATGAGAGGGGGCTAATCTATGAGGATGCAAAGTCATAAGAGTAATACAATGGACTTTGGGGACTCGCGGGGAAGGGTAGGGAAGGGGGTGAAGGTTAAATGGTTACAGATTGGATTTAGTGTATACAGCTCGAGTGGTGGGTGCACCAAAATCTCACAAATCACCACTAAAGAACTTACTAATGTAACCAAATATCACCTGTTCCCCCCAAACCTATGGAAATTTTAAAAAATAATAATATCACAGGCTCCAGGAATTAGAATATTTTTATTGGGGGTGCATGCATTCTTCAGCCTACCACAGAGATTTTTTGATTTTTTATTCTGAAACTCAGGTCTCATGGTAAAGACCCTGGTCTGTTTGGTCTAGGGCAAGGCCAGGCCCAGGCATTGTCAGAGGCGCTGGACGAGGATAGCAGCATGCATAGGAGGCTTGCGAAACGCCACTCCCCCTAGGCCAGGGTACACTGGCACAGGGCCTCCCTCCGCCCCTTCCATTGATTCCTCCCTGGACTTCCACTCAGAACCCCAGCACACAAACCAAGGCCTCAAAAGAGAGTCAAGGAGGCAAATTTTTGATATTTCCCCCTGCTTGGGAGGCCATTGCAGCTAGAGACCTGGATACTGCCTTTGGCCCAAAAGTTCATGGAGCTGGGGCAGCAGGCAGAGGGTTGAATCAACTTTCTCCCCAAGCAGGTCCTGGATATTCGTGAGTTTCCTTTTTATTTGGCATTTATAGTATTCCCAGCCACTTCTCAACCCTTATAATTATAACCCAGATTCCACTCAGCCTCCTTCAGCTTGTGTTTAAAAGCTAAGCGCTCTCTTGAAGCAGCCAGCTATTAAAACTTCATGGCCTTTTACGAAATATCAGTTGACAGGAGGTATTATGAAACACTGCCTAGTATAATTACAATTACAGTGCAATTGTCGACACCCATGAGTCAAGCATACCGTGTGAAGCGACAGTCGGGAAGGCACAGTTTCTTCTCTAGCTGGCTGCCCAGGCCTGGAGCTTTCCTACTCCATCTCCATGGCCTGGTCCTTGCCATCAGCTATGAGGGGTGAATCCCAGCCACTCAGCCAGAGGCCAACCCCTCTGGTGGCTTCTGGCCTTATCTTTGTATGTTGCAGAATGCTGGCTTTTTACTAGGCCTTTCCAGGGACTTCAGGAATGGCTTTGAGCAAGGGCTGGGTGTCCCATTTTCCTTTATGACTTCAGCTACAGCAATGCAAACAAGCCCTGGCTTGTGCCTATCAGCACGGCCACCCAGGTGTCCCAAGGTGAATGATCTTTGGTGGGATCCCCAAGAATATCCATCTCCCTCCCGTCTCTTACTGCCAAACTTCTCCAGGAAGGGCTGTACAGATGCTTTAAGTCTTTCAACCCTGCAGACTAACTTCAGCCACCATCTCTTTCCTGTGCTATCTTGAGATCACCTCAAGGCTGAATCATTGGTCTTCTCCCAGTGCTCATTCTCTGTAAGCTCTGTTTTCAGTTTCATATTGTTGAAATTCACTCTTAATATAAAGTCCACATTTTATTACTGTGGCCTATGTCATCTCTCCCCATCCTACCCTTCCAGTTCTGTCACATGTCCCCTTCCTCTCCCAACTCTGTGCACCTGTCACCCTGGCCATCTGCCGCCCTCCAGCGTGCCAAGCTCTTCCCTGTCTCAGCAGCTTTGCCCTGCTTTTCCCTTTACTGGAAAGACATCCACTTCTCTTCCTTGGCCAGGTTCTTCTCACTTGCACATCTGAGCTGAAACAGCACCTGCTGAATGAGGTCTTCCCTGGCCACCTCTCTAAAAGGAGGTGTCACCCATTCTGAATATCCCCTACCACAGCAGCCAGCTTATTTCCTTCATAACCATTAGTGTCATTTGTAATTATTTGTTAGTTTCTTACTTGGTTCATCGTCTTTTCCACTGGACAGCAAGTTTCACGAAGAGAAGCTCCAGATTTGCCTTGTTCATGGATGAATCTCCAGCGACAGGAGCTGAATATATAGACTGATTTGACTGGTCCTTCTGCCTAACTTCTCCTCCCTTAGGTCTGCGGCGTTTTGCTCTTCCGCTCTTCCCCCACTTCTTCTTTCCTTCATCGGTGTCCTCCACCATTTCTGCAGGTTTGCCTTGACCCCGCCTCTTCTCGTTTGGCTTGTTCATGAACACCTGTGAACTCAGCAGCCTCCTCTTGAAGGCTGAGAGCTACACCTCTACCACCTCTCCCTAGGGCCCAGCATCCAGCCTTCAATGTCCATCTTCTGTTTTACTGTGCTTGCCAGACATTTCCACAGGAGGGTCATTTTCCCCTACACCAGCTTTTCCTTCTGATTTCCGTATTTCTCTGGAGGGTATCTTTCTTTAGTCATTTAAGCTTTCAATCTCTGCACCATTTTTGACTCTGAACCTCTTCCTTCATTCAATCATGTAAAAAGCTACATAGTAGCTACCCATTATCCTCTGCCACAGGTCTTCTTCAGAACCACAGCCCCTCTTCCCTGGGTTACACAAATAGCCACTTAACTGACTTCCTGACTTGAGCTTCTCCCCACCATGCTCTGTTCTTCTGTCAGATTCTTCCAGTGCTCAAACACCTTTAGTGGCTCCCTATTGAAAACAAAGTGAAGTCCAGATTCCTTAGCCTGACAAGCAGGCCCCAAGTTATCTTTCTGGTTGGCACTCTATTATTGCCTCCACTGCAGTCTGCAGTGGCATGATCTCGGCTCAATACAACCTCCGTCTCCTGGATTCTAGCAATGCTCCTGCGTGAGCTTCCCAAGTAGCTGGGACTACAGGCGCACATCACCACATCTGGCTAATTTTTTGTATTTTAGTAGAGATGGGGTTTCACCGTGTTTCCTAGGTTGGTCTCAAACTCCTGAGCTCAGGAAATACACCTGCCTTGGCCTCCCAAAGTCCTGGGATTACAGTATAGTCTCCATGTTCTAATCCAATATTCATCATTCCCCTCTGACCCTTCCTACCTCGGATTCTTTGCTTCTGCCATTTCCTTCATCTAAAATGCCCTCCTTCATCTTTGTCTGACAATATATCAAGAACCACTCCCAACTCTCCCTTTTTAATATGTTTTCCCTTGATTCTGTCCAACAAGAATGACTGAATGCCATGCCTATCTTTTATCTCACTTTTCTTTGAATTTCAGTTATTTCTATACATGTGTCTCTTTTAGACCAGATTCAAGTTCTATGAAGATTTTTTTAAAAACTACGTCTTAACCATTGTTACTCCTTCAATGCATGAATGCACCCATGTGCGTGTGTGTAGACACACACACAGAGGCAGTTAAAAGTCTTTAACAAGGGCTGTAAATAATTGTCCTCAAGGCACTACAGATAATTCACTGACACCCATGAAAGGATGGAGCAAGTTTACGTTACACAGATGTCAGAATAACGTTGTGGCTTACTCTCTATGGAGCTTGGACCTCTAAACTAAACTAAAGCAACCCATGTGATCATCCTCCCAGCCATGATTTCACTGCTCTCCCCTGGGCTGAGTTCATGGAAAGAAACCAGTCTGGACCTAGAGGAAACCAAGCTGTTGTCTGAGAGGCTGGATGCAGGGGCTGAGTGAGCACAGGCGCCGTCATTACTGATTTCAGTGAGCTTGTCACAGACATCTGTTTCTGTGGCACAACATAGAGTATTTGCCAAAGAGAGCTGGGGACTTCCATTTATTTATTTATTTATTTATTTATTTTTGAAAGTTGGGGACTTCTTAACCAGTCACACATGGCTCACTCATCTCTGAGCTCAGAGGGCGCTTTTTACCATTCATCTTTCGGAAACCAAATCAGTAAACATATCAAGTAACCACTGTAGTCCCCAGTGGCTAGCACACGCCTGGCCCATAGTGGACACTCAGTGTTTCCTTAAAGAAAGTATGAATGCATGGACTTCTCCATTCCCCTCCACCATGAGGAGGCTCATACTTCCAAATATTATAATGAAATGCCTTCTTGCCTGGACTTCTAGGACAGCTCACAGGACACCAGCAACCACTATTGCTTACCTGAAAGCTTTGTCCAGGCACCTGGCTTCATAAGTCTCAGGCTCCATGGAGAAAGCCCACCTGGACCTGGAGTTCTGCATGGTGGTAGTGGGGAAAGAAAAATGCTTTAAAATCAGAGACCTTGTGTTGCATCTCAGCTCTGCGACCTTAGACCTATGCTGTCCAGTATGGTAGCCACTAGCCACATGTGGTTATTTAAATGTAAATCAAATAAAATGAGATACAATTAGAAACCTAGTTCCTCAGTAGCACTAGCCACATTTTCAGTGCCCAAAGGCCACCTCAGGCTAATGGTTTCCACACTGGACACCACAGACATAGAAAATTTCCAATGTTGCTGAAAGCTCTAATGGACAAGCAATGCCATAGACAAATCACTTAGCATCTCTGAAGCCTCAGTTTACTCATTTGTCAGTTGGGTTAGATGGCACCCAAGGTTCTTTTCCCCTCTGAAAATTTTGGAAAGTCTCTAATTGGCACCTATTCCCTTTGAAGCACTAGAATATGACTGGTTGAGGAATACTTAGAATATAAAATGGCCAGAGAATAGTGACAACAGAAGTTTAGCTACAAGCTTGGAGCAATGCTTGGAGAAAGGGGAGAAGTTTGCTTTGACCTGGTGCTTTTCAGGCTCTGACGGTGCTAAAGTCACACCTTGTCTCTCACTCCCTACACTTATACCCCCTCCCAAACCCTGCCCCAGCCTCAAAAATTATATTCCGCTCTTCGAGCCTGCCCCCTGCTAGTTGGCTAAACTGATCAACTAAGCACCACTACATTTTAGCGTTGATACCCAAAGGATTCAGATTATAGCTTAGCATGCTGCAGGGGAAAAGTACAAGCCAGGGTTTAGCAGAGCTCAGAGCTAGACCTTGACCTGTCACCATGCAGCTGGTAAGTTTCGATAAGTCATCTGCTGGGGCATAATTTCTTCATATGTGACACTATATAAGTCTAAGGACTTCAAGGACATTCCAACTCCATGATTCTAGATTATAACATTCAGTTTTCCATTGCGCTGACCAGTTTGCATTGGCCATGAAGGAATTAGCAAGGTTGTCTCCAGAGTGATGAGGAAGGTCTCATAGAACAGGGTATTCCCCTTCCCAAAGCCCTAGGCTAGGTAGTACAGTGCAAGCTGCCCTTGTTTCTAATCAAGCTCCCTCCTGCACATGAGTCACTCAGCAGAAAAGGTGTGTCCAGGCGCCTGCCTGCCCTGGCTGATTAATGGAATTCCTTATATGGCACTTGTTTTTCTGACAGGCAATATGTTCTTGGAAATGAAGCTTAAGTCAGGTCTTCAGGTGACATTCAGAGAGCATTTGCTTTGTTTTGTTTCACAAAGTGTTGTCTCAAGGCTAACAGCCTTTTCACCAGGAAGTTTCCTCCTGGATGTGTTCAGCTGCCACAGAAATAGTTCAGATTCAGGGCCCAAAGCAAGGGGCATATAGTCCCTCCCACAAACAGTCTCATGTTCTCTGAGAAGAGGGCACCATGAGGGCAAGAGCCCAGACAACTGGAGCCCTGCTGTAGCCAATGGCTCTGCCAGGGTGGTGTGGAGATGTGGCCTTCCCTTCCTTCTCTCTCCTTATGGCTCATGGGTGCTGCAGTGCAGAAAGGCTTGGTGTGTCCATGCTGGCTGGACAAGGACAATGAGGGGACAGCCACATCCCCAGTGGGGAGATTAGGTCAGCATGACCCTGTACAGTGAGGGTAGCTTGCTCTGCTCACAGACCAAACATAGGATTTTCTGCCTCCGCCCCCGCCCTCCACCCCTGGAGAATGCTAGCCTCTCTTAAGTCAAGACCAAGACGCCCCAGCCCCTGGCAATAGAAACTGTTTGCCCTGCCTGCCTGAACCTGGAGTTTTCCAATACCATGCATGAGGGCTAGTTATGCATCAGGGGCCATTTCATGCCACACCACGTTGCCTCAGAGCCTCATGGTAACCCCTCAAGGTGGGTACTATTATCTTTCCTACTTTACAGATGAAGAGAGTGAGGAGCAATGACTTGCTTATAGTCACCCAAATAGACAAGTGTCTGAGCTGGGACCAGAACTAGCTCTGGGAGGCTTTGGTGCCCATGCTCTTGTTCTCCAAAGACAGGAGCCCTCCTAGAATAATTGAGTTTAAGTTTCAGCCATTAAGTTTGAAGAAAACTCTAGGAAGGGAAATGTATTTGTTTCCTATTGCTGCTGTAAGAAATTGTCACAAATTTAATGGCTTTAAATAACACAGATTTATTCTTTTAGAGTTTTGGAGGCCGGAAGTTTGAAATAAATTTCAGTGGGTAAAGTCAAGGTGCCAGCAGGGCTCAGTCCTTCTGGAGGTTCTAGGGGACAATCAATGTTCTTGCCTTTCTGTCTTCTACAGGCTGCCTGCATTCCTTAGTCATGTCTCCAAAGTCCCTTTTGCCATATAAGGTAACATAGTTACAGGTTCTGGGGATTAGGGAATGGATATCTTTGGAAGGCATTTATTTAGCCTCCCACAGGGGATTTCTCATTCACCTTGAGAAATAGAAATAGTTGTTAAAAATGCATTTGAGTTACCTCCTTCACCTCTGCTCAGCCTTTTTCTCTTTCCTTTGGGTAGAAAGCAGGTCTGCAGACCTAGGGGTCATGAGATGACAGAAGGAGAAGACCCCACACAGAGACACTGGGCATATGCACCCAGGCTGCTCCTTGATCCTGTGCACCCTTCTTTTCTGTGGGGGTGGAGGCAGGAGAGTAAGAGGTCAGCGGCTTAGGGGCTGATACCTCAGCTTTCTCAACCTCTTTTCTCATATGGAGGAAGCCCCCATTCCTTTAAACTGCCTCCCCTACTACTGCCAGAAAAAAGGGCACGTATTTGCTTTAAGTATGTATTTTGTGTCTCATTGCATTTGAAACATGTCCAGTTTTCTCCGATGGTCTTCACAAGGCCCTACAAGATGGGTCTCCTGCCCACATTTCCCACCTTGAACCATGCCAGTGCCTTCTTCCTCCCTGCGTTCTAGCCATACAGGCCTGGTTGACACAAGAGAATGTTCACAATTTTAGCAGAACCAGCCATTGTTGTTGTTGTTGTTGTTGTTTTTCCTGGAACTGCTTGCTGATAAGACATATGTACAGTGGCTTAATGAGTCCACACATGTTAGAGTCTTGCCTTCTACAATGCCTAGGCTGTCTTTGAAAACAGAAATGTTACCTAAGCAACCTAACCCCCTTATGGGCTTTTTTTAAAGACCACAACAAAAAAGCATTAAACAAACTAAACCAATACCTTTAAGTCACTCAAGTTCTAGCTAGGGACTGTTAGAATGACTTCTTCCTCCAAAGGCTCATGTATTTTGCAAAATTGTGCCTTGTGTGGTAAGAAGGTTGGTTAATATTATCCTTCCTTTACAGATGAGGGGACAGTCTCAGGAAAAGGAAGACAACTTTTAAACAACAGTCCTAAGATTACAGCCCAGTCTTTCTAAACCATCCCTTTTTCTATGCTTTGTGCCTGAGTGGTACTTGAAGATAAAGGATAAGGTACCCTGTGAAAAGACAAAGCAACAGAGAGGTCTGCAAAATGATAAGCAGCATAAATTGGCTGCTGATAAAAAAAACTAGACACAATCATATATATATATATATATATACATATATATATATATATATATACACACACATATCTATAATATATCACTGTAGAGTTCAGCTTGGCAGAACCAGAGGGTGAGAGCTACTTCTGGGGAACCCTCGCCTACTTGACCTGCTGTTTTCAACCCATATGTCCCCTGCACCCTTCATCCCTTTTCCTGCAATTTTTCTCCTCCTCCCTCCAACTCTGCACTCTGGCCCAGATGTCAAAAGACGGTAGCTGAGGCCAGTGGGAGACGGGAAGGGGAGAAGGGGGCCAGAAACCATCTCCTCTCTGTGCCCCACCACCCTGATGGCCCTCTTGCAAGTAGTTGATTAACTTTGCACAGGTCATTCTTGGAATGCCAGAAGTTGGAGGGCAGGAACAGAGGCACTTCTTCCAGAGTGTTCAATGGACAGGTCTTCCTAGAATATGCAGTTTTAGGCTCAGGCCAGTAGCCAAGTGTTATGTATGCATGTTTTATTGCTTGTTTGCCTATTTCCGATGAAGAGATCTTAGAGGAGAACATGGGCTCTGCTCTCTGATCAATGGGCTCTAATCCTCACACCATCTTGGTCAGATCACAAACTTTTTGAGCCTTAATATTCTCATCTGTACAACTGAAGTAATAAGAATACCCACATTTCTAGGATTGTAAAGAGGATTAATTAAGATAATGTATGCTTCTGAGTAGTTTCTCAATAAACGATAGTTATCATTGAGTTCACTGTGCCTGCCATCTTGAATACAGTCTTTGATCGACAGCTGAATGAATGATACATAAAATAAGGATATATTATTGCATCCATGTTGCAGACATGAACCAGAGCTCTGGAATCCAAATACAGTGTTGGCATTCTACTCTCCCTTCTCACGGATGACTTTAATCTTCATGTATGGATGCTCATTGTGGGTAAATGTGAGTTAGCAGTAACAAATCACAAAGCCTCCAGGATGACCCAGGAGTCCTTTTCCTGACCAGGCTATAACCATTAGCAGGTCTCAAATAGCATTAAAAGAAAGTAGGCTGGAATAGAAAATACCAATAGTAAAAGTATTATTTTGTTAACTTTTGTTTCCTTTTCATATAAAATTAAAATACAATAAAATTTAATTTGCTATAAACATATGATTTAAATATAAATTTATATAAATATATAAATTTAAATGTATATATTTAATTCAATATGCTGCACTCATGTATACATATAAATACACAAACATAAATACTTAGATGTATTATTTTATTTATACTTATATGTATTTATGTCTGTATATTTATATGTATACATGAGCACAGCATACTGAATTTAGTGTACTATATAGTTCCTACTTTGGGTTATAATCCAAAAACTTTCAAAGATGCTATTCTTGGTATAGACATTACCTTTGCCCAATTTTCATAGAGCAATAATTACTGTTGATTATCCACCTTGTGACTATTTTTGGACTGTGTGTGTGTGTGTGTGTGTGTGTGTGTTTGTTTTTTGTTTTTTGTTTTGTTTTGTTTTTTATGTTTTGCTCTTGTTGCCCAGGCTGGAGTGCAATGGCGATCTCGGCTCACTGCAGCCTCCATCTCCCTAGTTCAAGAGATTCTCCTGCCTCAGCTTCTCAAGTAGCTGGGATTACAGGCATGCATCACCACACTTAGCTAATTTTGTATTTTCAGTAGAGACGGGGTTTCCCCATGTTGGTCAGGCTGGTCTGAAACTCCTGACCTCAGGTCATCCACCTGCCTCGGCCTCCCGAGTGCTGGGATTACAGGCGTGAGCCACTGCGCCTGGCCGGTCCATACGTTTTAACAGAGCAGTACTGAGAGTGAATATGAGAATCTAGAGCTTGGGGAAGACTCATGTTCTCAAGCTGTCTGCCTAGGTCACCCCCCGTTTCTTCAGGGAGCAGAGTTAATGGTAAATTTTAAGCAGTGGAGCCACTAAGTGAGTGATGCTTGGGAGTTTACATTGGTGGGGATATGTCAATGACTGCTTGTGTGTGCTTCCACTGCCCCACTGTATTGATGCAGATTGGACTTCAGAGAAATATCACAGAACACAATGTCCTCTTACATTCCTTGCCCTGCAAACCACATCTCCAACTCAGCTTCTGTCATTTATGAGCTGTGTGTTGAGCCCTTCCTCCATAGAAGGAAAGAATCGGGGTAAGAAAAGGAAAGGGACCCTGTGGTGGAGCACAGGAGCATGCAGCCTCCTATGACTATCCCTCCCGGCAGAAAACCAATGTCCTCTCCCAATGATGCCAGTGTTGATTCCTTACAGCACCTCCACTGAGAGATAAGCATTCATACTGGTTTGAATTAGACAGAACCTACAGGAAAAATAAATAGTTTTTATCTTTCAGGGACTATAAAAAGAAGTAATTAATGCAAAATTCAGAGCCATTTGATGATGAGAAAGAATGTAGGCAGCCTTTCCGGCAAGGCGATGTGGAAAGAATGATAGGCGAGGACCCAGGAGGCCTGGTGTGCCACAGGAAGTCCACCACTAACCAACTGGCCTCCTGGACACACCATAGCCTCTCTGGGTTCAGTGTCCTCATCTGCGAAATGAAGGCATCAGTGTAGGTCATGGGGTAGAGAAGGAAGAGTGTGTGGCTAGATAATTATTTAAAGCAAATAACTGTTCATTGAAAAATGTACCAGAAGGTACAAAAACCCATCAAAATGAGGCAACTCTGACTGAAGCAAAATGGGGGTGTTTGGGGTGTTTGTTTGTTTTGTCTGGTGACCTGTGGGCCATTAGAAAGAAGTGTGAATTGCTGAGTAATAATGATATAACATGGAACAGGGTATTAAACATTTTTCAGGGTTTGGCTGGTCCGAGGATATGGAAAATGTCCTGGTAGTCCATAAGAACCAAGTTACATGTCACCCTTGGGTAGGCAGCTGACTGGAAGAGGCAGTTTACCTTCTAACTAAAGCTCCAATATCAGAATGTCAGAGTCTTCTTTGTTCTGCCCACCCCAAGATGAAATTACAGCAAAGGCATTATGTTCAGAGAATAGTTAGCCCACCTAGGCCTCTTAACACCAAGTAAAGAATGAGAAGAATTTGGCCAAGGAAGCTGGTGGAGTCCATTTGTATCCATTGGGTTGTTCTCTTTGAGTGTCCTCTGACACAAAGGAGGAAATTTGTGGTGACTTTAAATCTTACCAGTGATTCAATGAAAACAGGAATATTGCCCATGGAAACACTTCCAGGCTCAGAAAAATCGTTACGACCTCCAAGGCCCTAGTTATCCCAGGCGAGTCCCAACACTCTTTGGTAAACTACTTTGCAGTACGGAAAGAGGGCGTAACAAGTCAGAAACTTGGATGTGAATCTTAACCCTGCCACTTACTAGCTGTATGCCTTAGGTAAGTTGCACAGCTTCTTTGAGACCCAGTTTCCTCATCCGCAGGGATGACTAAGAATGCCTCCCTAAATAGGAATAATAGTGCTTACTTCATAGAGACCTAGTGAAAATCACCTAAGAGCACATGCATAAAAGATCTCATTCAGTATTCAATAATGTCAATAATAGTAGTAGAAGTCATAGTTTTATTATATTTGTCCTTTAACAGTTTCCATATTGGAAACAGTTCTCCCATTCTAGGGGAACTTTATCTTTCTGCCTCTGACCTGGTCTTCATTCCTGAAGAATTTATGGAACGCCTACTGGCATAGCCAGGGCTCTCCTGATAATCAAAATATTATAAAGACCCTATAAGAAATAACTTTTCTTCTCTATGAGCTTATATTTTCATATTAAAAAAGATATGCAGATTATATAAGCAAAATTGAATAAGTTAAAGTGTCAATCAACCACAAATTGGTGCAACAATCTTTGGTATCATTTACATCATCATCATCATTATTACTGTGAGCAGCTGAAGAATAACCATAGGATTCAGTGTATTATGCATTCTTAGACCAGGTGCAGTGAATCACGCCTGCAATCCTAGCACTTCGGAAAGCCAAGACAGAAGGATTGCTTGAAGACAGGAGATTGAGATCAGCCTGGGCAATCAAGTAAGATCCCATCTCCATAAAATATTACCCAGGCGTGGTGGCATGTGCCTGTAGTCCCCAACACTGGGGAGACTGAGATGAGAGAATTGCCAGAGCCCAGGAGGCCAAGGCTGCAGTGAGCTGTGATAGAGCCACTGTTCTCCAGCCTAGGTGACAAAGAGAGACCCTGTCTCTTAAAAAAATAAATTATTGACTGGGCGCAGTGGCTCATACCTGTAACGCCAGCACTTTGGGAGCCTGAGGCGAGTGGATCATGAGGTCAAGAGATCGAGACCATCCTGGCCAACATGATGAAACCCCGTCTCTACTAAAAACATAAAAATTAGCTGCGCGTGGTGGCACATGCCTGTAATCCCAGCTCCTTGGGAGACTGAGGCAAGAGAATCACTTGAACCTGGGAGGCGGAGGTTGCAGTGAGCCGAGATCACACCGCTGCACTCCAGCCCGGTGACAAAGCGAGACTTTGTCCCAGAAAAAATTTTTTTTTAAATGCATTCTTAGACTTGGGTAGAATTCACTAGCTGCGTGGATACTTGAAGTTGAGGCTGATGACAGTGTGGTCAGGATTGAGAGATCAGGCATGTTAGGAACTGAAAGTTTGTGTTAAAACACTGCAGGTGAGAAGCTTGTGTCAATAGAAAAGATGCTCTTTTAGTAAGCTTTGAGCATCACACTTGGGTGATGGGGACTTGGCACTCAAACAGCTAATAAGAAGTCACGTAGATTGTTGAAGAAATGGAGGGCATGTGGAGATTGGCACTTGAGGGCTAATCATGGGTTATTTGCACAGCTTCTCTGAGTCTCAGGTTCCTCATCCACATGGGTGGTGGTATGTAGGCTGGGTGGCCCAGTGGGGAGACTGGAGGAGACAGAGAGGCCAGTGCAGAGGCTGCTCTACAATGTTTCTGACAGAGGTGAAGAGCTTCTCATACTGCAGCGTGCACACAAATCCCCTGAGACCTTGCTCAAATGCAGAACCTGACTGAGTCTCTGCCAGGAGTATCTCCCAGGTGATATGGATGCCACTGATAGGGGACTACACTTGAGTAACAAGGACCAAGACTAAAATTTACAGCAGAAATGGAAAGACAGAGGTGCATACATCAAAGGAAGACCCGGTAGAAGTCAGCCTTTGATGAAATACTGAGACACTCTGCAATGTGGATGAAGGTGAACCTCTAAAACATATGCTCCCTGAAAGAAGCCAGGCACGAAAGAACACATAGTGTATGATTCCACTTACCTGAAATGTCCAGAAAAGACAAAAGGCAAAAATATTGAGTCAGTAAGCAGATGAGTGGTTGCTTAGGATAGAGAGTGGAAAGAGCTGTGATTGTGTGTGTCCATGAGGTTTTTTTAGGGAGTGAGAAAAATGTTCAGAAAATAGATTATGAGGATTATTACACAATTTTATAAATGTACTAAAAATAGTTGAATCGTATACTTACAATCAATTAATTTATGGTAAATAAAGTTGTTAATTTACAAAAAAGATTCAGTACGAGTTTGTGTTTGAGACAGGAGGTAACAGAAAGGAAACAATACAAGAAGAAGTTCATCTGCTAAGGCCGTGCCGTCGACAGCCTGGGTTTTGTTGTCCCTTGCTTCCTCCTCTTGAAAACGGCAAGTCTGAGAGACTGGGATCTGAGCTCAGAGCTAACCTAGGTATTTTAGACACTTCAGAAGTTACAGAATTTCCTTTTACTGATCCCAAATCACACCTTGGGTGTAACTACCTCCACTGCAGGATTGGTCAGGTTAGCAACCTGGAAAAGCTTGAGGGGAAAAGAATGAATCATCAGAAAATATATAGTGTAATAATATGAATAGGTGACTCATGCATTAAGTTTTCATGCTTGTTCTTTACACAGACCCAACTAATATCTCTTAGGTTGAAAAACTTTACATCCTCAGGTTTCTAAGCACAAAATTGTGTTCAGATGTTGCGTTGCTTTTACCACAGTCTGCATACACCACCAGAGCCTGGAGATTCTGGGTCAGTGTCGTCCCAGGACCAGTAAGATCAGCACCACCTGAGGACTTAGTAGAAATACAAACCCTCAGGCTCCACCCTAGGATGACAGAATCAGAAACTGGGTGTGGGGCCCAGCAGTCTGTTTTAACAAGTCCTCCAGGTAATTATTTGTATGTTAACATTTGAGAACGGCTGCTCTAGGTCATGATATAGACAAACACATACACACACACACACACACACACACACACACACACACACACACACCAGCCTCACTTTGGAAATGATGTCTATTCCAAGACAAGAGCTACTGTCTTATAAGGGCAGAAGTTATGATGGCAAATATAGGGCAGGAATGAAGCCAAGTCCATCTTCCCTATCCATGCCTGTCGCCACTGATCCATCACCGCAGTCTTTTGTAATGAGTCAGGATGGCAGTGCCTTTGGCCATCTACCAGGAGAAGACCTCACCTGGTGTCCTGCACTAATGTGGAGTTGGGTGGGGAAAGACCAAAGTAGATTTAGAAATTGCAACGTGGAAGAATTTGGCAGAAAGTGAGAACCTGATATAAATTGTGTCATTTATTCCCCACGATTTTGGGTGGCCCGTAGGGGATTCAGAATTTCCTGTTAACCGAGCTGCAGAACATGGGCTGAAAGATTGGTAGACCCAACAAAACCTGGAGTCCAAACAGATAAACTCACAGAGTGCCAGAATCCCAAATCCAGAAGTAAGGGCCAGAATTAAAGTGCCAGAGGTACACATGGGGTCTCAAAGGCCAGGTAGAAACTGAGGCAAGTTACCCAGTGACAAGGCAGGACAAGACACATCCCACAAGAGGTCACAGAAGATCCACAGGACAGCTCAGACCCAAGACCCCTCTCCCAGCTTCCTTCTTCAAGAAGAGTAAGCGTTCCTTTCCCAGAAGCCATTTTGGGGAGGAGAAGGTAGAAAGGAATTTCCTTGAGAACAGAGATATTGAAATAGTTAACCCAATACTTACCCCAAAGAGGCAGTTATAAACCAGAAGAGACTGGGTTATATATGGAACTGTGAGCTAGATAGGAATTTTAGATCCATTTCAGAGAAGAAATATTTGGGGGAAAACATCTAATTTGTAACTGTTCATAAAGCTACCTATCAAAATGTTATGGATTTCAGATCTTTGGACTTGATATGAGTTTCTCGTGGTCCAGCTAAAACAAACAGGGTGTGGGAGGCAGACGCAAAGGTCGGCATCGGCCTCAGAGGGTTGACCAGCTCCAGGTTTCAACACGAGGTGCCCCTTGTCCCATTTCAGAATGCTTCCCCTTCAGCCTAAAAGGTTTCAACAGTTAATGCCATTTGGTCCAGTCACATAATCACAGCTGGTAATTGGAGAAGGTGAACATGTGCTTCCAACATTCACTTTTCATAGACTCATTAGGTCAAAGATCATCTGAGCAAACCCTCTCATTTTACAGATGAGGAAACCAAGGTCAAAGAAGCTAAACTAAATATCTCGTGAACTGTAGCTGGAAAAAAGCTGGAACCAGAATCCAAATTGCTCCAAGTCCAAATTCACAGCTCTTTCTAGCACATCAAGCTGCTCATAAACCAGAAATGATCCATTCCACACACTGTAATCATCAACCAAAACCCAAAGATTCCAAGTAGTGTCTTTCTTGGATGAAATCATTTGTGTTTGCCTTCCTTCTTCTTCCTGCATGTGTTTTGAGAGATGTTGTGAGTCTCCTGATGAAAAGCTATTCTGAGAGAAGCTGAGACAAAGCCTCGGTGATCTATGGCTGCCAAAGTTAGCCCCTCTGCAGCTGTACCAGCACAGGGGAGGCGGGGAGGCAGCCAAGCTGTCTTCAGTGCTGTATTCAGAGCTGCGAGGGCCTGGAATTCTGCAATCCAAAAGGGCCTTCTGAGGGCACCTGCCTTCTCAGAGTGTTTGAATGATCACCCTTTGAAGAATCATCCTTCGACTCAAAGAGGACTTTGCACGTGTCATACAGCATAAGTTTCAAAGACTGACAGAATCCAAAGTCTCAATCAACCCATCAGGATAGAGACAACTTTTAGACAAGATCTGGTGATAATATGGTGCGTATCTTATTTCTTCCATGACCTCAAAAACTTTGTTTTTAATTTGTATTGGTAAGAAAAATGGAAATCAAAGCAATTACCTGGATAATTTAATCCAAAAGCACACATGTGCTTTACTTTCCTGGAATGACTATTCATAAATGGGTTCAGATGCAAGTATGTTACCCCCAAAAATCTCATGGGGGGCTGTGCCTGGCTCAGGGCATCGGGTTGGAAGTCCAATTGCAACTCTTATCCAAAGTGACCAGAACCTTCCCAGTCATCCAGAATAAAGGACCCCTAGTCCCCGAGAGAGAGAGAGGAGAGAGAGAGAAAGAGAGAGAATCATGTCGTTAAGCTGCATTTTCAGTATTGATTTTATTGTGGTCTGCTAATGTTTCTATGTTTTAAAAAATGTTCACTCCATGGATAAGGTCTCTACCTCTTGGGCCACAATAATATCTGGCAGAATGGACAAGCATGGATCATTTTCTTGTTTAACTCCTGAGCGATGTGCATGCCTCCTATTAGCCCTAACATGAGGGGGACAAATAAATTCAGTCAAGTTTACATCTCGTCTTACTTGTTTTCTGTTATGAACTATTTAATGTTATGATTATTTAGCAATGTATATCAAACTCAGGGATAAATGATGATTCTGAAGACATCTTTGCTGTCAACACGTTTCAGCTTTCCTAGAACTTGAGGAGAGAGGTGGGACAATATTATATTTATCTAATGGCAAATTCTGCAGATACTTCAACAAGAAAGTACACGGTAATATTGCCTTGCTGATGCTTGCCATTTTCATTTCTAATTCTCATATTGGTCTGAATGAACTGTGAAAACTTTCCCTCCTTTTTATCTAAATAGTCCTCTTATTTCTCTAGAAATGAGAAAAATAAAACACCCACACACACGTATCTCACCCCTCTTCCCTTTGTCTCTCCCACTGCCTGGGCCTTCACTAGACCCAGTAGTCCTGGTGGCCAAGTTGTTGTCACTCATATTATTTCGAACCCTTAGATTTGAGAAGGTTGATCACAGCTGGAGGTCACAGGAAGGCAAGCAGTCTGCATTGGTTCTAGAGGGCAAATTTCCTAGATAGAAGTTCCTTCCTCTGCTCACTTTGTTGTCCTTCCTTACACACTGCAGAAACCGAGGTTTCTGGTGAGCCTGGTGAAGCAGCTGTTAGCTCTCAGCCACTAGCAGACGGGCCTCTTAGCATATTCACACCTGGGTGAGCTGAGTCCTTGAAACAGATAGTACCACTATGGAGAGAAGAGAGAAGACACACCACCCTGGGATTTCAGGGCCAAAGCCCTAATGGAGAAGAGTTGCACACCACCATCTGCACCAGAATAAGTAAGCAGGTGCTTTTTATAGAAAGAGTAACATTTGTTTTCGTGGAGGAAGTTATTATTTATATGCTTAAAGCTTTTTAAAAATCTCTGCTTTGAATAATCTTTCACACGAAAACCATACACTAAGGGAATTTTAGGGTTGAAAAATATCTCAGCTCTCATCTAATTGAGACCTTCCATTTTAATAATAAGGAAAACAAAGTCCAAAAAGGTTAAGTGGTTTTCCCAGGCTCTCAGAGTAGAGGAGCCATGGTTAGAACTCACTGAACCCTGCAAGACAGTTCTTTAAGAAGAAGAACAACAAAATCCATAGTATTTAATTATTAGTAGGACAATACTTCTTGAGAGAGAGACAGAAAGACAGAGAGAGAGACAGAGAAAGGTGGTATAGAGCATGCAATAAGATAATATAGCGGCTAATATAGTCTTTGGGACAAGCAGACCTGACTTCAAGGCTCAGCTCCACCACCTATTAACCATGAGCCCTTGGTTTAAGGACCACTCTGACCCTCAGTTTCCTCATCTGTAGACATTTGGATGATAATAGAGCAGACAGTGATCTGACCTCCCTTTCTTTATTTGTCACAGAGCTCTGATCCTAGTGACAAGGATGAAGGGACAGATTCCCTGGCCTATGATCCTTAAGGCAGCCTAGGGAAATTCTGACTTATATTAGTGCAAATTCCTTATAAGTACTTTTAACTGATAGCCCTGACTAGATAGGGACTTGAAAATGTTTTCCCTCTGGCTCTAACTGATTTTTCTCTCCTCTTTCTTCCTCTATATGCTTCAGGGAGGCCATGGGCCTTGATTGATCTGGAAGTCAACCATGTTGGTTCCTTTCTTCTTGACATGGCTGCTTTGGGCATGGGCATGTGAGACAATTGTGTGTACTGTTTGGGGGAGTAAGGGACTTCTGGGAAAGGTTTATAACAAGAGGCGCATCAGGGAAGAGACTGGATGTTGCCCTATGTGGATGTGATTTAGCAGCCAGCTTGAGGCCATGATGGGAGCTTGGTGAAGAGCCACCTACCATTTCGATGATGGCAGAGCAAAAATATAGAAATATCAGATCCTGAGGCCACTGAGCTGGGCACCCCTGTAGCCACTCTACTATGGAACGTCTCATAATATAAGGCAATAAACTTATTTGCTGTTTAAGCCAATTTTAAGGTACTCATAGCTGAATGTATCCAAAGTGGTACAGTAGTATTTACTATATAAGGTTATTGCGAATAGTAAATGATAAATGCAGTAAGAGAAACAGTACACAATCAGGCAAAAAGAAACCCTTCCATAAATAGTAGTGTCAATAATATGCAGTTGTTGTTATTATTATAGGATAATATATGCCAAAAACAAATCACATATCCAATTCCTTAGTGACAAAAACTTGTTAACAATGTCTTGGGTAGCCTTACATCAATTTTTAAAAACAGAAGTAAAATACTATACACATTGTTTTTCAATTCCAAGATGTTTCCTAATAGAAATGTTGATGCCCATGGTAATTTGCCAAGCCAGTTGGAAATTACCTCTGATTCCCAAGAGTGTGTTTCACTTAATAATCTTCCAAAGATCTGAAAATGTTGCCTTCCAACTGAAAACATTTGGATTTTCAAAATTATTCTTTAAATGCAGAAAAAAGTGCTTAGAAATGTTAAAGGACGTGAACAACCCACACAGACTGCCCCAATGCACATTAAGGCCAGATCCTAAGACTGCCCCAATGCACATTAAGGCCAGTTCCTAAGAGAGCCAGGGCCTGGTCACCTCGAGAAAACATTTTTGTTGGGGCTAAATTTTACAGTATCTACAGAGGCAGGGTGGCATTCACTGTGTGGGACTGTGGCAAAGACTTGACCTGTTTCCAAGGGCGTGTAAGCATAAGTCAAATGATTATTAGGACTTAGGCAGCAGCTCTGGTCTCTAAGGACCATGCATTATTCCCCGTGGTAACCAAGTGGACCACAGATATTCAGCCAAAGTTCAGGTGATCCAAGAGGAAATCACCAAGCAGGGATGAAAAGAAAGGCCAATTGTCAGCTAAAGTTTCCCCCAGAAATTATGGGCAGTCAGAGTGTTTCTGACTGATGAACAAGATTCAAAACAGTGAGGATTCAGGAAAGTCTTTACAGATGTTTTTCTTCCCCTGGAATTTGTAATAACTATTCCCTCTGAGCATTTTGGGCCACAGAAGCATAGAAATGCTTGCACATGGAAAGGAGTAAGGGAAATGATTAAAAATTTCCCGAGAGTTCAAACCTGTCCAGAAACTTCCTGTTTCTAACATGTGGTTTGTGAAGCACTTCCTGGTACTTTAATAGGGATGAGGAAAGATAAATCAGCCATTTGTGTAGCAATGTGGTAGAGTGTGACTGTGGCATGAAGCCAATGGGTCTCACCCCAGCTGCACTTCAGAATCATACAAGAAGTTTGTGTAAAATGCTGACACCAGGCTACCTCAGGCTACCAATTAAATCAGAATCTCTGGTATTGGGTCTAAGCATTTGTAAATAGGTAGATATTTATCTGTGTATATACAAGTCTTCTAAGCTTTTCAGTGGGATCCAGGTGTGAGAATGTACTGAATTAGGTCCAGAATTAATTCATGGCTTCCCAGCTTCTAAACTATACAACAAGGGACACAGTATTTTCTCTCTATGCCTCAGCTTCCATGTTTGCAGCCTGGGGATTACAACTGTATGACAGATTAAATAATATGATGCATATAAAGGAATGAGCCTAGAACTCACTAGCTCACGTCAAGTTCAAACCCTCTGGATGGGACTGCTCACCCCATTCCCCTGCAGAGTAAGGTATGCAGTGACAGAAAGAACTGACAGGTGCAGCGGAGGGCCGGGAAGTTCATTAGAAAGAGGAGGGGCCGCTTTCTCTTATCTTGCCTATCAACTGAGCTTGTACATTCCTGGAAGAAAGCAAGTGTCCTGAAATAGCCACTTAAAATGAATCTGTTACAGTGGATTCCACATTAAGGCCAAAAAAAAAAAAAAAAAAAAAAAAAAAACTTCTCCATCTCTTCTCCCTGTTGGCAGGCATGCAGGAAGATGATGAAAGGGCTGCCACGCCCTGCTGTGGACACTGGCCAACCTGTCGCAAACGTCCGCAGGCAGTAAACAACAATGGTGTTGACCCCTGACATGAAAGATACAGAAAAACAAGGACCAGTGTTCACCTGGCATCACATGTCAACAGGCCAGTCTTTCCATGAGATTACAAATTTGTATTTCTGCCTCCGTCAGTATACTGTAGGCTCCCTGGGAACCAAGGACACACTTCTTAACAATAGCCCTTTTAGCAAATGCTTTCCAAGTACCAAGCACCTATGTAATTTATCTCATTTAATATTCATAACGTTTAAAGAAGGCACTGCTATTCCTCCCACTGTGAAGAGCTGATACCTAAGGCTTAGAAACATAAATCACTTGCCCAAGTCCACATAGACCATGAGAATGGTCAGGTTTGACCTGGGTTTGTGTCTGGCTCTAAATATTTTGTATCTCAGGTCTTAAAAAGAAAAACCTGACATCATCTGTTTCCCAATAACCCATGGAAATACAAAAAAAAAAATTTTAATCACCAAAAAAGTTTAAAAAAATTAACTTTATAATGGTGCAAAAGCAATACAAATTAAGTAAAAACCATACTTTGAGTACTCATACAACCATTCTGTTTTTCAGTTTTCGTATGGTATTCAGTAAATTACATGAGATATTCAACACTTTATTGCACAAAAGAAGAAAGAAAGAAAGAAAGAAAGAAAGAAAGAAAGAAAGAAAGAAAG
>NW_022436941.1:81671989-81727087 GCF_009761245.1 Sapajus apella | reverse complement strand
AGAAAGAAAGAAAGAAAGAAAGAAAGAAAGAAAGAAAGAAAGAAAGAGAAAGAAAGAAAGAAGAAAGAAAAAACCTAGTGTGTACTATATCCCAATGTTGGATGAATAAAGAAAACTAGGTTATTCTTTCAGAAGTAAAGCAAAAGATCTGAAAGTCAGCATCTGTACTATCCTCATTACTAGTCCTGACTGATTTCTTCTGAGCCACCTCTGGAATAAATCTACATTAGGAGCAGCGGGGTCTCTCCAAGATTACTGCACATTAAAAAAAAAAAAAAAAAAAAAAAAAAAAAAAAAAAACTACAACCTAAAAAAACCCAGTTTTCATGATTTATAATTTTATTTAAAATAGGAAGGTAAAACTTACACGTGTACCTGTCTTATTGCTCCAACTTAACTGTAAGCCCCTGAGAATGGAGTCATGCGTAATACTTCTTGCACTGTCCCACAAGCCTCAGCAGAGATATGGGTCATCCCTTAAATATGGGTTTAAGCCCTGGTTAATATCCTGCTGTGAACTTGGAATTCCCTCAACTTTTTGTCCATGTGGAATCAAATTAGATTGGTTGTTCAGGGAAGACAATAAAAGGAAAAGAAGTCACAAAACGACAGCATGAGGCATGGCCATGAAAACGTAGAGCGGCCCTCCCAGCCTCTGAGCCAGGTGACAGATATTTGTATTAATTCCACATCTAAATGTCCAGTCTCTCTAGCACACCTAGAAACCCCCTAGCAGATCCTCCACCTTCTTCTGTGCTGCTCCTGTAATTCCTCTTTGTAGTTAAGTCAGTTCTACAATAGTGAAAGGGATGGGAATGGGGAGGAAGCAGGCTACAATCCACCAACATAGACAAACTTGAAATCATTGGGTTGGAGAAAATTTACCCTTGATAAGTCCTTGGAAATTATGCAGTCAAGCCTCCTAATTTCACAGGCAAGTGAACGAAGACTGCAAGTCAAGAACTGATGTGCTCATGGTTACACAATCAACTAGATGAAAACGTGAGCCCCGGTTCCTGGCTTCCAATCCTCTGCTCTGCTGACTTTCCTAGGCTGTCCCTTTACAAAATGAGTAAGCGAAGAGCCTACTCACTAGTGTGCAATGCTGGGAAGAGTCAAGGTGCTGACCAAGGGTGGGGTGGTAAGTGCAGTATAGACCTGGAAGCCAGGTGCAGGCTTGTCAAGTCTGACTCTCTTAGGGCCATGATTTTCCTTACACGTGAAAAGTCAGGTCAAAGGCCATTCAATTGGTCACTGGGATTTCAAACAGGTGGTTGTGATTACGTAACCTTGGCTTTATTAGCTATTCTAAGGATGCAGTAAGCCAACAAGAAAACCCAAGAATCCAAATTTTGAGAAGAGTCCTCCCATTTTATAAACAAATCTAGAGTGAAATTAATAGTTTTCAAATTCCAGCCTTCTCAAATTAATCAGAAAAAAAATTTATGATGCCAACGCACAGATATAATTAGTCTTCTTTACAGCTTGATAGTAAGAAAAGAAAAAAGAGGACCATGAGTTTCATGAGTTACTCATGTGATAATCTGAAATTAATAACTTCATGGACCTGAAAAAGCAAAACCTGCATAGATGATTCAGAAGAAAAGAAAGATTTCTTTCCTTAAGCTTCAAATACTTAAGTCTTTTCATTATGAAATTCTGTACAATTTAAATCTGTGTTTCAGGTTGTCCCAGAATAGCCTTCCTTAGTAACCCACGCCAATCCTTAGTGAGTCTTACTCTAAAAAATTTCCCTCCATTAGCTAACATATTTCTCAAGCCGGTTCATGGCCAACACTCCCCTCTCTTAAGGAGTGGACTAATAGTAGGTCCTCACTCTCCTTAATGGCGTTTTTTTCTCAGAAGTATGGTACCTTCCTGCTGAACCATCAGCCTTCTGATGAACTAGGCCTGGAGCACTTGCAAGCCAAGCCTATGGCCACAGAGTGGGCTGGCGCGAGCTGCTGCTGTGACTGTGGCAGGTTGCTGTGACTTGGAATGGGGATCTTAGAACCTCCAAGATGAAGGCATTGTCAGTACCTGCCTGATCTTGAAAGATATTGGCCAGCCACATGTTCTCCTGTTTTTCCAGCAAGATCAGCTTTCATGAATGATCTTGTAATTTTATCTTCTGGCGCCACAGCTGTCAAACTTTGCAGCATGAATCCATTCATGTTGCAAGATCCTCAACACACCCGGTAAAGTTGGCATTGACCTTAAATCAGTCCACCACTTGTGAACTTTATGCCTTGGCATCCAATTACAGCATACACACCCATCAAATCTTTCTGGGGTCCACTCAGAATCATGCAGTGAAAAGCCAGTTTGTACAAATCTTGTTCTCCTTCCACAGTGGTGTTCTTCAGGGGATAAGAAAGAACTACATCTTGAATGTGTTCTTTTAGCTATTGGAATTTTCATAACTTAAGAGAAGTCTGATTATTTTGGATCTGAGACTAAACTCTTTAAACAGTAGACTTTAAGTTCTTGCAGAAGCTTGTACTTATGTTCATTTTTGACAAGCAGTTTTGTTGTATGTTGAATCTTAGCCAGGATAGATGACCTTCCTTGTGTTTTTCTTCCCCCAGATTACATCAATGTTAGGCACTTACTATGTGTGAAGCATTTTGCTTGGGGTTTTGAAAACAAGAGTAAATCCTTTTGGATCAGCCTGTTCATCTTTATTAGTGCTCTGTCTTTAATGCTTTGTCCCTCAAAGGGACAAAGAACCCAGGTGGGGAAGGGTAGGGCTCAAAAAGGGAGGCAGTGTAGGATGACCCTAAAGACATCATTCTCAAAGGAAAAGCTGCAAACCACAATGTCTTCATTCCTCCCTAGGATATCCCACACTTTTATTGTCCCATTTGGATCCTAGTGATTTTGCCCTGTTGCATCTCAGTGATAGGGAGTTTCACAAATAAAGCAGCACTGTCTTTAACTGTCTGAAGTCCATTCTTAGTTTCAATAGAGTGCCTTGATGAAGTTGTCTGTGTACACACTATCGGAACCCATCAGGTTTTCAAATTTGGTTCTGTTGCCAGGTATCCCAGAGTGTGCTCTTTTCTCCAACTGACATTTTGAGTATCAAAGGCTGATTTTTTTTTCAACGACCCTGACGAAACCATTGACACTGAGCCCCTTCTATTCACCCTGAAAGTATTGTTAGCTGTTTCTGCATAGAAATAAATGTTGGAGGTTTTGCAGTCCTATTCAAACTGCCATTGACCATATGATGTCTTGTATTGTCATTTAGTTTTGGCATGGCTATTCTCCATCTCCAACTAAATTCAGGAGATGAATTCACCTTTCTAACTCCAGAGAAGATAGTCTAATTCTTCTACCTATTTTAATACTTGGTCCCAGCTCAGAGCCCAGGTTTTTCTTGAAGGTCATGATGCAGTTAAACAATGAGTCTTCCAGAGTTGGGTTGCTTTTGTTCTCACAAAAATCACATATCTAAATCTCAACTCTTAAAGCTCCAGAAACTCTCCCTTCAGAAAAAATTTAAAAGACTCAGAATATTACTACAGTTAGGAAGAAGCTAAATATTCAGCTAGTCCATCACCCTCGCCTTTTAGACACTAAGTCTTTCTAAAAGGAACTTGAATAACATCTCCAGTTCCAGAGAGAGTGCTTAGAAATGGCTATTCACCTTTGATGAACTTAACTACTTTGGCAAAAATGTAGAAGTGAAAAAAAATTCTAGGCCTTTTTCCATGCCCTGAGGGATGGTTTCAAGACTTAGTTGGATCAAAACAACAATAAATAAAACTCGTTATTTGTAAGAATGGATTGTTCTTCCAAGGATCTCAACGTGGAATGTTATTAAGAGAGAATTGTTTTTTTCTGTGCTTTTAATCTGGGAGTTAACAGCATCTCTACCATGATCGGAGGAGAAGACGCAAACATGGTTACAATGTGCCTGGTTCTGTACAGTGGCCCAAATACATCTTCCCTAAGAATTGTTTTTCTTACAAACTTGGGTATCTGATGAACCTGTCAAACAACATGGAAATTGCTCCCTTTTCAATTCAAGATAATGGATGAAAAAAAAGTAGATCGATTAACTAAATAGCTAACTAATGGGCTTCAGGACTAACTCTCATTGAAAAAATTCAGAACACAGTTCCTACATGTGAAATTGAACTCTACAGTTCCATATTGGGAGTCAAGTGTAATTTTTAAAAAAATTCTAAATATGATAGTATGAAGGTAGTTTTAGTATATATTCTGCTTAACAACAATATAAGTTGGCATATGATTTGGAAAACAATTTAGAAGTAGATATCAAGAGCCTTCAAAAATTCAGGCAACTTGATTCAGCAATTTCACTTCCTGAGAAGCCTATCTTAGAAAATTAAGCAACATTTAAACAAAGTTTTAAACACAAAGATATTCTTGACAGCATAATTAATAGTAGGCAAAATTTAGAAACAATTTCAATATCCACTAAAAGAAGAAAGCTAACAAATTATGGTGCAAACGTTCAGTGGTCAGAACTCAACGTGATGTTTATAAGATTTTTAATGACGTAAAAATATTTCTGATGAAACATTAAGTAAAAAGATTAGAATGCAAAAATTGCATGTGTCTGTTTATGTATGTGTATAACATCCAAATGTTGCATGTGCACGTACAGATACTCAAAGAAAATATAACAAACTGTAAACAATAATTATCTTTGGTATCATTCCTTTAGTATCTATTTTATACTTTTCTGTATTTGTAAAATATCCTCTTCATCAGAGTATACTACTCATATGAATAAAAAATAACTTTAGGTTAAATGATGAAAAAAATAGTAAGCTTGAATGATAAAAATACACAAAGGTAAGTCATAGCTATCACTTCTTTTTAATTCTGCATTTGTTTTAGTGAATGGCTAAATAAATGTATGAGTGAAGAATATGTGTGCTTAATTTTCAGAACTCACTTGAAGCCCTCCCCAGGGGATTTATAGAAGATGTCAACAAATAGGGTATTTTTCATACACAGTGATGGCAACTACCTACATGCCTGGAATAGCCAATCTGATTGTCCAACATCAGAAGGAGACCATGCTGTCCACCTTAGCCAATGAGTCACAACATTAACAAGAAAGCCATTGCTTTAGTTCAGTAAAATTTGATAGTCATACACTGCACTAGCTGCTGCTGAGACTACAGAAGTGAGTAAACACTCCCTTTTCACAGATGATATTCTAGCCCTCAAGGAATGTAGATTATGTAGGTGAGACAGACCTACATGTGCAACCATAATTCAACGCAGGTGTGCCAAGGGTGCTGACGAAGGGACTAGGGAAATATGGGAGTGCACAAAAGTGAGCGATGAAATCAGACACCCTTAGAGGGGGTGTTTTTTGTTCATGTCTAGATACGCAGACAAAAACACTTCACTTCCTTAGGTGTGGTGGCTCACGCCTGTAATCCCAGCACTTTGGGAGGCTAAGGCAGGTGGATCACTTGAGGTCAGAAGTTTGAGACCAGCCTGGCCAACACGGAGAAACCCCATCTCTACTAAAAATACAAAAATTAGCTGGGTGTGGAGGTGCTTGCCTGTAATCCCAGCTACTCGGGAGGCTGAGGTTGCAGTGAGCCGAGATTGCGCCACTGCACTGCACTCCAGTCTCGGAGCAAGACTCTATCTCAAAAAAAAAAAAAAAATCATTTTATGGAGGGAAATATTTTTGTCCAATCCATGGAAACTGTAATATTCTGCACCCATGAGAATATTTTTCTTTTACAGTGTTCTGTGATATTTTTACGACATCTTCCTAGGTTCTAAAAAGTGTACTTTACCTAAATAGTAACATATTTCCTCTTCAGATTTAGTTTAATAAGAATGAGAGCCTATCTCATCATCACCACTTCAGGGAAAAGAAGACTAAGGCAAGGATTCTGCTGAGTCAGTTTTCATTTTGCTGCTGTATTCCTATCTGGAACACGGAGATGGCAGTAATTTCTGAGGCAAGATTGGAGCCCTGGTTCATTTGGACAATTTTTGTTCAAGAAAGTTCCTGTTGAAGAGGTTAGTCTATAAAACATACAAGGCAACTATGGTGTGCTGATTTTTAAAAAAATTACAGGTTGGGTCTGTGGGGAGGAACCACAAGGCTATTCCAATCAACCCTGCCCCGACTTGAAACCCTGACACTCTGTGACTGGATAGTCCCTAGCCTTGAATGAAGGTATTTCACGAGGGCTGCTTTTTTATCTTCCTAGGAAGCAGGGGAAGAATGATGATAGCTGTCAAAAACCCAGAGTATCACAATGACTTGCCTTCTTTTCTCACTTGCTCCCTCCTTCTCCATTAAGTAATTTTTAGGATACGCACAAACAAAAGGAAAGACTCCAGTCTCTTAAGGAACTGGCATTGTAATAAGACAAATCTAAATTTGTGTAAAGAAGCCTTGTAGTAAATTTGTGTCTGTATGCACCACAGGACATCGTGTTCACAGATGCTCAAGTGTTAAATATTTGTGAATAAGGCTAGTGAGAAGACTTTTGAGAGAGAGAAAGATCTGAGTTTGAGCAGAGGCAAAACATCATGTTTATATTAAGTGGAAGTTAAAAACTTGCTTTATTTAAGTTTGATTCAAAATCACAGATTCTAATAGTCTAGCCTTGGTTTCAAGCTAAGCCAAATTTTGTCATTTTAATGATGCATTTTAGGAAATAGGGGAAAAATGGAGTAAAATGAGGTCTTTGGACAGTATAAACACGAGTAAGATTGTGATGCTTGAACATGGTTCACTAAGTCAAAATCTGCCCTAAATATTTTAATTCTCTGAGTGTTTGAGTATCTGGGTGGTCTGAGCTCATAAAACAGCCTCTGTGAAGGCACTGTCCTTCTTCCGTTTCTCAGGACTCGGAGCAGTTGCTCACCAGCCATGTCGTCTGAATGACATAATTGCCAGATAAACCTTAGTGATACTGCAAAGTAATTACTTTGAAACAGTCCAATTAGTTTTAGTCTCATGTCTAGTTAAAATCATGCCCATAGAAAGGTCATGTGAAAGACTCCAAAGAACTTAGCAGAGTATTTGATGAAGCCACAGTTCTCAGAAAGCCGTCAAGTCATGGGAGCTGAAGCTGCTCTCCCCTTCCGCCTCACCGTATCTTTAGGTGGGGCTTCTTTTGCCAAAGCTCTGCTACCTGGCCAGCCCAGGGGCTAACAGCATCGTGGAAGGAGGTTTAATGAACAGAAGGCCCCACTGAGCCAACCATGAGCCTGTGTTGTGCTTACAGAAGCAATCACACTTGGGCATCACTCTAAATCAGAGAGGGCCAGAGTTTCCCATCCCGCCAGGGAACCAGCATGGGTATCACCCCTCTGTTACAGCTTTATATGAGCTTCATTTCTGGCCCAGGATCCCACTCCCATGCCTTCTTCCTTCACCTGTGACTTCTTATCACACCTTCCATCTGGGCAAGGAAAGGATGTCCATTCTCTCCGTGGCTATTTGATCTTTTTTCCAGTTTCTTCCATTCTCACTGCAGTTAAGACTGTTCTTTTCTATCATGAATCACTCTTGCAAGGCTGAAGGCCTGCTTTCTATTCTTTTGAGAAAGATAAGTTCTTGCTGTCCTGTGGGGCTCTCTTCTCCAGAAAACTTCCATTATCCCAATGAGGACTGAAAGGCAAAACATGAGTCCTTAATTGTCCCCATAGATTGCCTTTTCATAAGATATTCGATAAGGTGATAAGCACATAGAAGCACGCAGTTTGCAAAAACATTTTGGATGTTGTCAGAAGAACCTAGCAAAGAACAGGCATCACTTATAGACATAGGTTTTCCACATTTTAAAATTACATTTTTAATGGTTAAGCCTAAAGTGAGTTTTTAATATTTTCTATGCTTCCAGTAAAACCATTTAAACCCAATTAATATCTCAAACAAATAAAAACAGTTAATAAAATAAGTCTATTCTAATTTCTATTGAAGAAAACTAATCACTGACTTAAATTATACTTTATTACCCATACCAGTAGGGAAAAAGTATTGTTTGAAGCTGAGTCTGTAGTGTGAAATTATAATCAATAAAATTCCACCCAACTCTTCTCATATTTAGGGAATTGTGTTAGAAGTGGAAATGAATTCAGATAAAGGTAGAAATTCACACCCTAATAATTACTTGAGAAACTAGTGATTGTAATAAAGCTTGATTATCTAACACTTAACCTTAACAAAAGAAATACAAATGAGACTGGTTTGTCAGTTTGCTAGTGGCTAGTGCAGAATTTGATCAGAAGGGAATATGGATTTATATGGGTGTCCCTCCTTTCTTCTGTACATTTCCTTGATATTTAGTTCTAAACAGTAATGATTTTTCTGGCATAGTCCTCTATTTTCAAAACTATGAGGAATCACAAAATTATACAACTTATATGGTCCTCTCAAAGTCTAGTTAGTAATTCTACCATGAGGAACTGATAATAAGGACGCTGTAAACGCCATTCAGCACCAATCTTTTAATTCTCCTTATCTCATCTGGAGAAGTTAAAGAGGAATACTCGTGGTTTGGATTCCTTCTGATGTCTCCTTTATGCTGTTTCCAGAGGACCTCTGGCTCTCTTATCTCCTGGGGACTCATCTATGGGATTTCAACCTATGTTTTTTTCAGTACCTTCATGCAGATTTTCTTCCTGAGACAATTTCTCAGTTATGTGTCGGGCTTCCTGATTTATTCTGAAATCTAAAACCTTAGCAAAGAAGAAGGACTCAACTTTAGTTCCCTTTATCTCTGCATCATTTTCCTTGCCCTTTATTTCCCTTTCTGGAAACAATGACTCCTCTTCTCCATGTTATTGAAGATTCTCTCTCCCCTGAACATCTGTGAGACTATAACACAGTACCCCCACCATGGTACTTTCTGTAGCCTAAATCCAAAAACAGTGAACACAACCCCAAACCATCAGCCTGCTATTTCAGGTTTACTTATTCATGTAATGGAGGCATCTTGACCAGCACGCCCTGAATGGCAGCCTGACATGGGCCTTTTAGACCAATGTGCTAATTTTCTCTGTTTTAGTCTTTTCTATGTGGAACATTGCCTTCAAATGGCATTCCAACTCAGGAATTCAAGTTCCAAATCACTTGCCTTGACTACCTTCTAATACTATAATTCATCATCTCTTGATTCTTGCAACTCTCATCTTTTCTACCTATGCTCTCGTCCCATCCTTTGTCTACCCTTCAGAACTGATGCACAGCATCATCTTCCTGGGTGCCACATTGGTTCAGCCTGTCAATGAGGCTGGTTCTTCCATAGCCATACTGCTTAAGTAACACCTGTCTTCCATCTCCTGGTAGCTTAAGATCTTATTAGGTCAGTGCCGTCTTCTGCACCCAACAGACTTCTCCCTGACCTAGTAAATGAAACTCAGAGTAAAAGATTATGAATTTATAAAAGAACAGCTGGGGCTCTCTTCTTTAGCACAATCAGGATCAGGTAATTTGTCAGTTAATTAAAACTCAGTGGGAGTTGAAGTACTGAACCCACCAGAGAGCAGTCTTCTTGCGACAAGCAAGAAGTAAGAGATAGTACCCTGTGCCTGGGGTACTACCAGTTAAGCTGGTGAGTTAGTAAAGTGGAAGTCGCTTAATAAAGCCTCTACCTGAATCCTTAGTTTCTTTATAATACTCAGCAAAATTTACCTTCTAGCCTAAAACAGAAAATTTAAAAAGTAAGGTTTATGTTAAGCAGTAAACTTAACCTTGTGACATTCGCTAGAGTGGTAAGTTCAGGGAAGTGGCCTCTTCAGAAGCTGTATTCCGCTCATTCATGACCCAGAACACCTTATAAAAATTATCAGTGCCCCTGGCTGAGGCTTTTTGTCAAATGCAGAAGATGTTAAGCACAAAAATTCAAATTCAAATCCCAAAGCAGATGGAACATGAATAATAGAAATCATAGCCTACTAATAATTCAATAATAGCATCTTATGATTAGACCAATTCAGAGCGATAATTGCAACTTGGTACATTATCCGTTCATCTATTTGAAATCTTGGAAGGGACTCTACACAGCACAGTAAGGAGGCTTTGAGAGCCTAAAGCCCTTTCTGTTGTTGTTTGAATGGTGCCAGCCACAGCATGTTTAAACACCACTGTTGCTAGCTGGGTGCCAGTGTGGTTTCACCAGCAAGTGTGGGCAAGGATATTTTTTTTAAAACTGAAAAGGATTGTTTCCAAAGCATGAAATCAACTGCTAAATCTATCCACTTTTAAAAAAATCCTCTATTTATACTTAGTGAATCTGCGCAAAAACCTTGTCACAAACACACTTAACTCCATGGCCTTACTGAGAAACCTCTGCTGGAGGGCTCAGACCTATACTCAAAGCATTAAGTGATCTCTCCACTCCCCTTCCTCCAGTCATCGACAGCCCTAGCCAGTCAACAAATAGATTCTCAGGAGCACACCCAGATGAATCCAAGGCCCTCATAGGAGACCTGTGTGAAGGTAGGCCGCTTAGGAATAATCACCAACTATTTGAAGGGTATTTATCATTAAAGGGCTTTGCTTTTGGAGTTTTGTTTGTTTGTTTGTTTGTTTGTTTGTTTGTTTGTTTGTTTTGTAAAAAGAAAGAAAGAGAGCGGGTTTAGAGATGCAGACTGCCAAATTCATAACTATTTGTATGATTATATATACTAAAACGTATAAATAAGTTGTCCACATAGATCTGCTACTCTCTTCCTAGACCATAACTGGATTGTTTATTTCTTGAGAGTGAGGACATTGCATTCTCATTCTTTGCTCTCATGTTTTAGCTTTCACCAACCTTTGTATAATGCTCTATAGACTACAGCATAGTGAATAAGAGCGAGGACCCTGGAGAAGACTGCCTGAGTTCAAGTCCCAGCCCCTTACCTCCGTGAGCACACTCCATAACACTTCTGTGCTTCACATTCATCAGTCGAATGTATGAGGTTGGTGTCCAAGTGGTTGCAGTCTTTGCCACTGAAAGTGGCTTGAATCAGGTCTGAACTATCTCAACTTCTGAAGAATAATAACTAATAAAAATGGACACTTCTTGAGTACTTACTGTAAATTAACTGACTTAATTCACAAAAACCACGTAACAAAGGTGTATTATGTTATATACACCTATACCAAGTGGAAAACTTAGTAAATCACTTAAAGATGAATGGTGCATAGTAAACTCTTGATTAATATTGGCAATTACTGTTAACTAACTGCTACTTGGCTAGCTTGGCTACCCTATGTATATGAGTGACCCCATGGCCCACTGATTTTGAGAAGAAAGGACCCTAGAATGGAAATGGAAATCTGGTTTCCAGTTAGTAAAATGTATTAGAGTATAGCTAATATGGAGCCATCAAAATTATTTCTCTAGTGTAGATGTGGCAAACTAATGACCACAGGAGAGAGCCTGTGGATCCACAGGTGTCTTTGTGACCAAGTGGAAAATACCTTGATGTAAAAATCAAAATGCCTAAACAAAAAAAAAAATCAAAATGCCTAAACTGTAGTCTAGTTCTTTCCTTAACTAGCTATGCGATTTTGGTGTAATCATTTTATCTCTCTGGACTTCTGGACCTGAATGTTTTCATACATATAGTGAGCAGGTTGATCTAGCAGTGCCACCCAATAGGATTCTCTGCTGTGATGAAAATGTTATGTCTCTGCAATGTTTGGTATGGCAGCCATTAGCCACATGGGGATATATTGAGCACTTAAAACATGATGAGGAACTGCGTTTTTAATTTTAATTTTATTCTTAGCTAATTTAGATGTAAACTTACATAGCTACATATAACAAGTGGCTACTATATTGGGACAGCACAGACAGTATTATCTACGATATTTTCTGATTCTGGCATTCTGTGCTTGACAGAACGTCTCTAGGAAAACCAGTATTGTTACAATGGATCTTAAGAGCTTATCTGATCTTTAGGGTCTGTGACTTTGGAAGGCAAATAAAAGCAAATTTGTAAAGAGACCCTTGAGAAGGACATGGATCTTGAGAAGTTAGGAGTGTGCTTCCTGGAGGCAGGTGAGTACTCTAATGACCCCCAGTGATATTTTCTAAGTCTTTACGTGAATCAGGTTAGAACTATCTCAACTACTGAAGAATAATAGCTAATAAAAACTGATGTTTTTTGAGTACTTACTCTAGATCAACTAACTTAATTCACAAAAACCATATAACATAGGTATATTATCACTCTTGATTTACGACTGAAGAGAGTGAGGCAAGGAAATATTAAATAACTTGTCTCAGGCCATCTAGCTAGAAAGTGGATGAGCCAGGTTATGAACCTAGTCAATGAGCTCCAGAGTCTTGTCTTGTAAAAATCATAAGAAATAACAGCACACTTATAGAACAGTGTTTAAGTCAAAAGTGCGCAGCTTGATTACTTTTTATAAGGTAAATGTGCCCCTACCATTTCCAGAATATTACTAGCATCCCAGAAGCCCTCATTAGGACCCTATTCAGTTAACTGCTCACCCCATTCCAACTAAGGATAACCACTATGCTGATTGCTAACACCACAGATAGCAGAGCTTGTACTTTAACTGCTATGTTGTAGATGCCTAAAGACAGTATTAGAAGATCATGTTCTTTTTTTTTTTTTTTTTTGAGACAGAGTCTAGTCCTGTTGCTCAGGCCGGAGTGCAATACAAACGTACAATCTTGGCTCACTGCAACCACTGCCTCCTGGGTTCAAGCGATTCTCCTGTTTCAGCCTCCCGAGTAGCTAGGATTACAGGCACATGCCACTATGCCCAGCTACTTTTTTTTTTCTTTAGTAGAGATGGGGTTTCACCATGCTGACCAGGCTGGTCTTGAACTTCTGACCTCATGATCCACCCTCCTTGGCCTCCCAAAATGCTGGGATTACAGGCGTGAACCACTGTGCCTAGCTAGAAGATTACATTCTTATAACCAAAAGAGAAAACAAACACATTTGGTGGTCTCAAATAAATAGGTAGTAAAAACAGACAATTCATAGATCAGAGAACTACTCATTCAATTTGATACATATTTATTGAGCATCTACTATGTGAAAAACATTGTGCTAAGCACTGAGTAAATAAATCAATACTAGAAAGACAATCCATAGATCAGATAGCTACTCATTCATTTGATACATATTTATTGAGCATCTACTATGTGATAAGCATTGTGCTAAGCACTTTGTAGACAACATTGATTAAAGCAGGCAGATCTCCTGCTCCATAAAGCTTTTAATCCTTGGTCCAGTTTAATCAACTAATGGGTGGCTAAGAGAGTAGAAGAAGATTACTCAGTGATCTTGGTGGTGGCAGACTGCCATAGTAGTGGTGGTCAACAGCCATAGTGACGGTGCCGAAGTGGTGCTGGTGCTCCAGAGAGGAGTTGCCCGGGCTCTGGTCTCTAGAATTTTAGCAGAATGTCCTTCAAGTCTCCTGGAATTTTGGAAAGGTGACAATTAGAGCTAATCACATGACGTTCCACTAAAAGCAATTTTATAAACAATTTCCGAATGCTATCTCTATAAGCAATAACTTAAGAAAAGTCTACAAGCTTAATGTAACCAGAGAGATTAAAACATGAGATGGGAGATGTGGGGATATTGCATGAAATAGGAAAAAAATTCAAAAGACCACCAGGGAACTCTACCTCAGCTAATGAGGAATGATTGCTCTCTGCTGACAAGCAACTGACCCACTCTAACTAATATTTTCCAGAGTAATAAAGAGGCTGATGCAAGACAGTGAAGTGTCCAGGGGTATTTCCCAACAAATTCTGGGAGATACAAAAGCAAAGAGACCAATGACAGTTAAAAAAAAAAAAAAAAAAGAAGCAGCTTCTCTGAGCTACTGTGAATTGAGCTACTTCCATCACATGTGACCCAGTCATGCCTTATGCCTGGGGAGACTTTAGTAACTGCTCTCTTATAGTTCAGGGAGAATGCAGATGGAAGTTGAGTTTTAAATGTATCAGCAGCTTGCTTTTTCCAAAGTTGACTTGATCTCTCCCTTGAAATGCATATGCTAATATGACCCCTGGGAATTGTGCAAACCTACCAACACACCACAAGGTCAGCTGTTTAGACATTGTTGAATTTCCTTAATGCTGAGAAAATAGCATGGGAGCCCTGCAGGAAACGTGCCATCACTGTGTTTCTCTTATCTGAGCTCAGTTCTCACACTAGCTGGAGCTCTTGCGTCTACTGTACAATGAAAACATACTGTGGGAACAACTGAAATTGCATCTCAGGGGAGGAGAAGGGTGCATTTTCTCCTATTACCCAACTCCATGCTATCCAACCAGTCTCGCCCATCCTTATGTCAAATCCTCCTGGCTAATGGAGCATGAGAAGCCTTAAGTGCCTCGATCTATTTATTGTAAACTGTGAAAGGGTGTAAGCCGTAAATAGGACTTCTAATCATGGAAAGCTGAGAGGAGCTGTGCAAAGGGCTTGCAGGAAAACCCAAGTCTGGAGAGCACAGCTAGTGTATGATGAACTGCAAGAGTGGCCCCAGGTCTTTTCCTATAAACAAGCAACAGGCAGACCCCTAGGAGCTTTGCAGCACCAACAAGGAGCAGCGAGGCCTGAGCGGTGAGTCTGCATAGCTCAGGAAGTTCTGACTCTATGATGAAAAGACTGAGCAACAGAAAAGCCGTGCTTCCAAATGGAAAAGTCTGCAATCTAAATCCTTTCCTCTCATTTTTTTCTCACCAGGACTTCAGCTTGAATTCAGTAGGACCTGGCAATCTTTCCACTCAGGTCTTGCTCCTTGACAAACACAGTGTAAAAACTGATGCTTAGGCTTTAAACTATGTGGAGCACACCCAAGGCTACATTGTAAAAAGCAAAGGTCTGCACAATGACCTGCTTCCCGGAGCCCTTGCAATAGTGGTTGGGAAGGTCTCAGAGCCAGCAAAATGATCATTTCTGCCTCTGTGGCTGAGGGATGGTGCTGCAAATGTGTGCTCTCTTAGGTTTCACTTCCTTCTGCCAAGATTACTCTGCCCTGCACTCTGTTCTTTTCTTCAAGGGATTGGGGGCTAGACCATTCACTCATTCACTCAGCAAATATTTATTATTTGCTATGTGTCAGGCGCTGTTTTAGGTGCAGTGCACAAGACAGACAAAATTGCTCCCTTCAAGAAGCTTCCATTCTAACAAGAGAGAAGGACAAAGACAAATAAGTAAATGCGTAGTTTAATATTAGGCAGTGATAAGTGGCGTGCCGAAAAATACAGTAAGCTGCAAGGACAGAGAGTAATTGTTAGATAAGGTGGTCTGAGATAATCCCTCTCATAGAACCCAGGCCTAATGATGTGAGCAAACCGTGTGGACACCTGGGGGAAAAATGTCCCAAATAATGGAAATAGCACATGCAAAGGCTAATAGGTGGGAACATGCTTGGCATTCAGGAGGAATAGCAAGACCAGTCCTCATGAGAAGCTCTAGGGAAAATAATAAAAGATGATGTCAGAGACGTAGGCAAGTGCCTGATCATGTAGGACTCTGGTATGGACTTTGCATTTTATTCTAGGAGGATGGGAAGCCATTTGAGCATGGTCGAGATATCATCTGTATTGCAAAACTTTGTGACTGTCAGTGGCTCTACCCACAGAATAAGACTGAGAGCCGAAGTTTTAACTGGAGAATAGACAGCCAGAGCAGGGTACGACAAGTCATAATGACCACAGCAATTCCAATGATGAAAGCTCAGTATGACAGCCAGACCAGGAGCATTCTGTGATCCAATATCCTATTCTCTGCCTTTTTTTAGAAAAGGGCCTAGTTGCCACTATTAGGATATAGAAAGACAACGGAGAGATATCATGTCTGTACCTGACTGGCTCCAGGTCCCTCCTTGCCGTGCGCAGCTAGTGTCTGCCTCCCCGCTTTCCTTGCCTGTTCTTCCCACGTACACCTGAGGCTCCTATCACAGTGAATTATATATCTTCCGCGACTGCATTATTTCTCCCTTCCTGGAATGTGCTCATTCTTCTGCCTAGAGTGACATTTTCTGCCTCATATGCCTGAGGAAACACCCACTTGTCCTTGAAGAGTCAACTTAAATAGTATCTCGTCTGTGAAGGATGTGCAGTATTTCTGCTAACGTGTCACACTCCATTGAAGTACAGACAGGTGACGCTGAATAAGAATAAATAATGCAGACTTGGGTGAAAATGCATCAATTCCTTTAAAAACATTCTTTGTTGAGGTCAAGGAGATATCACACGCCCGTGTTAAAAGAAGTAGGTCACCCTGAAGGGAATATACGCTCCTAGTGTTATTCATTGGGGTGTAGGTAACTTCTAGGGGAGGAGGAGGCACACCAGAGTGGGAAAAGGACTTTTAGGGGCTGGAAGACATTGGCTAGACAGTCAGGCATGTCTGGATAGAGCTGATTGACTCTGGTCACTGTGATTAGGCAGGAAGCAATTATGTATCGGGGTTGGTGTGACAGTTCTGTCCCTGCTTAAAGTGAATTGGCAAAAGGAGCACTGTTTCTGCTCTCCTGAGGTGAGCATTGCAGGGAAGGGTGCTCTAGCAATGAGGAAGACACAGAAAGCAGAGGTGAACAGCCACCTGCAGGTGGATAATCACCCACTAAAGGATGTGTGCTTCCACTGAATGAGACATGTTAAATAGAGGAGCTGCCCCGCATTGTGGACAGTCTTTGCTTGAGAAGAAGAAAGCTATTATAGCCTAACAAGTGGCAATCCATTGTTTCTTACAACCAAACTGAAATTAAAACCAAAGAAGCTCCCTAAGTAAGCCCAAACCTGTTAAAATTCCAAAAAGGCAACTAAACTTGGAACTTCCCCGATTCCATGCAGCAGCCGAAAGATCATAATTACTAGTTTGATAACTGGGAGGAATACTGTACATCTGTTTAAAAGACACAAGTCTGAGTCCCCGGTTGTGCCATCATTTGATTGTGATGACTGGCAAGTCACTTCACCACTCTGAACCTCAATATCCTACCTAAAAGAAAGATAATGATAGTTAACTTGCAATGCTGCTGTGAGAATTAAATAAAACGATGTATGTGAAATAACTTTGTATAGAACGTGACACGAATAGAAGTAATTTAATAATACATTTCTGTTATTAGAACTGCAATGGAATCAGCAGTATGTTTATATTGCTGTGTTGTTATTGCTAAAGAATGTAGTCAAGTTCAACGCACTGAAATGTACGCAGGGATGTACATTCTAATCAACATGTATAAAATATAAACTAAATCAACATATATTTTATATATATATATATATATATATATATATAAATTGTTTTCTTAATGTCATGTGTCGGAGCTGTGGCAAATGCAGAATGCTGGGGGAAGCCTGTAAGAGTAAATCACATTTTTAAATAATTCATTGACTTTCACATTTTGCTTTCCAAATGCTGCCTCAAAATGTTGGGTTAAAAAAAATGGCCATCTAGGTTTGGTAAAATCATCTAGACAAAAGAAAAGGCCTTTTTGGGCATAACAAGATCAGAAACTATAAATATAAAGATGGATAGATTTGATGACATAAAAATTCTGAATGTCAACAGAGCAAGAACCAAGCAAATAAATTAAAGCACAGTTGAAAGACAGATTACAAACTGGGATAAAATGTAGCATATGGGAAAGATAAAGTATTAAATTCCTTAATTTATAAATTTTTAAATAAAAAATTATGAACAAGCCAACGGAAAAAAGTTACAAGTAAAGATAATTTATCAGATAAGAAGCACAAATGACCAATAAGAAAGAATGTCTAATCTCCTCAGTGATTAAAGGAGAGTAAACTAAAATAATAAGATGCTATTTTTCATTTATCAGATGGGCAAAGGTTTAAAAGAATGCTAATACCCATTTTTGGCGAGGTTATAGGAAGTGGGCATTCTCATAAACTGTGGTGGGAATTAATTTTGGTACAAACTTTCTGGAGGGCAATTTGGCCAGACCCTTAAAAATCTAAAATATGCAAACCCTTTGACCCAACCACTCCAATTTAGAAATTTATTGTAAAGAAATGAGACAAATGAACAAGATGTCTCTACGAAGTTATTTCTCATGAAGTTGTTTATTACAGGAAATTGCAAACACCTTAAATATCCAGGGGATTAATTGCATAAGCGATAGAATGTACACACAGTGAGACATTAAAAACAATGATGTAGTCATAGTTACTGACATGAAGAGATATCCTTAATTTAAAAACAAAAAAAATTATGATACAGTAAAAAATATCAATCTGGTGATTGCTAGCGGGTGGTATTTGGGGTGCTAGTCTCTAAAATTTTCTCGATTGGTTTATTTATGTTTTGATTATAGCAAGTATATCATAATAACTACTTTTACATTAAAAGAAATAAAAGGAATTTCTAAAATAGTTTTTTTAAAGCAGTATTTCTTCTCACAAAGATTGTTTTACAACATTTTAAGTATGACTTCCTTTTTTCTCAGTAGATTCCAATGGAGACATGCTCTAGACTATTCCAACACAATAGTCTCTTGGGGAGAGCTTGATTTGTTTTCATCCTCACAGTCTGATGTGCTGACATAAAAGCTGAAACAAAAACTTAATGAATCATCCTCCCCCTAATCCTTCCCTAGGAATTCTTGCTTCCTTCTCAAATACTTTTCCACTGCTAGGACAAACCTCAGCTCTAAATCAAATACCGCAACTGCATGGAATATGCTTTTGCACAAGGCTCCTGGTCTCTTCTCTAGCTTTTGCCTGCCTTTCTCTGAGGCAACCAAAGGTCCAAGCCTGGAGTTACCTTGTTCTAAAACAGCAGTGTAATTCCATTTTTAAAAAATCAATCAATTCAGTGAAAAACCTGTTCAGTCCTAGAGAGATTACTTAATATAACAGAGAAAACATAGCATACTATTGAAGCATCTAGGTTCTAGAGCAAGACTGCATGGATTTAAATTCCGATTTTACTTTCTAGTTAACTTGCAAGGCTAACTTTAGCTAACTACTTTTTTTTTTATAATTTTAAATTTTATTATATAGGTTTTCTCAATAACTTCCCAATACAAACCAAAAAACACCAATCATTCCCAAAAACCACAGATACATAGTTGGGTCTAGAACTTCGAAGGCAGAGAACTATTAACTTGAAAGAGTTTAATTATGAATTGGTACTGTATTTCTGAAAACATTGGTGATACTGAAATAACACGCCAGTAGACAGGACCAATATGATCCTGGCAAAATGCTCATCTCACTGTTCAAGCAGCAATATTTCCTTTTACAGATGTTCTGAGGAACAATGCTTAAAATTATACCAGGATTTAAAATATCATTTTAATAAAGTATATATAAAGTGTACATGAAAAGGGGAAATATGAAATCAGGCAAAATCTTTTGACTTTTGGTATCTTTATAATTCCCCAATTATCAGGGGATGAAATATTTTTCTAGAAAAAATAAAATGATTATTTTATTTCCTATGGTGCTTTATGTATCAGAGTCACTTGCAGATTCTGGTCTGCTGTCATCTGGCCCATCACTTTCCTTTTCCCAGTCTTTCACAGAGGCTCTCATCATGAAATCATCACGGAGGATTGTCCAACCTGGGCCCTCTTCTGACTTTACTTCAGTCTGTTTGGCTTTTGGTTTCTTCTTGCTTGAGGTAGTCTCATTTGTACTTTCATCCATTCCTCTCAAAACACTGATAAAATCTGTCTTGGAAACAGTTGATATCAACTTAGTTCGCTTTCTAATAGAGCTTCCAGGTTCTTTAACCTTCTCATCAACATTCTTTTGATGCTTCTGAACAGCATTGAATAATTGTACCACACCTCTCGTTGCAATTCTCTGAAGGTTTCTCTCTGTCTCCTTGTCTTGGACAACATCTGGCTTTACTCTGCACATCATTTCCCACTCCATCCTCCTATCACACTGTTTTATTTTCTCTTGTCTTTCTTGCTTTAACTTTTCTTTTTCCTTTTCCAGCTTCTTATTTTTGACCAGAATAGTAGGTTTACTTTCAGGAGTTTTCTTGTCGAGGACTTTAGCCATGGCATCTGCCCAGCCCATATTGGTCCCAATATTTGATTCTGCGTCAGCTTCATTGTCTTCGTCACAGGGCTCAGCATCACCCTCATTGTCAGCTTCTATTGCTTCCTCATCAGAATAAAAGTAGTCATATTCTGATCCACAGCTTCCTATTATAGATCCTCCTACTATAGAACCTTCGCTATCGGAAGTGTCTGTGTCTTCCTCTTCCAGCACCGACGCTACGGCTCCGGCTGCCATTTTCATCATCTTCTTTGGGGTCTTTTTCAGATTTTCCTCCGCACTTACACATGAGTCCAGAATGGCGGCTGTCATTTTTCCCAGCTAACTACTTTTAAGCCTCCATTTCCCTATCTATAACATGAGCATATAATGTCTTCTTCACAGGATTATTGTGAAGATCAAAAGAGAAATCATATGTAAAGCATTTAGTGCAGTGCCTCACAATGCTAGTCATTAACATTATCATTTGTTTTAATTACCTGTTGTGTAACTATTGTAGTTTCTGTAGTTCAGGAATCTGGGGGTGGTTTAGCTGGGTGTTCTGGCTCTGGGTCACTCACAAGGCTGTAACCAAAGTCTCAGCTGAGACTACAGTCATTTCATGGGTAACTTTCAAGCTCAGTCAAGAGGTATTGGCAAGACTCAGTTCCTTTTGGGCGGCTGGACCGAGGGTCTCAGTTCCGTGCCTTGTGGGCCTCTCCACATGGCAGCTCACAACTTGGAAGCCTGCTTCATCAGAGTGAACCAGGAGTTAAGAGCATGCAAACAAGGTGGAAATCACAGCTTTCATAACTGAATCTTGGATGTGACTATACATCATGCTTGCCATATCCGATTCCTTAGAAATAAGTCACTGGGGCCCACTGCACACAATGGGAAAGGATTACACAAGGGAGGGAACCCAAGAAGGTAGGAATTATCAGGACCATTGTAGAAATGCCCTACCATATCATTATCCAAGTTTTCCAGGAAAATACGAACTTTTGAGAACTACGTTACATGATTTTGTAGGCTTTTATAAATCCAAACAAATTGCAAAGTGTCCAGTTGGAGCTAATGGGTCATTGTATCTGAATTCTTATCTATGCTAATATGGTGATGAGTAGTTCACAGAGAAACTCCCAGTAAACAAAACAGTGGGTACTATAGGAGTCCCCAACCCCCAGGCCATGGACTGGTACTGGTCATTCACAAGCTCACATTCCTGCCTGAGCTCCACCTCCTATCAGATCTGCAATGGCATTAGATTCTCATAAGAGTATGAACCATATTGTGAACTGTGCATGCAAGGGATCTAGGCTGTACACTCCTTATCAGAAACTAATGCCTGATGATCTTTCACTGCCTCCCATTGCCCTCGGATGGGACGATCTAGCTGCAGGAAAACAAGATCAGGGCTCCCACTGATTCTACATTATGGTGAATTATGCAATTATTTCATTATATATTGCAGAGTAATAACAATATAAATAAAGTGCTCAATAAATATAATACACTTTAATCATCCTGAAACCATCCCCCAGCCTAGTCCGTGGAAAAATTATCTTCCATGAAACCAGTCCCTGGTGCCAAAAAGGTTGGGGATTGCTGCCATAGAAATCTTCTCTGGTACTTATATTATAAAAGCAAAAGGGTTTTTCATTTGTTTTCCAAATAAAACCCAACAGCCTACCCTTGAATACATGTCTCAGCCAACTCTTGAAGGAATTAGATGCCATCAAGCTCTCAGAGTCACCTTCCTCTGAGTACAAAGGAAGGTAACCCTGTACATATGGTTCATTCAAGGCATAGTTAGTCTCTTACTGTCTTCTAGCTCCTAAGTGTCTCAGGGCTGTTGTTTTAGCTTCACAATTCACTCCAGGTTTTTAGTACCCCTATTTTCTTTGCTCATCAAAGTACCAGAGAGATTTTCTGTTACTTGATTTCAGAAAGCAATTCGGTTCTTCCTGAGTTTCTCAATTCTCTTTCCAGATCACAGAGGCAATTCTTTCCCTTTTCCTTTACAATGACCTAAATTAAAAGTGTTCATGGAGTAGAAAAAGTTAATTTTTCTCTGAATTGATTTATTAGATTCAATGCATTGCAAATCAAAATCCCAGGAAGTTTTTTAAAAATATAAGTTGATAAGATAGTATATTAGGCCATTCTTGCATTGCTATAAAGAAATACCTGAGTCTGGGTAGTTTATTTTAAAAAATTTAATTGGCTCACAGTTCTGCAGGCATAGTGGCGTCTGCTACTTGGGAGGCCTCAGGAAGCTTCCAATCATGGCAGAAGGAAAAGGGGGAGTAGGCACATCACATAGCTAAAGCAGGAGAAAGAGAGAAAGGTATGTGTCGGGGGTGCTACACACTTTCAAATGGCCATATCTCACTAGAATTCACTGTCATAAAGACAACACCTGAGTCATGAGGAATTTACACTCATGTTCCAAACACCTCCCACCAGGCCCTCCAGCACTGAAAATTATATTTCAATGTGAGATGTGGGCAGGGACAAATATCCCAACTATATCATTCCATTCCTGGCCTCTCCCAGCTCTCATGCCATTCTTACATTGCAAAGTACAATCAAACCTTTTCAACAGTTCCCCCAAATCTAACACATTCCAGCATTAACTCAAAAGTCCAAAGTCTCATCTGAGACAAGGCAAATTCCTTCTACCTATAAGCCTTTAAAGTCGAAAGCAAGTGAGTCACTACCAAGATCCAATCGAGATATAGGCATTAGGTAAATATTCTCATTCCAAAAGGGAGAAATTGGCCAAAAGAAAGGATCTAAAGGCCCCATGCAAGTTCAAAACCCAGCAGGGCAGTTATTAAAATTTAAAGCTCCAAAATAATCTCCTTTGACTTCATGTCTCACATCTAGGTCACACTGGTGCAAGGGATCAGCTCCCAAGTCCCTGGGAAGCTCCATCCCTGTGGTTTTGCAGGGTTCAGCTCTGGTAGCTGCTCTCACAGTTGCTGAGTGTTTGCAGCTTTTTCAGGTACAGGGTGCAAGCTGCTGGCGGATCTGTCATTCTCATGTCTAGAGGACAGTGGCCCCTTTCCCACAGCCCCACTAGGCAGTAACCCAGAGGGGACTCTGTGTGGGGGCCCCAATCCCATGTTTCCCATTGGCATTGCCCTACTAGAGATTTTCTGTGAGGACTCTTCCCTTGCTAGAGGCTTCTGGTCTGAACACCCAGGCTTTTCCATACATCCTCTGACATCTAGGTGGAAGCTCCCAAGCCTCCTTCACTTTTGCATTCTGTGCACCTGCAGGCTTAACACCACATGGAAGCCACCAACACTTATGGTTCCACCCTCTGAAGCAGCAGCCTGAGCTGTACGCATCAGGAGCCCTTTGAGCCATGGCTCAAGCTGGAGTGACTAGGATGTCGGGAGCAATATCCTGAGGCTGCACAGGGCAGTGGGGTCCTGCGTCTGGGCCACAAAACCATTCTTCCCTCCTACACTTTCAGACTTGTGATGGCAAAGGCTGACACAAAGTCTCTGCAATGCTTTCAAGGTCTTCTCCACATTGTCTTGGCTAGTAGAACTTGACTCACTTTTAGTAATGCAAATTTCTCTAGCAAGTGGTTGTTCTACAGCCTGCTTGAATCCCTGTCCCAAGAAAAGCTTTTTCTTTTTCTGCCACAGGCTACAAATTTTCCAAACTTATACACTCTGTTCCCCATTTAAATATAAGTTCCAACTTTAAGTCATTCCTTTACTTCCACACCTGGGCATAGGCGGTTAAAAGCAGGCAGGCCACATGCTGAACACTTTGCTGCTAAGAAATTTATTCTACCAGATACCCTAGGTCATCATTCTGAATCTCAAATTACCATAGACTCCCTAGGGCATGAACAGAATGCAGCCAAGCTCTTCACTCAGGCATAACATGTGTGACCTTTGCTCCAGTTCCCAATAAGTTCCGCATTTCAATCTGAGACCTCCTCACCCTGGACTTCACTGTCCATATAACTATTAGAAGTTTGATCACAGCCAACCATTTAACCAATCCGTAAGAAGTTTCAAACTTTCCCTCATCTTCCTGTCTTCCGCTGAGCCCTCCAAACTCTTTAACCTCTGCCTGTTACCCAGTTCCAAGGATGCTTTCACATTCTCAGATATCTTTATAGCAATGCCCCACTCCTCAGTATCAATTTTCTATATTTGGCCATTCTTGCATTGCTATAAAGAAATACCTGAGACGGTGTAATTTATTTAAAAAAGAGGTTTAATTGGGTTATGGTTCTGCAGGCTGTACAGAAATCATATCAGCATCTGCCTCTGAGGAGGCCTTAGGAAGCTTCCAATCATGGCATAAGGCAAAGGGAGAACAAGCACATCACATGGCAAAAGCAGGAGCAAGAGACAGAGAAAGAGAGAGAGTGAGTGGGAGGTGACACACACTTTTAAATGACTAGATCTCATGAGAATTCACCATTATGTAGAAAGCATCAACCCATGAGGAATTCACCCCCATGACCCAAACACCTCCCACCAGGCCCCACCTCTAGCACTGGGGATTACAATTCAACATGAGATTTGGGCAGGGACAAATATCCAAACTATATCAGATGGTTCTAAATTTATATGGAAATATAAGAACTAGAATGGCCACAGTAATCTTTGAAAAAGAAACAAAGTTGGAGAATTTAAACTACCAGATTTCCAAAATTACTGCAAACCAACCCATAGTAATTAAGGTGCTGTGGTATTGTAACCAAGATAGACTAAAAGATCCGAGGGAAAAAAGAGAAAGAGGAGAGAAATAGATACACATATACAGTCATGCACTGCTTAAGAACATTTTGGTCAATGACAGACTGCATATATGATGGTGATCCCATAAGTTTATAATGGAGCTAAAAAGTTCCTATTGCCTAGAGACATCATAGTGCAGCATGTTATGCACAGATTTGTGGAGATGCTGGTGTAAACAAACCTACTATACTGCAAGTCTTATAAAATTATAGTACAGGACACGCAAGGTGGCTCACACCTGTAATCCCAGCACTTTGGGAAGGCCGAGGCAGGAGCATTTCTTGAGCTCAGGAATTCAAATCCAACTTGGGAAACGTAGTGAGACCCTGTCTCTACAAAACAATTTTTTAAATTAGCCAGGTGTGGTGACATACACCTGTGGTCCCAGCTATTCAGGAGGCTGAAGTGGGAGGATCACTTGAGCTCAGGAGGCAGAGGCTGCAGCGAAAGTATAGTACATGCAATTATGACACTACATAATATTTGATAATGAAAATAAATGACTGTGTTACAGGTATATGCATTTACTATACTAAACTTTTTAATCTTTAATTTACAGTGTACTCCTACTTAATTAAAAAGTTAACTGTAAAATAGTCTCAGGCAAGACCTTCAGGAGGTATTCCAAAAGACATTATTATCACAGGAGATGACAATTCCATGCATGTCATTGCTCCTGAAGGCCTTCTAGTGGGACAAGATATGGAGGTGGAAGATAGTGATGTTGATGATCCTGACCTTGTGTAGCCGTAAGCTAACGTGTGTGTTTGGATCTTAGTTTGTAACAAAAAAATTTTTAAAGCAAAAAAAAAAAAAACAACCCAGCCCCTTTTTAATAGAAAAAAAGTTTATAGAAAAAGAATATAAGGAAAATATTTTTCTACAGCTATATGATGTGTTTTAAGCTAATTTTTTTCACAAAAGAGTCAAAAATTTCTAAAAATTCAAAAGTTTATAAAGTAAAAGATTACAGTAAGCTAAAGTTAACTTGATGGAAACTTTTTAAAGAAATTGAGTGTAGTCTAAATGTGCAGTGTTATAATGTCTACAATAATATACAGTAGTGTGCTGGACCTTCATACTCACTCACCAGTCACTTACTGACTCACCCAGAGCAATATCCAGTTCTGTAAGCTCTATTCCTATAAGTGCCTTGTACAAGTGTGCCATTTTTTATTTGTATAATGCGTGTGTATATATATATAGAGAGAGTCTCGCTCTGTCTCCAGGCTGGAGTGCAGTGGCATGATCTTCGCTCAATGCAACCTCCGCCTGCCGGGCTCAAGCAATTCCCCTGCCTCGGCCTCCTGAGTAGCATTTTCTATGATGAGATATACAAATATTTACTATTGTGTTACGATCGCCTACAGTATTCAGTAGAGTGCCATGCTATACAGGTTTGTGGCCTAGGAGCAATAGGCTGTTCCATATAGCTTAGGTGTAGCAGGCTAGGTTTGTAAGTACACTCTATGACGTTGGCACAAGGATGAAATCACCTAACAATACATTTCTCAGGACGTATCCCTGTCAGGTGATGCATGACTGTATACAGATATCGATTTTCAACAAAGCCACTAATAAAAATCAATGAGGAAAGGAAGGTCTTTATATTAGGTTGGTGCAAAAGAAATTGTGGTCTTTGCAATTTGAAGTAATGGCAAAAATTGCAATTACTTTTGCACCAACCTAAATAAATGATCGTGGGAACAGCTGGATATTCAAATGGAAAACAACGAACCTTGACCTCTTACTCACATCACATCAAAAATTAATTTGAGATAGACATAAACATGAAAGCTAAAACAATAAAACTTCTAAAAGAAAACATGAAAATATCTTCACTAGCTTGAAACAGGAAAAGAGTTCTTAGACACTAAAACATTAATTACAAAAGAAAAACTGATAAATAATACTTAAAACAAATTCACAATCTCTGCTTATCAAAAGACACTAAGGGAAAAGATAGGCCATAGACTAAGAACACATTTACAATAAAATATCTAACAAAGGTGTATCTATTCCATCAATCATACTTCTGTCTGAAATCTATCATATTATTCCAGATATGATATCTGAAATCCAGTAGTTTAAGTTCTCCATGATAAATATCAGGAATATATTTTTAAAATTAGTAATAAAAAGATGAGCAACCCAGCTTCAATATGGGCAAAATGCCCAAATAAGCACTTCACAAAAAGTAGTATATAAATAGTCAATAAAGTTATTAAAAAAAATGCTCAATATTATTAGTCATCATTGTAATGCACATGAAAACCACAATGAGATATCACAACACACACACCAGAATGGTCACAGAAAAAAGACAATATCAAGTATTGTCAAGGATGTGAAGTAAGTGGAAATGACATACATTGCTAGTGGGAATGAGACTGTTGCAATTACCTTGAAAACATGTTTGGTGATTTCTAATTAAGTTAAATAAACACCATCAACTCCTTGACCTGGCAATTCTACTATTAGATGTACAATCATGATACATGAATACATATGCCCACAAAAGACTTGTATAACAATGCTCATGAAAACTATATTTATAATAGTAAAAAGGTAGAAATAGCACAAATGTTTATCAATAGGAGACTGGACAAGCAAACTGTAGTATATACAATGGAACTACCTACCATGTGTGGAATACCATACAGCAATAAAAAGAAATGAACTCATTGGCCTATAACAACATGGATAATTTTTTTTTAATTACATTGACTGAAAGAAGTCAACCACTGTGGAGTATCACTTTTAAAGTATATTTGAATTTCAACAACAGGCAAAACTAATTTCAGAGATAGAAGTAAGAACAAATGTTACCCTGGGCTAGGAAAGCGGGGTGCCATTGACTGGAGAAGGTCAGAAGCTAACTTTCAGCAATGACGGAAATGTTTTAGGTCTTAATCTAGCTGATAGTTACGTGAATATATAAATACGTAAAATGTATTTGAGCTGTACACTTAAAATTTCCACATTGTATAATATAAAAATTGTACCTCAATAAACATTGAAAAAGTTAAAATAGTATTGGAAATTCCTTTTCCTAATCAGAATCCCCTACTCCACTTCCGCTGAACCCGCTCCAGAAAACCTTCGACATTCCACTATGTCCTGTTTGGATAAGTATATCCTTTAATCCTTCTTTGTTGAGGTTACGGAATAATTCACTTACCCAACAGCTTGGAAAGCATCCACCATATACTTCACAGAGTGGAGTTGGATTTGTGGAGCTACAGATGGGAGACAACCACTTTATCCCTAGAGCATACATGCCCCAAAATTGGCTCAGGGCTGGCAGTCTGGGCTCCTGAGTGGAACACAGGAGGAGGTAACTCCCAACCATATAACCAAACTCCTGGTTCAACTACAAATTCAGGAGCAGGTACCTCACACAGGGGCAGGAACATGAGTGGGAAGGCGAGAGAGCCTTGCTGTGGCTTCATCCCTTGTCCTTTTTCTCATGGACTTGCTTGACAGAATGTGTGGTGGGTGCTGGGGAGGAGGCTCACCTTGACAGGCAAAAGGCTGACAAATCACCTTCAAAGGAGTTGAGATAATTTGATGGGAATCATTTCTTCTCTGTGGAGTACTAAAGGACTGATGTAGGGTAGTTGACTAACTGAGGGCAGTGTTGGAGCCAGCTTTCTATTAAAGGAAGAAGGTTAGGAAAACAGGTTTCCCATGCACATGGGAACATGGGGTGGGTAGGGGGCTTAATGTGTTTCCAGGGTCTGTGCTGGCTGAGGGCATCTGATAGCACTGTCTTCAGAGAAACTCTCCTAAATATTTTCCAAGTTTCCTATTTTATTTTATTTTATTTTTGAAATGGGGCTTCACCATCTTGACCAGGCTGGTCTCGAACTTCTGACGTCAGGTGATCCACCCACCTCGGCCTCCCAAAGTGCTGGGATTACAGGCGTGAGCCACTGCACCCGGCCCCGAAGTTTCCTATTCTATAAAGAGAATTAGACCCAGGTGCTAAAGGCACAATCACATCTTGTTTGTTGTTCACCAAGGATTGTATTCACTGTTTCTAAAGATCCAACAGCCAAGGTTTTTTTACAACAATTTCAGGCTCCAATGCAGAGAAGCCATTCTACTAGGAACAGTAGAATGGGATTCACCCAAGTTTTTACATAACTTGGGTGAATCCCATTCTACTGTTCCTAGTTCCCTGTCTCGTTATTCTCAATGTCTAAGGTAAGTGAGGATGCTAATATTCTCGCTTACTTAAATATTTATAACCTTACACCAAGAAATACCAACAACTTTTTAAACATTATTTACTTATGGCATTTTTATAGTTAGGTACCTTGCTATTTAAGGCTTTCAGGGGCAAACACACACACATAAAAACTGTTTTAATCGACTTACAAAATAAAAATTTAAACAAATTGTACATAGAATACTCAAGTTGATTTAAAAAGTGACTAAAAACACAAATCAACCCTAAGTGAATATCATTTCCTTTAAAACAATACCTAGGAAGGTACTTAATCCAACAAAAACTCCTGTTTTGCAATTGCCCCTAGAGCTAGTTCACAGCTGCATGTAACACAATAACAGATAAAATGAAACTCATTATTTTATAATTATGTTAATTAAGAAAGATATTGGCCTAGCTTACAACAAAAATCAAAACCACCCTTAACAAGGATGATTGGCCAGCACTGAGTCAATGGCAAAATATCCAGTTCAAAAGTGTGATTTTTTTTAAAAAAGCTGTGGCAAGTGACGGCCGCATTTACAAAAACAGGTGACTTGTGTCTCAAGCTTGTCCCTTGTAGGAGACAATCGTCATTTTTGATAACAAGACCTTTCTGTGAAATAAAACAAGAAAATAAGAGAAACCCACTGAATCTCATTGTGTTGTTCTCATTCCTTTTGCAGGTGAGTGCATACTGTATATCGTGCCATTGTTCCTTGAATGATCCCTTTTCATTTAAAAAAAAAAACACTTTGTAAATTTTTTTCCCATTACTAAATTGCTATAAATTAATTGAAGAATTCAGAAAACACAGAAGAAAATATGATCATCTATTATTCCGCCGCTAAAGATTCATCATTTTAAAGGTGGGTTTTGTATATTACCTGAGAAATGATTAGAATAAAGCTGAGATGGCCATGCTTGTTCAGATCTCAAATAATGGTTTCCAAATATATGAATGCCTTTGGCATTGGGGATTCTTAAATGTTTTATCATCTAAGAAGTAGTGCCTTCTCTAGATCAGAAACCTGTGTCCCACAAAGCAAAGCAAACCAAGAGTTACTCGTTTTTCCAGGCAAGTTGGCAAGAGTGAAACAAAAGAGAAGGTGATACCCATTAATTTTCCCTTCTGGGTTTTAGAATGGGAGCCACTGCAACCTTTCATCCAATAGCCATGGTCATGGCCAAAGCCAAGCAATCCTGCCAGCTTTGGGCTCCAGAAAAGAAGAGCTTCACTCTTCCCAAGATTTACCTGTGAGGACCAAGGTAAGAAAGAAAACATTCTTAACAAATAGCTGCCATAGTCCTAAAGTCCAAATCTAAGTTTACTCACGAATCATTGTACTTGCAAGCCAACCAGCTATATTGCTAGAAATCCATATGAAACTCATTGAAAGGGCATTTCTATTTACCACCTTCTTGGATTCCTTTGGCCATTCTGATGTCTCTTTCCTGTGCCTCAATCACTGAGCTGGGTACTGACTTTATGGACCTGAGACAGAGAAGGGTGAAATCTGGGTTGACAGGGAGACTTAGGAGACACCAGAATGTAGTGAAGTCTATAGTAATTGATGGAATAATTCCTCCAAGACAGAACATGTAGAGTAGGAAGAGGAAAAGACAAAGATGGAGATTTGAGGAATCCTTGAAGTCTGAAAAACACGGTTTGTTCATAGGATTTAGGGACAGGGAGCATGGCATGCACAGTGGTACCCACATGGTGAAAGCATTCTATGTGATCATTATCTGTTATAAAACTGACTCCTTTATATTGAGCATCTCAATGGCAGGAACTTTGTCTTGTTTATCTTTGGGTCTTTCTTAGCACCTACTAGTGCTTAATTGACGTCTAGAGGGGAAGAAGAAGAAGAGAACAGAAGCAGAGAAAAACAAGAAAATAGAAAACAAGGAGTGGGGACATGGAAGACAGGCAGAAGGAAATCAGCTGGAAAGGTAATATGCCACAAGGATTCTCTGTCTAGCCTGCTTGCTAGAAACCTGGAACTTCAGTGTGGCTAAGTCGATCTCTGAACCAGAAGAGGCACTGCTGAGAAGCCTGGATACAAAGTATTTGAATGCATGTTTAGCAGCCTCTATTGCTGGGGGAACTGAAGGCCAACCCCAGGAAACCAGCCTGCAGAGTAGAAACAAACAGTGTGCAGTGTTGTTTCTAGATCCACACAAGAAATCTATAGTAACTTTAGTAAGGTCAAGGCTTCTGACGTGAAGATATCTTCATTGGTTCTTTGGACTGCTTAAAGAGAAGACAATAAAATAGATCTTGAAGACTCAGTTGACCCAATACTAAAAAGAAGCCACTAAAGATTTGGTAGCAGCAGATAATCACTTGTTTGTGATTATATGTCATGCTGGTGCACTGGCTTGCAGGAGGTAAGACTGTGAGGTGGCAAGGAAAGAGAATAATGGTTCTGGTTCACAGAACATTAATACTGCATTGATAGCAATGATGGCAAATGGTATCTTCCCAAATGGCTGCGGTCTGCATCTTCTAAAATCTACTATTTATTTTCTTCCAATCAAAATTTATCTCCATTTGACTTTGTAGGTTCTTGAAGCTAATAAATTGTGGAACTACTTGCCTAGAAAAATATTTTTCGTAGAAAGAATTGTAATCTAGAGGAAACACTCACTGACTGAATTCCAACAAACCTGTCCCATGATATGGTTGAGTTCTTGCACTCTGCCCAAAGCCCAGAGATTTACCATGAATAGAAACCATTCTAAGTTCTTAATTCAACATTCTTGTAACCTAAGTTCTTAATTCAACATTCTTGAACTGTGTTACAAATTTGGTCCTTCCATAGGAAGGTGGGGTAGGGGAAAGGGAGGGTTAGAAAAATCTTTTTATCTAGCCATACTTGAAATGTTTTGTTTAGTCTGGAGAAACCCAAATGATATAGTTCTTCAGATTTTGTAGTTTTCATTTTGACTGTGTTTGTGTATGATATGTGTACCAAAAAACTGTCAAAGTTCAAAACTCATTCTAGAGCAATTTAAAGTCTGCTCATGCTAAACAATGAGTTAAAATAATGTGTTGCTTTTCTATAGTTCATTTCAAGCACAACATTAAATCTCTGGGTATTTACAGAAAGTTCTGCAAGAACTCAGTCAGACAATACTTGCCCCATTTTCCCAGTGGAGAAATATTTTGATAAATCACATAACATGGCCTAGTCTTTTCGGTACAGTCTTCATTCCCTGCCCAGTTTTCCCCGCTATTCACCTTCCACCAACTCTCAAGAAGGGCATTAAACATCAATCATTTATCTAAAGAATTCACACACACACACACACACACATAAGCATAGATATCCATATTGAGAAAACTCAATAAGTGATTTAAAATTCAGTCATATTTTCTAGGCTATCTAAAAACAGAGGGACAAAAATGTTGAATTCTAATTCAAGGTTCTAATCCCTAGGGAAGAAAATATCCTCCAAGTAACATCTCAAATTTTACATCATAAACTGAGAATGAGAGTCCTTACTTTGAGGACACGTGGTCAAGTAACATCTGGACCCAAAATGATACACAACTTCTGCTTTTGTGAAACTATGCAATGTGTATACCTATATATCCTGTGAGCTTCTTAAGGCCAGAGTTGATACCTCACACTTTTTGCTTCTTCTATGGCTCCTAGCCCAGGAAAGGATCACACTGCATAAATGATATTGGGTAGTGATGACGAAGGCATAGCCTGTGGAGTTTGAGGTTGGACCAAGTTGTGGATCTGCCACTGACTACTTTGAACAATAAGTTACTTAAAACTCATTTCCCCAACTGTAAACTAGTTACATGTATGATGATATGATATACGCCATAGATTTGCTAAATGATTAATTGAGATAACATGACAAGCGCAGAAAAAGTATTAGAGTTTAGCGAGCCTTCCATAAATATGCTCTAATATCATTTATTATAAAGAATGGTTTTGAACAATTGTTAAATAAAATGATTGTTAAATAGAGAGAAAGTTAAAGTTTCTTTTTGTTAGGGTAAAATTACTTGTATCTCTTATCAGTCTAATTTTTTTTTAAAAAAAAGATAGAATAAGAACAAACATTTACTAAGCAACTTCTGTAAGCCAGACTCTGAACTAGGTCCTTTGCATCATTCATTTCGTCTAATACTCATGATAATGCTGTGAACTAATATTATGTCATTACTTCAGCAAGATTACAAATGAGACAACTAAGGCTCAGAGAGAACAACCCTCTTAAGATAATCCCAACTTTTACATATTAGAGTCAGGATTTGAACAAAAATTTGTCCAACTCCCAAGCTACTCATCCTTGTTGTCAAGTTCAAGTAGAACTTAAACCCAATGTTTTCAGAAATTTCAGCTATTGTGGCAATTCCTAGGAACTGGGTTGAGAGAAGAGATGATACAGTGATGTGCTCCTCAGCAAACACAAAATATCTGGCATTGCCATTATAAATTAAGAACACAGAGTAGCAATACAAGCACCACAGGAAAATATAAAAAGATAGAAGTCAATAAAATGAGAATTAGAAGAATTTAGAAAAAAGAAGAAATTATAGCCTCACAAAAATGAAGTTCACATTAGATGTAGCACCAAGGAGACTAGACCATGATGCAAGCATAGTAAAGGACATGGGGAAGATGCTGAGAAAAGCGAGGAAAACAAAATGAAAGTAAACAACAAACAAAAAGGCTAGAGGAAAAGATACAGCTCCTACATTTCTTCTAAATATAGAAGAAAATATGAGTAAAATGGACATCCCTGAAGAAGATATCTTATGTAACTGAACAGTAAAATATTTCAAGATACAACTCAAAGTGTTTTCTGCTTGCTATCTCATGTGGTATAACTCCAGGGCAAGGCAGTCCTTATGGGAGAAGTCTGACATTCTCTAGGGAGTTAAATCAAACTGAGCTTTTCTGATCCACTTTCATCAGCACTCTGAGGAGTGCCACATTTTGTATAATAAAATTGATGTTTTGGGTATAAAAGCTATATTTTTTCCAGTTTTTTTTTAAGGGGACTAATTTAAATCCACAGATTAAAAGATATAACTTATTCTTAGAAGGGAAAATTCAGAGAACAATTGTTAGATCTTAAAAAATCGTTTTAGTATCCTCGAAAAACTATCAAGCCACCTACAAAGAGTGAAAAAAAATCAGTGTTAGAAAGTAGTAAAGCAATGCCATCAATGTCCCCAAGGAAAAAAAAGTGTGACCCAAGGATTTTATTATCCACCAATAGAAGGGTAAAAAAAAACAGGTAAACATTTCTAAAAATGCAAGAGCTTAGTGACTACAGTTTTTTTTTTTTTTTATTTGAGGAAGTTACTAGAAACAAACATTATTCAACCAAAGGAAAAATAGAAAGTCCTCATGAAAAGCACTGCTACTTCTTTTGTGCATTTCATCCAATTAACTGATGGAAAACAACTGGAACAAATGTGGGTATTTTATTTACACCACAGAATGTAAATATTATAAATCCTCAGCATGTATACGTGATATAACTAATAAAAATTTTAAAGTAAAGGAGAAGGGGAGATGTGTGATGGTTTAAGTGCCCTGAGTTTTGCTTTGTTATAGCCAGGGTTAAAGACACCAACCAAAAGTCCAGCAGAGTGGACCCTGAGAGCCAGGACCACAGGTGGGAGTTGTAAGTAGTCCTTTGCCAGGAGGCTTCCACAAGATAGGTGTGGTGGGAAGGACTCAGAGAGGGAATGCTGAGGAACCTGCAGCAATGCCCCCTGAAAGAATCAGCTTTTGAACATCTGCTGTACCAGGCTGGATCCTGAGAAGAGACCCTGAAATAAGGGTTCATGTACAAGTGATTTATGAAAGAAGTGTACTCAGAGAACCTGGTATGAGACTGGGGAAAAGAGGACGGGGAAAAGAAGCAGCCAAGCAAGAGTGAGATTTCAGCAAAGTCCCAGCCTCAGCCTGATGCCTGGGGAGCTCCAGCATAAATTACATCTCAGAGATAGTCCCACTTTGTGGAAAAGGAACTAGCTTTCCATCCTCCTATTCCAATTAGTCATTGGTTGGGGGGTTCGGGGAGTGGCTGGAGACAGAAATCCCCAGACTCCCAGGTACATCCAGATCTCCACACCTATTGGTAAACAGGTACCAGTGGCCCAAAGGCATTCCTCTAAAGAAATCTGCAAGTTCAAGCCACTCCAGCCCTCCAACCAGAAGAGCCAGAGATAGCGAGTCTGCAGGAACCGCGGAGGACCAGAGGGTTTTGGAGCAGGAGTGAGAGGTAGCTTAAATGATGGCTTTTGGATTGTGATTACAAACACATATTTTTTAAAAAAATCATTTAATTCAAAATATTTTAACTAGTGTGGTAAGTAAAGCAAATAGAAAATCAAAATAGGAAAGTAATGTGGAGCCAGGCATAGGTTAGTTTACTAAATACATGGCATAAAGTCTGATAAACTTGCTATGGAGCAGAAGGCAAATTTGACTCTAAATGTCTGGTTACCAGCATGAAGAAAGAAACACCATGATTTCCAGTGTTCATCCGGAAAAACAAACCATTTGCTCAGGACGAACAAAGCTACTTCTAGAACTAAAACCAGAGTTAAATTTCTCCTATGGATTCTCTCTTTTGGGTCCCAAAAAGTAGTGAAGGATACCTTCCCTAACCTCATTGTTATAAACACAGGGCAAAACTAAGAGGGTTGCCAATCTTACGATGTTTATTATTGTTAGTACCAGGAGCTAAAGGTGATATGGACCAGGGCGCATTATTGGCTTTGTAGGTGACTTAAGAAAATCATGGCAATTATTTGGCTTTAGTGGGAGTAATGAGAAGAAAATTAAGTGGTCTTGTTACCAGCGGAAGAGATCCGAGTTGCCGGCGGTGAATCCATACGGGCCCACAGCAACTTCACTCCTTCCTTTTCAGAAGAAAGAATCTGACTGAGGGGGCATATGGCAGCAGAGGAGAGCAAGGCAAGTTTCAGGGCAGGAGCAGAAGTTTATTTAAAATGCTTTAGAAAAGGAACGAAAGGAAAATTTGCTTGAAAGAGACCCAAGTGGATGCTTGAAAGTCCAAAAAAGAAGAGAGCAAAAGAAGACGGCAAAAAAAGAGGGGCCTTTATCCTTGATCCTAGGACGTTATAGGCTCTCCTCTTTCCCGTGATTCCTCCCTGAGGGTGGGGCCTTCCACATGCCCAGCGCTTTCCTTACCCTTTGGAATTGAGCACGCACAGCTTATTTAGCGAGTTATGCACATGCCCAAAGGAGGCTTTCTTCCCTTTTCCGGTGGAGTGTGCCCCCGGAAGATCATACCTCACCATTTTTGTCTCTTAATATACATGCCCAGGAAGTTGCTTCCCCCTGGGGCCTGCATTCAATTCACATTTTGATGTTAACAGGTGTGGACCATCAGGAAATGGCCTCTCCCTGGAGCTGCCAAATATGCATTTTTAGAGAGGCGATGCAATAATCACCAAACCATCACCGGAGATTTCTAGTGGGTGGAGGGAGAACCCTCTCCTGCCCTACTCATGCCTAACTACCTGTAACAGTCTATGGCCCTGAATCATTTGGCTGCTCCTGCTTGAAATTCACTTAATCTTCAGAGTCAGATGCACCCAGATGTGCATCAAAGATTAAGGTTCACAACAGGTTGTGTTGAGATAATATTTGAGCTTTGAGGCCTGTGCATTATACACCTGCACAGAATGTTCACCTAATCATATTTACTACAAGCCAAAGTGAATGTGAATCACCTACGACTACTTGTCTAAGTGAATGGATAAAATTAGAAAGACTGACCGTACCAAGTGCTGACAAGGATGTGGAGGAACTGGAACTCTTACAAGCCACTGATAGAAACACCAAATGGTGTGACTACTTTGGATAATAGTTTGACAGTTTCCTTAAAAGTTCTGCACACAGCTACCCATTCTACTCCTAAATATTTACCCAAGAAAAAGGGAAACTGTGTCTATACCAGACTTGTATACAAATAGTAGCAGCTTTGTTTGTAATAGCCAAAAACTGGAAGCAATCCAAACATCCATCAACAGGTGAATGAACAAATCATGACATGTCCATACAATGGAAGGATAGTAAAGAGAAGTTCACTATTGATACATGTAACATCAATGGTTGAGTGGTTCTTATGTCTCAAGAACTTTACACTCTTTCATTTAAGTCCCCTGTCTGCCCTATAAGGTAAATACTATTGTTCTCCTCTTTGTAGACTTGAGAAAACTGAGGATTGGAGAAGATGAACAACTTGCCTGGGATTGCCCAGTTAATGAGTGGGTGAGACACAGACCAACTCAGTCTGACACCGAGTCCTCACACACACTGTGTGTAGCAGGGGCTGGACTACTTTGGGTTCCTTGGACCCATGAGCCCTTTCAAGGTGAGGCAGTACCATACAGGAGATGACCTCCAAAAACGAGAAGGAGCTCGGGGATGGTGCAGAGAGGGCAACTTTGAAAAAGGAAGACATTTTTTTCCTTTCTTTGGATAATGCCCCAGATGACTCAGCCTTTCTCCTCTCTCCGCTCCAAATCCTCAGGTCTTAATCGTGATGTGTCAGATCTGGGGACCTGTTGGAGTGCTCCCCAGAGAGGTGGACCTTCTGTCTCAAAGCACAGGTTAGGACAAGTAGCAGCTCCACTTGGGCATCTATTCCTGAAGCGAGCTGCAATTTGATATTCTTTTACTGTTTACTTCTGCTTTAATTACAGGGTGGGAGAAAGAGCTCCTAAGGTTTGCCAAAAACTTGGGTGATTTTTAAAAAGTCCTTCCTTGCTTTCCAATTGTTCAGCTCTGCTGGGAAAGGCAATAGGAGCGCTTTTGGAACTGAGCTCGCTGCTGAGTTGCCAGGGTTTGGAGATCTCTGCAAAGGTCATTGTTTTCTGTAAAGGTCATTGTCTTTTCATGAAAACCCCGGCAAAGCATGCCAATGCAGGAAAGCCACCAGCTTGCCAAATGTCCGGTGTCCCAGTCACCTGCTCTTCCTGCCCTAGGAAGGATGTGAGATGATCTCGGGAGTAAAGACATCAGATGGGGTTTGTTCCTTTCTTGCTCTTAAATCAGCTGCAAAATGCACGAACAAAGCACACACAGGATGATTCTCTGAGCCCTGTGCCGCCTCCTCGTTAAAGGCCAGCAGCTGCTGGGTGTTGCACAGAGCGAGATAAGCAATACGGCATTTGTGGCCATTCACATCCTGAACGTAGAGCATTGTGTTCTCAACGGAGTTTCTGGGGCTTCAAGCCCTGAAGAATACCCAGCAAGTGAAAATACAGAGAAAGGGTGTGCTCTGGACAGGGATCCTTGGTGGGGTGAGGGGGTACACAGCAGGAGGGGCAGGCAGAATCCAGCCACCAAGTCACAAGTCACTAGCTCTTCAGAAAAGTGGCTCTGCTGATGGGAGAATTAGGGCAGGGTGATTTTGGCAAGCCCCATGTTGTGTTAGCTGCGCACACTTTTTCTGTCCTCTTCTGCAGCCTCTTCACGACTGGGTGGGGGCTTCTTTTCACATTTCACGGAGAGGCTGGTTCCTGTCAGATGTTCAGCAAAGGGCTTCCACATTAGGTTTATCAAGCACACGCAATTCCAGACACAACACGGGGCCCATTTAGTTTGAGAAGATTCAAATGTGCCGTTTCCTGCCATTGGCAGCGTTTTCACTTTTCCTCTTTCCTTATAGTTTTCTCACATTACTTGAAGTGACTCTTACCCTTATCTTTACACTGTGTTTTAAAGAAAATTACAGGCGGTGGCTGACGCCTGTAATCCCAACACTTTGGGAGGCCAAGGGGAGCGGATCACAAGGTCAAGAGATCAAGACCATCCTGGACAACATGGTGAAAGCCCGTCTCTACTAAAAATACAAAAGTTAGCTGGGCGTGGTGGTGCACGCCTGTAGTCCCAGCTACTTGGGAGGCTGAGCAGGAGAATTGCTTGAACCAGGGAGGCAGAGGTTGCAGTGAGCCAAGAGCATGCCACTGCACTCCAGCCTGGCACCTGGCGACCAAGTGAGACTCTGTCTCAAAAAAAAAGAAAAAAAGAAAAAAAGAAAAGAAAATTATGGGTGGGGGGAGAAGAAAGGACCCAGAGTGTCACCAGGAGCACCTGACCAGAAGCCACTAAGCTGCATGAGCATGTCCTGATTGGAGATGTTCTCCTCCCCCATCGGATGCCTCTGATTTACCTCTCTGTGGGAAGATACTAATTTCAAACCCATGGCCGTAAGATTATTTCAATGACTTCCTTTTTCCTGCCTCTTGAATTTGGGCTCTTACAGAAGAGGCAAAGACCCCATTTATTTAGCACCTACTATGTGTCAGTTGCTGCCTTAGGTATTTTCACAGAATCTTCTTCCTCACAAGTCTTTGAGATAGGTTTGACTACTTCCACTTTATGTATGAGGAAACCAGAATCTCAAAGAAGTTCCATCCGTCAGGGATCTGACTGTGTCTACCAGTCCCCAGGGCTGTTAACCTGAGTCCCTTACAGAAGGAGAACCTAGCGGAGTGAGGGAACCCTCACACCCTCCCAGGCAGCCATAGCCTCGCACCAGAGCTCCAGGGTGGAGCTGCAAGTCCCAGGACTGGCCTAGCACTGGGCTTCCTCAACAGGATCCAGGATGTAGCTGCTGGGGCTGCAGCCGCCAGAAGCAGGAAAGCCAACTGGGGACAGGCAGGAGATTCAGGTGACCCATCCCAGCCCCAGGCCCAGCTTTCCTGTGTGAGAGGGAGGGTGACCCCAGGTGCAGCCCACAGACCCTGTAGTCAAAGCCCTCTGAATTTAGTTTCCACATTTCAGCTTCCACACACCAAAACTCTCAGCTAGCCATCCTGGGAGGAGCCCCGAGGTCGCTGCCTCTGGGCTGGCTGGGGCCATTGGAGGAAATGGGCCTGCACTCAACACTTGTGCACCTGCACTGGGCGTTGTGTATTTCTCCGCTGGTTGCCAGAGCAACGGAAACAACAGTGGCTGCCGAAACCCCCTGAACACCACAGCCCAGGCTGACCCTGACCAATGGCAGCCAGTCCTTGCATCTTGGCCTCTTCCTTTTTCTCTCCCCCGCCCCCCCGAAAGTATCTCCTCTGAAACCAAGAACTTAACCGGTCTCTCTCACTGAACTGAAATGGTTCTCACAGCTTGCCCAGCTCTGAGCTCTTCCTGACACGCCTGGGTTTCTAACTGTCAGCACCCCAGGGAGAGGGTGGGACACCCAGATCCAGGCATGGAGTGGAAGGTCGCCTAGGGAGAGCTCTGGGAGCCTCCTCCTCAGAACCACTGCAGAAGCTGCTTCACTCCAAACAGCCTAAGTGGGCAGTCTCCAAGGTGCGGCCCCGGCTGCTGACCCCAGAGTTTGTACTCAAACACCCGTGGGCCTGGCTACTGCCCTTCATTGGCAGATCCTGTCTCATCAGAGGCACTGGGCTGTAGGTCCTCCTTCCATGTCAGGAATGCCCCGCCTTGCGAATGCCCCACAATCACAAGTGGTCGTTGATGACACCAGCTGCTGTGAAAATGACTGGGAAATGGACAAGTCACCCTGCCCGTAAACTCACAAATGGACATCCAGGACCAGAGATGCGGTGGCTCTGAAACAAGCACCTGCCCTGCCTCAGACTGGAGGGTGCTGGGCTGCCTCACGTTGCCTCTCAGGTTGCTGTTCAAGTTGCAACCAGGGAACTCCATGTGCTGAGCTGGGAAACGGGACACCAGGGTCCTTTCCTCCATTCCGCGAGGGTCCACCACAGGAGTAATCCTTGAGGGAGAGGGAAGAGGGCACCTCTGTGCTGTGTGGTTTCATTATCTCCACAGTCCCACAAAGTAAATATAGGATTTTCCACGTGTTCAACTGAAAACATCAAAGTTCAAAAAAGGTTAAATGACTTGTCTGAGATTGCACACTGAGCAAGTAGCAGAACCAGGATTTGAATCCAGATTTCCTCTCACGCTATACTGCAGAGGCATATTTAAAGTCTTCAGTAAAGGGCTGAGTTCCTTGATTATCCCACACAATAGTCAAAATCACAGATGCCCTGTTTGGTAGGGCTGCCATAACACAGTATCACAGTCTGGGAGGCTAACAACGGAAGTTAATTTTCTCACGATTCTGGAGGCTAGAAGGCCAAGACCAAGGAGTGGGCGGGCTGGCTCCTTCTGAGGCTCCTCTCCTTGGCTGGTAGGTGGCCGTCGTCTCCTCACTAGGTCTTCATATCCTCTTCCCTCTCTACATGTCTGTGTCCTTCTCTCCTCTTATGAAGATGCCAGTCACATTGGCAATCCTGGTGGGACCACCCTAGTGACCCCATTTAACCATAATTATCTCTTTAAATACTTCCCCTTCAAATGCACTCACATTCTGAGGTATCAGAGATTAGGACATATGAATTTGGAGGGGGAAGATAAAATTCACCCCATAACAGGTACCAAGCCCTGTCTTTTTAATGCTTGGTTTAGCTCCTCTATAATGTATACTCAAACATAATAACAACATTTTAAATATAAACAAGTATAGTGGGCATTCAAATGGATCATGAAAAAAGTTTTTTTTATTAAAAATTGATTGTCTTTCTTCTTTTTCTTCTTCTTTTTTTTTTTTTTTTTTTTTTTTTTTTGAGACAGGATCTTGCTCAGTTGCCCAGGCTGAAGTGCAGTGGTACGATCTTGGCTCACTGCAACCTCTGCCTCCCAGGCTGCAGGGATCCTCACACCTCAGCCTCCTGAGTAGCTAGGACTATACACACACACACTACCATGCTCAAGTAATTTTGCTAACTTTTGTATTTTTTGTAGAGATGGGGTTTCATCGTGTTGCCCAGGCTGGTTTTGAACTCCTGGGCTCAAGCAGTCTTCCCACCTCAGCCTCCCAAATAGCTGGGACTACAGGCATGAGTAGTGTGCCTGGCTAAAAAAATTTATTTTCAGCTGTCAATCTGTTAGCACATTTTTTAAGAAAGCACTTTCTATGTACAAAACACTTTGATCATTACAATGCCATACGGTACATAGTGCCCCTACTCATTAAACTTTCACTGGAGCTGAGAAGATAAGAAGACATAGGCCCAAATAACTATCATACAAAGCAGACACGCTCTATGACCCAAGAATGGTGCCCTGTAGAGTACTGGGAAGTCCACAGTGTGAGACATCACTTCTGATTGGCATAATCAAGGAAGACTTCCTGAAGAGGGTAACTTTAAAGGTTGACCTTAATGTCACATGGGATTTTAACAGACAAAGATTGGGAATGTTGGCTTTTAAAAACCATATATTTGGATCTTATATTTCGATTTTTACCCCTAAAATTCTCTATAAAAATAGGAGTAATATTTATAACATAATCCTGTTACATGTACCTTGATCAGGAGCATCTCCAAGGAGACCAAGAAAGAAAAAGGGCAGTGTCCAGAGAAATAGAACCCAGTAGACTGCTGCACCTGAGTCTCTCTTAAGCCCATGTAAAAATAGATGAGAGGCTTCCACGTCTGCTGTGCGCTCCCCGTCCCCTCACTGGTAGCTCACGGGCTTGCAGCAGCCAGCAAAAGTTTGATACTGTTATAAGGCTGTGGTCAGTCTGATTTCTCATTCTGTTTTTTTTCTTTTCTTTTCTTTTCTTTTTTTTTTTTTTTTTTTTTGAGTCAGAGTCTTGCTCTGCCACCAGGCTGGAGTGCAGTGGCAGGATCTCGGCTCTCTGCAATCTTTGCCTCCTGGGTTTAAGCAAGTCTCCTGACTCAGCCTCCAAGTAGCTGGGATTACAGGAGCACACCACCACGCCTGGCTAATTTTTGTGTTTTTAGCAGAGATGGGGTTTCGCCAGGTTGGCCAGACTGATGTCAAACTCCTGACTTCAGGTGATCCACTCACTCTGCCAATTTCTCATTTTTTATTCAGAAATCAGGAGGGGTCCCATTTTCCAAGATAGGATAAGACATTGGGCAGACAGGTGGCTCCAGAATCATTTTACCCAAGAACAAGGTTTATCTCCATCTTCTGTGACTTTGGAACTCTGAGCCTTTTCCTTTCATTACTCTTCTGTATCTGTCTTTAACAGAGCAGATGACCATTTAAATCACAAAGCCAGCTTGCTGCACTTGGGGAAGCCTCAGGGTACAAACCAAGCATGGGGTATGTCTGATTTTGTACTAGTTCTCCCTGCTAGGAAAGCCCTTCCATCTTTCTCCCATCCAAAGTAGTTACCTCTTACTCAGCCCTCAAACCTCATCTCAAAGGGCACCCCTTCAGAGAAACCAATTCCACCCCCCCACACACACTCACATCTAGAGCAGGTTTCTCTACTATATATTCCCATTATACCTCTTCATAGTTGGTAGAGACATGCTAGTTTGTATCTCCCGTAGCAGATCTTAACTTCCACAAAGGCATGTATGGGCCACGGTTATCCTCATGTCTGGCACATGGAAGGTGCCCCACACATCATGGTGGACCAAACCCTGGGAGGCGGCAGCCTGATGTAGCAATAATTGGAGTCAGACAGACCTTAGTTGAGATGCCAGCTCCGACACTTACTGTTAATACAATTGATTACACTCCCTGTGTCTCAGCCTCCCCATTACAAAATGAGGATAATCGTATTTATTTCACTAGATGATCATGAGAAACATACAGATAAGAACATCTAGCTGGCATTTTGAGTGCTCATGCAGTGATATTAATTGCTTTACTTCCTGTATTACCTGAACTGGCTCACCACGGTCCTCAGGGAACCTTGACCCTCAGGCCATTCAGACCTTCCTTCATTAAACCCCAAAGTCCACCCTAGAATTTTAATTCAAGATTGAAAATGCTTTCTGGAGCTCTCTGAAACTGAGTTGAAAAGTTTCATTATCCTCTGTGCCTATAAGTGTTCTAAGCTGCAAGAAACAGAAACCAACTCTTTCATTTAAGATGAAAAGGAAGGCCAGGCACGGTGGCTCACGCCTGTAATCCCAGCACTTTGGGGGGCCGAGGCCGGCAGATCACCTGAGGTTGGGAATTCAAGACCAGCCTGACCAATGTGAAGAAACCCCATGTCTAGTAAAAATACAAAATTAGCCAGGTGTGGTGGTGCATGCCTGTAATCCCAGCTACTCAGAAGGCTGAGGCAGGAGAATCGCTTGAACCCAGGGGTGGAATTTGCAGTGAGCTGAGATTGTGCCATTACACTCCAGCCGGGGCAAAAAGAGTGAAACTTGAACGAAAGAAAGAGGTGGGGGGAGGGAGGGAGGGAGGGAAGGGAAGGGAGGGGAAGGGAGGGGAAGGGAGGGGAAGGGACGGGAGGAAGGAAGAAAGGAAGGAAGAAAGAAAGAAGGAAAGGGAGAGAAAGAAAGAGAGAGAAAGAAAGAAAAGGAAAGAAAGAAAGAAGGAAAGAAAGAAAGAAAGAAAGAAAGAAAGAAAGAGAAAGAAAGAAAACAAAACAAAACAAAACAAAAGAAAGGAAAAGAGAAAAGAAAAGAAAGGAGGGAGGGAGGGAGGTCCTGAAAAATAAATGGGCTGCTCCGAGTTTCTGGAATGACGCAGAGCCAGGTGCAAGGGCTGTCCCTCAAGAACGATGCCCCACATCATGCCACAGAGCTGGGCCATGAAAGACTCTGCTGCCATTGCTACTGGACACAAGCCAGCTCCAGGGACTGTGTGTGGCTGGCCCTGGATGCTAGATGCTGGATGCTGGCTATGGAACGACAGTCCTTGTTGCCTCTGGGAACTCAGGAATTCCTCCCCAAAAGGAAAGGGTTTCGATCACTGGGCACCTAAAGCACTGACGACTGGCCACCATCCCCTGGAATGTGCCTGGCTCCTATTTCCTGAGTCTTTCCTCGCTCTTCCTGTGCTAGCCTCATAGACTAAGCTCCCTAATTGACTGCTGTCCACGTACAAGCGTGTTCTAGGGGACTCCTCCCTGCCCCATATCCTTGTTCCTATATTTTCATTTTCTTTCCTCCTTTTTCATCTATTTTTATCAGTTTTCTTCCTCCAAAGTCATATGTGCCCAGCATTCTATGTGCATGTAACTCCACAGTCAGTCCATCCCACAGCTCAACTCTTTCTTATTTCTAAAGTTCAATTTATTTCAGAATTAGTCTTAACCTACGTAGAATGGGAGCAAATTCATGCTTACACAATACTTTAGGGCAGAGTTCCTTGTCTCACATGCTCACCCATGTCAATATCTGAAACAGCCAGCCTCAGTGAACATCACGCTCTTAAGATGGTCCTCAAATAGCAGTCCTCTTGGGTCAAATGAATTTAGAAAAGCTTCCGTGTGAGAGTCACAATACACATTAGGCAATTAAAGGTCTGGAAAGTCACGAAATATAGAAGCCTGTTTAACTTTTCAAGCCAACATTTCCAAAGAATATTTGACTACAAATCATCCACAAATTTTTTGTTGTTGTCTTTATAACACTTTCACATCCAAAATATGCTGCAATAAAGCTTCTTAAGATATTTTACTCAGAAGATTCTTCATGTTCCCTTCTTCCTGATAAAACTACCCCCAAGTAAATGAATCTCTGCTCAGCCTGGAGAAGGAGAACAGGGACGATGGGGAGAGGTGCCGTACTGTAGACGCTTGCTACTCAAAGAGCAGTCCATGAACAAGAAATATCACCATTACCATCACCAAGAAACTTGGGAAATGTAGCATCTCAGGTCCCACCCCAGACCCAGGAAACCAGAATTACTTTTTAGCAAGTTTATTCCTATGCAAGGTAAAGTTTGACCCATACTGGCATAGATAACTCCTACACCTAAAATCTCCAGTTCCTCATAATGAACATGTAAAGAGTTCAACTCATGCCCAAGTTTCCATAAGTTGAATTTGTTCCTCCCTTTAGGATTTTACAGAGCTCAGCATTCTTTTTCAGGGTGGGCCCACACCCTTTGGAATTCTGGGAGTTTAAGGAAACCTTAGCATTTTGTGGTTTGACCACAGAGAAGCCGAGCTGACTTCTATGATCTTTTATGAAACATCCTGTGGGGAACCTCTGGCCTCCAGCACTGAGGGATGTGCCATCAGCACGATCACTGGCACACCTGGGAGGTACTGTTGTAACAAGCCACAGCCAGGCAGCATTTAGAAATCCACTTCTGCACAGAGTACAAATGGAATTCCAAAAGGGCACTTAATTCATTTTCTGCAAAACTAGAGTCTCTCAATCACAAGCATGTGTATTTGCCAAATGCAATGTATTTTAAAATAATGTAAACTATAACCCAAAGCAATGCCGGTACCGAGGGAGAATCTTTATCGGGGGAAAGCTGGTATCTGGACCTCAGCCAGCCTGCCACCCTGTTCACCTGCATTAGGTTACAAAAGGTTCCTATAATGCCCTGCTTTGCAGAGTTGGATGTGAAGGGATTTTGAATCAAACAAACCCAGGTTCAAATACTGTCTCTGCCTCTTACCAGTCCAGTTGAGTCAATCATTTTCCTCTGTCTCTTTTAGCTGTGGGTTCTTTCCTATAAAACAGAGCGATGATGATTGGCTTCACAGAGCTGTTGTAATAAGGACTCCATCAGGTGAGCGTGGGAAGCACCAGCTCAGTGCCTCTCTGGTGCCAAGAGCTTCAACCACATTAGATACTCCCCGACCTCGTACCATTCCCAGCCCACTCACAAAGTGTCGGCTCAGGAATTCCTTCCTGTAGACATTCATCCTGAGGCGACCACTCTCCAATCCCTGTGGCTATGGAAATGACAGCCTGGATCCTCCTTCACTACCCAACCACCATGGTCACCTAGCCTCTGCCCTCCCAATTACCATAGACCACAGCTCCAGACGCAGCCTGGCGAGCTAGCAAATTACTTTCTCCACCTCCCTGACAGCCAAGTGGGACCACTCCTAACTTGAGACAGGCTTGGGAAGGAGGTAAAGGAAGAGAGCTTGGGAGGAAATGGGAGAGGCAGGGCTGGCGGAGTCCTTCCTCCACAGACCCACAGTCTGGGGTTTATACCTTCTGCTTCTGAGAAGGAATGAAGAAAAAGGAAAATTTGGTATGCTTTCCTCTTAAACCATTGAAATAAGGTAAATAAATGAACCTGTTTTCTTCTGTTTAAACTTGGAGCTGGTAGAAGTTGATTCTACTAACCAACTCTCGTGCAGGGATAACGAGGAAGAATCTTTATGGGGTGGGGGAGCACAGCTATTATTGGTAAGTCATCCATCTTTTAGAGGGAAGAGACAGATATATAACCATTGAATAACCAGACTCCCAATGACATGTGAACTGAGCCAATTGATGATTGCTCCAATGACTTGTGGCTCATTGTTAGTACCAAGGTAGCATTGTTGCTAGTCCTCCAAGCTGTGAGTGTTTTCCAGATGAGATAATGTCCTGTGGACTGAGAGTGTGCACACTAGCAATACTGACAAGGTGAAGATGAAGATGATCAGGTGAATAACAGCAAGTGGTATACAGTCAGGCCTGAGAGATGGCAAGCTTGGTTCCAGACTATCACAATAGTGAGCATCACAATAAAGCAAGCCACACTAAGTTTGGTTTCCTAATGCATGTAACTGTGATGTTTCCACCACAACATAGTCTATCGTGTGCAACAGCACTATGTTTTAGAAAGTAATCTACATACTTTAATTTAAAAATACTTCATTGCTAAAAAAGAATGTTAACAATATGGAGCCCCCAGCAAGTCATAATCTTTTTGCTTCTGGAGGGTCCTGCCTAGATGTTGGTGGCTGCTGACTGATCAGGGTGGTGGTTGCTGAAGGTTGGGGTAGCTGTGGCAATTTCTTCATGGACAACGATGAAGTTTGCCATATCAATTCACTCTTCCTTTCGCAAAATATTTCTCTGAAGCATGCAATGTTGTTTGATAGCATTTTGCCCACAGTAGAGCTTCTTTCAAAACTGAAGTCAATCCTCTCAAATGCTGCTGCTTTATCAACTAAGTTTATGGAATACTCTAAATGCTTTGTTATTTCAATAATGCTCAATGCATCTTTACCAGGGGTAGATTCCATCTCAAAAAACCACTTTCTTTGCTCCTCCATAAAAAGAAACTGCTCATCTGTTCCAGTTCTATCATGAGATTATAGCAATTCAGTCACATCTTCAGGCTGTGCTTCTAATTCTAGTTCTCTTGCCATTTCCACGACATTTGCAGCTACTTCCTCTGCTAAAGCCTTAAATTCCTCAAAGTCATCCATAAGGGTTGCAACTGGCTTTTCCAAAACTCCTGTTAATGTTGATATTTTGACCTCCTCCCATGAATCACAAATGTTTTTAATGGTATCTGGAATGGTGAATTCTTTTCTGAAGGTTTTCAATGTACTTTGCCCAAATCCATCAAAGGAATCATCATCTGTGGTAGCTATAGCCTTGCAAAATGTATTTATTAAATAATAAGACTTGAAACTCAAAATTATTCCTTGATCCATGGGTTATAGAATAAATATTATTAGCAGGCATAAATGTGACATTAACCTACTTGTACATTTCCATCAGAGCTCTTGGGTGACCAGGTGCATTGTCAATGAGCAGTAATATTTTGAAAGGAATATTTTGTTCTGATCAATAGTTCTCAATAATGGGCTTAAAATATTCAGGACACCGTGCTGTAAACAGATTTGCTATCATCCAGGCTTCATTGTTCCACTTAGCACAGGCAGAGATTTAACATAGTTCTTAAAGGCCCTAGGAGTTTTTGAATGGTAAACTAACCTCTGCTAGCTTCAAACACCTCTCACCCTTCACTGAATTGAAGAGAGTTAGGGCCTTGCTCTGGATTAGGCTTTGGCTTAAAGGAATGCTGTGGCTAGTTTGATCTTCTATCCAGACCACTGAAACTTCCTCCATATCAGCAATAAGGCTATTTTGCTTTTTTTTTTTTTTAAGTCATTTTTGTGTTCACTGGAGAAGCACTTCTAATTTCCTTCAAGAACTTTTTTTTTTTCATTTACAATTTGGCTGTTTGTAGCAGGAGACCTAACTTTCAGTATATCTCAGCTTTCAATATGCCTTCCTCACTAAGCGTAATCATTTCCAGCTTTTGATTTAAGGTGAGAGATGTGTGAATCTTCCTTTTACTTGAACATTTAGAGGCCATTGTAGGATTATTAATTAGCCTAATCTCAATATTGTTATGTCTCAGGGAATAGAGAGACCGAGGGGAGGAAGAGGGACAGGGGAGCAGTGGGTCGGTGGAGCAACAGAGCACACACAACAATTGTCAATTAAGTGTCTCACCCGGGTGTGTTTTGCAGGGCCCCGAAACAATTACAATGGCAACATGAAAGATCACTGATCACAAATCATGATAACAGATATAATGATAATGGAGAAGTTGAAATATTATGAGAATTACCAAAATATGTCACAGAGAGATGAAGTGAGCACATGTTAGAAAAATGGCACTGATAGAAACTTGCCACAAACTTTCAATTTGTAAAAGGTATATCTTCCATGTGTAATAAAGAGTAAAACAAGCTATGCTGCTGAAATGCACTACCAAAAGTGTACAATAAGACCCTTTTCTGAAATAAATACTCCACAAATAATAGAAGATTATTTTTAAAATTCAGCAACAGTCCTCAGTTTTCTGAAGTATTTGAAGAGGGTACCATTTTTACATCCAGGGCTGAAGATGGGCAGTCAAAGAATTTAACATTTGTTCCAAATGCCCACCTTCCCTGCGGAGAGGACCTGTCCATAGCTCCATTTCACAGAGCTACTCAAAATGTGGCCCACGGACCAGAAAGGTTGGGAGCTTGCTAGAAATGCAGAGTCCTAGGCCCTGGTTCAGATCTATGGAATCAGAATCTGCACTTCAGGAAGCCCTGCAGGGAATCTATGTGCTCATTATGGTTCGAGAAGGCTTGTTTTAGAACATCAGAAACCAAAGCAGTCACTGCACCAGGTTATTCTCTGGGGATGGTCAGGAAAGGCAGATTTATTCTGTCACATCCATGAAACAACTCTAAAGGGACAGTGCTCATTTGTGACATTACTCACCAGGGCAGGAGAACAGCACCTTTGTTCAAAGGACCCATGACACACTCCTGTTCACATAAATTAATGGTCCCAACTTGGTGGTGAACTATTGAGGTAGGATCAAAAACTTGCCAATGTACCCATGGAGTTGCATGACTCCCACAGAAAGCCCAGAATTGTGCTTTCAGGCTCACAAAGCCAGTAAAGTAGCAAGTTGGTTTTGGTCTTGGTCTTTCTGGCCATGCTGACAAACTTTCACACAGCAGCCAGATCATAACAGGGAGGCACTGGAAGGTGTAATGACAACAGGTCATATAACATCAGTGAAGAGGAGCCAAGGACAAAGGAAGAGGCAAGAAGAGGGAGGGACAACTTACCAGGAACTGTGAACAGTATGATGCACAGAGCTTCAGGTTTAAGGTAGGGATGGGAAAAAGTAGAGACGGGTTGACAACAAATGCTGATCTCTGGCTTTCAATAAATAAAAATTCTCATGTGTTCTTAAGGACCTTTGAATTTCGGAGCATCTCTGACAATTTATGATTCGAATATTTGATGAAATGGTTTAAACTGAACAGAAAAACTTTCCTACCAGAACATTTTTAGCAGATTTTTAAAAATTCACCCAAAGTCTCTATGCAATGTGTAAAAATAGACTTATTTGGGTATAATGTGAAAGTGAACCAGGACAACTGTGCCACTGAGATCCTGCCTCCAGCGATGCTTCTTTGCCCTCATTCTTCTCTGCCTTTCAGAACCCAGCCAGAAAGATCACAACATTCAACTGAATTAGCATCCTTCTACTTCCAAATCCTGCAGGGAGGAGGATGGTTCTGTTCCACAGAAAGCTGCAAAAAGACTAGAAAATTCCCTTGTGGAAAGGCCTGATGTTGTTTCTTACTTTTCAAGGAGTCCATTTACACTGGGAAAGGGCTTCATGTCATAAGACTGTCAATCCATGTACTTATTTAAATTTTATCTTCCGTATTTACTCATAGATCTTCCACTTCGAAATCCTTTTTCAAAATTTCCAGGAGAAAATGTGATTCTTCTCCAAGGCCACTCCCTTCTTCCCAGGAAGAAAAGGCAGCCTTGAGGGTAACAGCCTTGAAATCCCCTGACTTGGCTAACAGGAACTGAACGATGCATGAAAATGTGTGACATTTGTATGGCCCTCCCCTTATAAAGCTCCTTCACATGCATCATCTCAAGTTTCTGAAGAGGTATTAATTGTGTTTAATTAAAGCCCGAGTGATGGAAGTGGACAGAAAGTTATTTCGAGGCTGTTCACACATCTTCAGCCCCTCTTATCAAGCTTTCAGAGCTCTATTCTAAAGGTTAGGGGTGTGGGAGGCAATTATGTCTCTTCTCCAGCAGCTGCCAGAGATTACTGCCGTCAGAGTGATTATCACCAAATAATTGTTCCCTTTCTTCCCTGCTGACGGGGCAGAATGGGAACAGAGACTCATCTGAAATAGATTTTGTACTTGCTGAATGCAAGTTGGGATAGCTCAGGTCAATGAGCATCCACTGAAGTATTTCAGCATCGTGCCTGTTGACCTCAGAGAAAAATTAAAATTCATCTGATACAAAAGAGAAAATCATCAAATGTCACCTGCTGGAGGTTATGCAGATTTCTTGGAGTTGAGCAACTGTGGTTCAGACTGGAATAAGCATTTATTTCAGCCTGAAATAAACTGCCTTCTGCTGAGGCTGATGCCAGAGGATAGAAACAAGAGGAGTGTGTTCTGGAACCCGAACTCTGAGACAAGTACCTGGCTTCTCTCTGTAGTGGTAGATGTGAAAAGACAGTGCTCATGACCCCTCTCCTCCTGCCTGCCTGCCTTTACGACATTCACATGGCAGTTATTAAAATTGTCCACTTGGTCTGTCTCTGGAGCAGTCACAAAGTCCAAATTTTCCAATGAACTTCTCAGAGCTGTCATGAGACTGAAGAAAAATAGGCTATAAGCTGAGTGAAGCATTCTGAGTTCAGTAGTGCCACCTTTCAGGCTACTGTCTACCCAACAGTGCCCTAGACTGCTGGGAAGTGAAATGTTCCCCACTAACACATAGTATGTGCAATTCTATACAGGGTGGTGGGCAAGAATAAAGTAGAGTAGGTCATCATCATAATCTTTAATGTCTGGTAACATGAAGGGAGAAAGGTGGCCATCTCTTTTTTCTCCCTCATTGAGGGGCTTTGATTTCAGCCAACAAACCTGTATTATAGCCTAATGTGTACCAGACATTATGCTAGAGGTTATGGGAACAGGGAGGATCCTGGGGTAACAAAGACAAGGTCTCTTCCCTCAGATGGGTCCACAGTGTGACTCCTCTCTTTTCTGAAAGAGACAGAATTAGAAGAGTCACAGGATCAAAGTTTGAGATTTGGCTTCTCCGCTTGCTAGCTTTTGACTTTGGGCATGTCACTAGCCTCTCCAAGCCTCAGTTTCTCTCTCTCTGTAAATTGAGGATAAGGGTACTCCAGCAACTTACCTCAAAAGATTGTTGTAAGACCAAATGAAATTGAACATGCAAACCCTCTTTCTAAATGACAGAGCATCATGCGAATGTGATCGTTATAATTATGGGTCACAGCAAAAGAGCGGTTAGATTCCTAACGATGATATCTTCTACATAAACAATATCTTCTACATAACCACAGCCACTTCCATCTTCTCAGCACATGAGAAAGGCAGGTTGGCTTTCCTCCAAAAGTAGGGGTATGTTATAAACATTTGTGAGGCCCTAGTGCCAAGAGCATAGCAAGTATTCAATAAATGCTGAAAAATTGGAGTTAGTCTGGGACTCCACAGTTAGATTAGAGAAAAGAGAACCAAAGGGGCTACTCTGAAAGTGGGGGGTCAAACCATGCATCCTAATGGTCACAAACTAGTCAATTTGTTTTCGTATGTACTAATAATGTCAATATGTCAGTAGTAGGGGTAAATGTTGCAATGATTTACCATAGACCACAACCATAAGGAGTTCCTCCACCCCCTCTCCCTGCCCACTATCACCATGAGATTTTTTGCTAGGAGCTTTTATTGTTGATCAAGTTTCACTTTGACTGCAAAAGTTGTAGCAGGTATCCTGTGAAAGTGTTTGAGGATATCAGGCCCAGTGGCTCGTGCCTGTAATCCTAGCACTTTGGGAGGCCAATGTGTGCAGATCACCTGAGGTCAGAAGTTTGAGACCAGCCTGGCCTGTATAACGAAACCCCTTCTCTAATAAAAATATACAATTCTCTACTAAAAATACAAAACTTAGCCGGGCATGGTGGCATATACCTGTAATTCCAGCTACTCGGGAGGCTGAGGCAGGAAAATGGCTTGAACCTGGGAGGCGGAGGCTGCAGTGAGCCGAGATCACACCACTGCACTCCAGCCTTGGTGACAGAGAGAAACTCTGTCTCAAAAAAAAAAAAGTGTTTCAGGAGACTATGGAATCTGGAATTTTTGAATAATTGGAAGACAATTTCAAAGATATAAAGTTTGCCTAAAACAACTCAGTGTCTGATTCTAGACTGTACAGGGCCCAGCACAAAGGCTCCAGACGCAAATCAACTGTGGGGCATTGCTTTTTGAAGGAGGTAATGATGAGTGGAGTTCTAGTTAACACGCTCCCACTTTTTGACATTCAGGCAAATAGTTTAAGTTCATTCATCTACATTTTCCAAATCTAGAAATATGTGTGCCACCTTTCTCAGAATACAGTTACACACAACAACAAAAATAAACATCCCTAGAAGCCATGAGGGTTTTTTTTTTTAAGATCATATTTGTTCCTTTAGGGCAATACCAAAATTGAGCAGGGGGATGTGGTGGGGAGCTGAGCTGGGGATATTGTATAAGAGCCTAGCTACAGGCAGTTGGAAGTTGGCTCAGGAGTAAAATTCCCTGCGTGCAGCTATAAAACATACACCTGTGCTTTTCAGGGACCAAACTCAGAATGACCAAGCATTCCTTATAATAAGTCTGCACATTCTGCTGTGTCAACAGAGAAGCCCAGTTATATGTGTGAGAGGACCAGCCATGAGCTACTTGGTCTCTGCTGACCACTTTAGCAGTAAAATTTATGCCAGCCCTAAGCAAAACTCCCACAGTGCAGAAAGCTGGGGGCTGGGAGCAGGTCAGGCCAAACATGTGGTCTACACAGTCCCCTCACTCTCCTTCCTCAAGCCAAGCTCTCACTCCCCACCCACCCCCATCCCAGGCCACGCTGCAGGACAGGGTGTTCAGAAATTGCTTGAAAAGGGAGAATTATCTTGAAACCAAAGACATTCATTTAGACTTGAAGAAAGGTGGTTGCTTGGGGGAATACTGGGGGGAAAATACAACTTAGAAGAAGAGAAAAGAGGCATAAAGATGGAAGTTAAGTCAGACTCCAAATAGTTTCAATTAATACGATTTTTGGAAAGGCTCTTACATCCTCATTTCTATGGAAGCTGAGTTGGCCAAAGTGCTGAATCCAAGCTTTGCCCTGTAGAACATGCCCACACAAACATGTCCCTCCTAATCAGTCACTGAGTCCAGCCTCTCCAGACCCAACAGTCTCACTTAGGATCTCAGAATTCCAGGAAATACTAGGGATGGCTTGGCTGCCTCCTTGGTTATGGGTGAGGAAATAGGTGAATGGTGAAATGACTTACCAAAGTTCCCAGAGCTGGCGCATTTACAGTTGAGACCTCCCAATACTGTCGTCTTACAAAGGACTTGGCTTCATTGTTAAAAGAAACCTCTTTGCAAGTTACCAAGCTGTCAAACCCTGAGGAAGGATTCGCCATTATGTTTCAAATGTGTGCACCAACAGTGCTTCTGTTACATCATCACCCAACACAGAATATCTTAAAATCCATTCCAGGAATGGATCTCGTAACCAGAAAAAACCAGCCCGTTCAAAAAGGAGCACCTATACACGCAGCAGATGCCTCCCACCTGGTCTTCACCTTCTCTCAGGTCTCCCTTTCTCTCTTTTTATCACAGGCCCCCCCAGCTCTGGGAAACTGCCACGCCCAGCCACTAAGACCAAGACTTTGTGCACTAAGACTGTGTTGACAGATAAGCAGAAAAGTACAGCACTAGTTTCGTGTAGTGTTCTTACCTGTGTTTCAGTTGAGAGAAATTTCACACACACACACACACACACACACACACACACACACACACACAC
>NW_022436941.1:81601372-81671979 GCF_009761245.1 Sapajus apella | reverse complement strand
CACACACACACACACACACACACACACACACACACACACACACACTATTCCTATAGAGTAGCTAAAACCAGACAAGGCTTGAGACCCAAGCCTGAGACTGTGTTCCTAATTGGCTGCATTGACAGCAGACGCCCAGCTCCTCTGTCACTTATTCTTGGATTCTGCCCAGATGCAGCCAAACTCTCCCGCATCAAACCAGCTTTAGACTCTCCTGGGCCTGGCGATCCATGCGTTCTTCCTCATCCCTCTCCTGAAGATTCCTGTGACTATGTGTCTGGAAGCCCTTCCTGCCATGGCACCACTTTCCTCCTCTGGTCTCATTTGGTTTGTCTGACCCATTGGCTGTTTCTAATCCTTGGTGAGTTCCTTCACATGCTGCTCTAAGCTTGCCCTTTGACTGCATTACCTCCAGTCTTTCTACAAGGCACCAGCTCTATTTCCTGGCCACAAGTAGAAATTCCCTTTCCCGATGCTCAGAAGCCCCACCCACAGAATTTGGCTTCGTTGCTTCTTTGCCTCTCCAGCTCCATTGTTTGAAGAGCATAGATGACAAGGTGTAGGTCCTGTGTATGCATCCATGTTCCCATTGATAGCTCAGCCAGCATCTCTAAAGTTTTTTTTAATGATTAAGGGCCTTTGGGTTCCCCTTTGGCACTTCCTTGGAGGTGAGGACTGGCTGAAGTCCTTCATTTGGCTGTTGATCCCAGGGGAACCCAGGGAATATGAAACAGGGAAGGGAGGAAAGCTAATGAGGAGTGTGCTTAGAAGCTTTGGGCAAGAAGGGCTTCCTCCAGCAGGAAACCCTTAGGAGACTGTGAACATTCCTCAAAATGAGGGAAAGGATGCTGGGTTATTTATCTATCCAGGCCTTTCCCTCTTTGGCCAAGGGTTACTCCTTGGGCAATAATTCCTTGTACTTGCAACCTAACCTGTGTGCTTCCAAGCTCATTCTTATGGCTGAAGAATGCCTGCAGACAGAGAGAAGCAGGAGGTTGTATGTCTGCACAGCAGGTGACTACAGCCAAACTCTGGGATGGCCAAGGGGACATGGGTTGGACACCCCAACAGCATCTGCTACAAAGGTGGTTGTTGCCATCCCTCAGAATCCCCCTCTCTGTGTGATCTTCCAGAGTCAATGTAATATGAACTGAATGCTGCCAAATATCATGTACCAGACTAGACTCAGGTAATTACGAAGATGTGTAAGACAGAGTTCTTCTCCACATAGAACTTTCAGTTTGATGTAAGAGACAAACAGAAATAAAAGTCACTATAGAATTAAGAAGAATATGAGAAGGGCTATCTTAGAGGCATGAATCACTGGCTGTGAGAGCTGCGGGAAGATGAGATTAATTTTGACTAGAAGGAGAAGGCTATCAGGGCAGCTTTCCAAAGCTAAAATATTTTAAACATATGCTAAATCGACAGACATCCAATTCCCACCAAAAGCAAAAGAATAAACATTCTTTCACAGGGCCCTAAAGCCAGAAAACAGTGAGAGAATTAGAACCATTTTATCTCAATTCATAAAAGGAAATAAATGACATCTTTCAATAACACCCCATCTTCTAGAGGCAACGTTTAAAGTCAAGTCACAAGAGCACAATGTTCTTCCTGCTCCACGTTCAAATGGAGCATTTGAAATCTGCTCTCATTTGTCAACATGAGCAACTAATTAACAGTCTTGGTGGGGTTCTCAGACCCAACATGTGTGCCCCTCTCCTGCTGCCTCTGCCACAGGCAGCCACTTTGCATGTCCCTGCTTTTGAAGGACAACTTAGGAATGAGGCTGAATGAGACCTCAGCAGTTTTCCAAATCCAGGTGAAGAAAGTGAATGACTTCAGCATGAAAGACAGGGCTTGGGGGATGGGGGCGAGAGAAGAACACAGATGGATGAGTCAGCCCACGTTCGTGGAAAGCTGGGGTTTGTTGGAAGAATCTCAAGCTTTCATTTTGTGGTGTTTGGAAGCTTAATTCCCAGCTTCTAATTAAACATCTAAACTGTAATCACAAAGGTATTTCACAAGTAGTTCCTTAGATGTGGCAGGGGTTCTAAGAACCAATTTGAGATGCGGGAGGGGCAGGAAAGGTGTGGAGAGGAAGCAGGGCTGAGAGTGAGCATCCTGGGCTTCAGGAAGCTGCCTGCTGAGGAGGTGCTGGGGACCCCACACCTGAGCTCCCCGCTGGAGGGATGCAGACAGAGAGGATAGGGATGAGGCCCTGTGGTGGGGCCTTCTTATTCTTCTTGCCCAGGTCCTTCCTCCTGACTCTTCTGACTGCCCTGCTTCAAGCCAGAGACTTGGATATGCAGTTGGAGGTTTGGGAACTAGTGAGAAACAGCAGCTGTACTCCCATCATCATTCAAGTTCACATGCGGCCCTGCCCTTGCACCCTCTTAGAAAGGAGAGGCTTATGGGCAATGACAGGGAGGACATTAGGGCACAATGGGAGACTTCAAGTGCCAAGTCAAGCTATGACTGCGCTCAGCTGAGAATTCCACGGGGGCGGGAGTAGGGGATAGAAACCCTTAGACTTCTCTCATTTTGTCCCCTGCAGAGTGACTTCGCAGTGATGTAGTGTCTACATCAGCCACAACCCAACCGCTCTCCTGCCAGAAGGGAGATTTTGCCAAATACCAATCACATGCTGGCCAGGAGCACCAAGGCCCCAAGAAGAAGTGTGTGTTTTCTGGTGGGGAGGAGAATGTGGTATTCAGAAGTCCAACTCAAAGAGAAATACGGATCTTGAGCCCTTCACCCAAGGTTGCTCTGTGACTCTATTGCCTAGCATGGTTTAACAACCACACAGATGAATCCTAATAGAGAAAAGTTCTAGACTAATAGAACTTGACGCCCCAAGCAGAAAAGTTCCACATCACTGGAGTTTGAGATCCCAGTCTGGCCTGTCTCCTTTTCACTGCTCTCAAGTCATTTTATGGATAAGGGCAGGAATGGAACAATAATACGTGTGATTTATCGAGGACCCCAAATGTGCCTGCTGATGCAAAGTCATTATCTCCTCTCACAACAGCACTGAAAGGTAAGTCTTGTCATCCTTCAGTTTATGGCTGGGCTCAGCGGTCAATATTGATTTGGGGTAATTCACCCCTAATCATGCAGCTGATAGTTCTGAAGCCATCTCTGAATTGAGCTGTGGCTGACTGCAAAGCCTTTCTTCTTTCCAGGCCAACACACCGTCTCTTCCTGGCTTGGGACACAACCCATTAAATATTCAGATATTTGTGGGTGGGAAGCAGGGGCGAGGTTGGCTGTCAGCCAGACCTGAATTTGGTTCCATACTCTGCCATGGGAATTTAAGCAAGTTAGCCCTTTTGACATTCAGTTTCCTCATGTGTAAAATGGGAAACAGACTATTACTACCTACCTCTTAAGGTTGTTAGAAGGAATAAATGAGGCGAAACTCTTAGCACAATGTCTGGCACACTGTCATGCTTGGTAAATGTTGATGATCATCGCTTTTAGTGTCTAGACTCAGAGATCCCCAAGGAGGCTTTTTAAAAAAACCTGCGTATACAGAATTAGATTAATTATAATCTTTGATTTATTATGTATTCTTATTATTGATCCATGAGTGATCCTTCTTATTAGTGTATTCATTTTATGCTAAATAGCCACAAAACTACCATTCAACATGAGGACTATACCATTGACAATAATTTACAGCTTTTATATACCAAAGGGGTTTCACAGTTCTAAAATATATGTTCTTATGTATACCCATATCTACATTCTAGATGTCAGCATATTGAATATACTCAACGTTCATTGAATAATGCATGCCATAATTCATCAATAATCACTGGTATTTAGAGACCAGACAATAGACACCACACTCCGAAGTGAAATGTGAGACTACAAGGTAGGGTTTGCAAAGGCAGTATCTACAAACCAGGTTTTAGTCATGATTAGCCATTGACCACATTCAGAGTACACCCTATTACATTAAAAGGTGAATGCGCACTTAAAATAATAAGATTTTTGGAGAAAACTATGGGTGTGTTGTGAGTCCCACTCCCATTCATGGCATAGGAGTTGTGGGTGCTTTTCCTTTATCTAAAATCAAGGAAAGGTGTCATAAGCGGTCCATTCTAAGAGACTGATGGATGTGGACTAAAAATGGGGTCACAGTGGTCAGGTGTCTGTCTCATGCACAAACCATGTAAACAGTAAGTTGTAAGGGCCAGCAGGCTACCTCTCCAGTGGAATAAAAGAGGGATGGCTGCACTGTGATCTGACAGTGCGCCCAGAGGTAGTCAGGGTAGAGGAAGCTTGAAGGTTTCCCATGGATCAGATATCAGCCACAGAGAAGAGAGGGCAGGCTAAGATTACCTTGGATCCTAAACAAGAGGACTGTCTGGAGAGGCAGAGGGATGCCACAGGAAAGCAAACCACCAGCCCCCCAAGGTGAGAAAGTTTATGCCACCATCAAGAGGACCACGTGTGCTATCCCCATCTGGGCAGACTATACCTGAAGAACTTGCCAGATTCTCTGGTAGAGCCAGCCTTAACCACCTTGTAGACTCTGAGATGACTCACAACACGATTTGTCAAGTCATAATGGTCCTGCCTCTGCACTCATCCCCTTTCCTTTGCTTCAGCCCAGGAGGGGCCCAAGGCAACCTAGAGATTGAATGAGAAGGCAGAAAAAAATGCAAGGCAGTAAGATGGCAAGAAGCCAATCTTCTCTCCTCCATTGCAGGTCTGGGCTTGGGGTGGGGCAGCAGTGGTAGAAACTTTAACTTTGAAAGAAGTATACATTTTTATGAATATATTGGACTGGACATAATAATTTCTAAACTGAGACTGTTTTTCTGACTAGGAGTGACCAGATCACTATTGCTTGAGAGGGGCCAGCCACCAGAATGAATTTGAAGAGGCAGCGGGGAAAAGGAAAGTAGCTGTGCTCTGTTAAGCTCTGAGTCCCACTTGCTGAGAGTGACAGTTATAGGGTTTCAACTAAGATCCTGTAAAAATTAAGGTACAGTGCTACAAAAGTAATGAAAACTATAAAACCCAGTGAAAGAAATCGAAAAGGATACCAAATGTATTAGTTCATTTTCATGCTGCTGATAAAGACGCCTGTAACTGGGAACAAAAAGAGGTTTAATTGGGCTTACAGTAACACATGGCTGGGGAGGCCTCAGAAGCATGGTGGGAGGCAAAATGCACTTCTTACATGGGGGCAGCAAGAGAAAAATGAGGAGAAAGCAAAAGCAGAAACCCCTGATAAACCCATCAGATCTTGTGAGACTTATTCACTATCACAAGAATAATATGGGAAAGACTGGCCCCCATGATTCAATTACTTCCCCCTGGGTCCCTCCCACAACACATGGGAATTCTGGGAGATGCAATTCAAGCTGAGATTTGAGTGGTGACACAGCAAAACCATATCACCAAAAAATAAAAAGATATTCCATGTTCACAGATTAGAAGAATCAATATTGTTAGACTGTCCATACTAACCAAAGCAATCTACATATTCAATGCAACTTCTATCAAAATGCCGATGACATTCTTCACAGAAATAGAAGAAACTGCCCTAAAATTTTTATGGAACCCCAAAAGACCCAGAATAGTCAAAGCTGTCCTAAGCAAAAAGAACAAAACTGGAGGAATCACATTATCTGACTTCAAATTATACTACAGAGCAGCAACCAAAACAGCATGGTACTGGCATAAAAACAGACATATAGACCAACGGAACATAACAGAGGACCAAGAAACAAATCCACACATCTAAAGTAAACTCATTTCTTACAAAGGCTCCAAGAACAAACATTGGGAAAAAGATTGTCTCTTCAATAAATAATGCCGAGAAAAATGGATATCAAGATGCAGAAGAATGAAACTAGACCTCTATCTCTCACCATATACAAAAAAATCAAATCAAAATGATGAAAGACTTAAATCCAAGACCTCAAACTATTAAACTACTACAAGAAAACATTGGGGAAAATCTCCAAGACATTGACCTGGGCAAAAATTTCTTGAGCAATACCCCATAAGCACAGGCAACCCACACAAAAATGGACAAATGGGATCACATCAAGTTAAAAACATCTACACAGCAAAGGAAACAAGGAACAAAGTGAAAAGACAAACCCACAGAATGAGAGAAAATATTCACAAACTACCCATCTGACAGGGAATTAAAAACTAGAGCCGGGCGCAGTGGCTCACGCCTGTAATCCTAGCACTTTGGGAGGCCGAGGCGGGTGGATCATGAGGTCAAGATATCGAGACCATCCTGGTCAACAAGGTGAAACCCCGTCTCTACTAAAAATACAAAAAATTAGCTGGGCATGGTGGCTGTAATCCCAGCTACTCAGGAGGCTGAGGCAGGAGAATTGCCTGAACCCAGGAGGCAGAGGTTGTGGTGAGCCGAGATCGCGCCATTGCACTCCAGCCTGGGTAACAAGAGCGAAACTCGCCCCCCCCCCCAAAAAAAAAAAAAAAAAAAAACTAGAATAGATAAGGAGCTCAAACAACTCTAGGAAAAAAATGTAATAATCCTATCAAAAATGAGTAAAAGTTTTTAATAGACATTTCTCCAAAGGCAAACACATAGAAAACAGGTATATTAAAAGGTGCTCAACATCACTGATCATCAGAGAAATGCAAATCAAAACTACAATGAGATATCATCTCACCCCAGTTAAAATGGCTTTGATCTGAATTTACGCAATAACAAATGCTGGTGAGGAGGTGGAGGAAAGGGAACCCTCGTACACTGTTGGTAGGGATGTAACTTAGTATAACCAATATGGAGAGCAGTTTAGAGGTTCCTCAAAAAAAACTAAAAATAGAGCTACTGTAAGATTCAGCAATCTCACTGCTAAGTAAATACCCAAAAGAAAGAAAATCAGTATACTAAAGAGGTAATCTACCTTCCAAATTTGCTGCAGCACTGTACACAATAGCTAAGATTTGGGAGCAACCTAAGTGTCCGTCAACAGATGAATGGATAAAGAAAATGTAGTGCATACACACAGTGGAGTACTATTCAACCATAAAAAAGAATGAGATCCAGTCATTTGCAACAATGTGGATGGAACTGGAGGTCATTATGTTAAGTGAAATAAGCCAGGCACAGAAAGACAAATAGCACATGTTCTTACTTATTTTGGAATATAATAATCAAAACAACTGAACTCATGGGAGGCTGAGGCAGGCAGATCGCCTGAGGTCAGGAGTTCAAGACCAGCCTGGTCAACATGGCGAAACCCCATCTCTACTGAAAATACAAAAAAATTAGCTAGGCATGGTGGAATGCACCTGTAATCCCAGCTGAGGCAGGAGAATCTCTTGAACTCAGGAGGCTGAGGTTGCCATGAGCTGAGATCACACCACTGCACTCCAGCCTGGGCAACAAAAGCAAAACTCCTCCATCTCAGAAAATAAATAAATAAATAAGACCTACTATTTGATAGCACAACAGGATGACTATAGTCAATAAAAGTTTAATTGCACATTTAAAAATAACTAAAAGAGTATAATTGGACTGTTGGTAACATAAAGGATAAATGCCTCAGGGGATGGATATTCCATTCTCCATGATGTGATTATTATGCATTGCTTGCCTGTATCAAAACATCTCATATAACCACATAAATATACACACCTACTGTGTACCTAACAGAAATTAAAAACTAAAAAAAGAAAAAAAAAACTGACTCAAAATGGAATTAGGAAATCCTACTTTGGATCCCTTCCTCTCCATCAAGGGTCTCTATCTAGGTCAACTCAGGGCTTGACTTGTAACCAGAAAATGCTACAAGAGACTCTAGATTTTCTTTACAGTAGTCAGCCCTGAGATGCTCATTAACCACTGAACACAAGTGGTTGGTCCATGCCAAGGCTGGGAGCACTTTATTCCCAAGCAGTCTTTTCACTTTTCTGATCTTCCAGTAAAGAATAGAGCAATGGTCCCTCTTTTGGGGATGCACTCCAAGCCCTGTCCCATTCAGAGTTTGAGGGAATTGCTGCCTACTTCCATGCCTCCAAGCACTGTCTATTCCTCCTCTTCCAGAACTATGCCACAGTATCTCCCCTCTGTGAGCCCTTAGGGACACACCTGGACTCTTCCTCCAGGGTTTGCCCCCGGAGGGATAGGCTGTGTAGCAAATTCTGCCATGCTCCACCCAGTTCTGTGTGTTAGTCCCTCGGCTCTGCATCCTTCTGCTAAGGGATGGGAGTTCCCCTGAAATTACACCATTCCTTGGTTTCCCTTCTTACTTGCTTGCTTTCCCACTTCCTTCCTGGTTTCTTCTTAGAACACTTTATTACTAAATCACTTGTATGTTGGGTGATTCTAGCAACCTGACCTAAAATAAGTTGTTAGACCCACTCAGTTTTACCACACTGGCTCACTTTCTAACTTTGTGCTATGAAACTAACTGGTCTCTAAGTAGCACTCAAAGAGGACAAGAATGCAAGTCCTACGCACGAGTAGCTTGGAGAGCTGGAATATAATCTCCCCATAAGGCACCCCCAATCTCAGAATACCACATCTCTCAAGCAGTGACTTCTTAAGCACTCTTTACAGAGCCTAAATATAAGGACATTTCACAAACAAACATTTATTCAAATTTGTTTTTACTCTCCCTCTTTGTTTTTCAATCTATTTTGACTGCCAATCTCCTTTAGTATCTGAAGAGATTGAATAAACATTCCACTTAAAAGCAAGCATCATACTGAATTACCTATTGAAAGTTGAGAGACCATAAAGGTAAGAGTCAAGATATGCCTAAAATGAAACTCAACAAAATTCAGTATCTGTTTCTTTATACGGAATGGTGCAAAGCTAAGTTGATTGAACCATATAATAAGGCAACAGTCAACAGAAAAATCAATAGAGGTACATTAAGCACCCATTTAAAGGACTTTAGCCTATAAAAAAGACCTGTGCCACAGAGCTTTTAGTTATGAAACAGACGGGGAGATGGCAGCTGCTTAGAAATCTACAAATGGGGGCTCTAATTCCTGGATGGGTGGCACCAATTTGGATGCAGCTGCATCTTCCCCATTTGGAGCACACTGATGAGCCACGAATAACCCGGCAGGTCCCCTCTTGATCGCCTAGGACAGTCCGCCATGAGTGTCTCTCACTTTGCACAAAGGGCAGTGTGACAACTGGCAACTTTACAGGGAGAAACATGGTGACAGTCTCTCACAGTTCTCCATTTAGCCAGCCTCCTTCTCCCAAGCTGCTAACCAATACTAACCCACATCAGGAAACACCCAAATTTACTTTTATTGGCCCCTTCTCTGCACCATCTGGATTAGAAGTAGTGGTCAGGCAAGTGTGGATAAAGACCAGTCCAAGAGTTGAAACCATGGGGAAAGGTTTCTACATATATTTTCATCTTTTGGGAGAAGCATCGGCTGAAGAAGACTGAGAGCCAAAACAGCTCAGAAGAGATTAGATACTAGAGACAGACTGCCAGTTCAAATCCTACACCTGCTCCTATCAGCAAGACATCCTGGGCAAAGTGCTTCGACTCTACATGCCTCCTTTTCCTCTTTGTCAAATTAGGACCTCAGAGGGTTGTTGGGAAGATTAAAAGAGTTAATATTTTAAAAAGTACTCAGATGAGTACCTAACACATAGTAAACACTCACCAAATGTAACCCCTGGCTGGTGTTGCAATCACTGTTATTTGTATTTTCTTCCTCACCATCATCTTCATCACCAGCTAACCTTTCCCTAAGAAGATTTACAAACTTGAAGCAATGTTTATTTAGTTCAAAATAAAGGCCTCATAAGCTTCATACAGGCGCACCCTTCGTGTCTTCAGGGACTGTCGTCACTCCCGTGTTCTCCTTATATAACTGCACCTCCCACTGGCCAGAAGACCTAGCTCTGGTATACATAACTAAATGAGTCAATGGAATGTGACTGTAGCTGCCATTTTGCTTTTACAAGCCTATTTGTATTTGTCCCATTTCCCAAGCTTGAGACTTCAAGATGTCAGGAAAAAAGACTAAACTTGGAGCCTTGTTTCCTGATCTTGGCTCTCACTAGTTGTATGACAAAGAGCAAGTCATTTAACCTCTTTGCACTTCAACTTCCTCACCTGCAAAGGACAGAAATGGGGTAATAAACACCTGCCTTGCATTACCTATCAGGACTGTAGTAAATCTCAAATAAGAGGTGGTATGTGAAAGTGAACCCCCCATGCAGGTTCAGCGCCCCGTTCACGCATTCGTTCTCATCTCTCTAAACATAAAACAATAAATGCTGGATGAATGAATAAAACCCCAAAACCACTATAACCTGAAGAAGCAAATTTTGTGTGGACAAAGACCATTTACTTCCATTTTTAATTTCTGTGTCAAAAGATCACAACGAACATTCCAAAGGACATAAGAGCATTTCATTCTTAACACAAATGGTTGCCTCCTCTTTTCTTTCCTTAGGTTTCAAAGCTGTACTGTGAGCACACAACCACTTTAAAATTCTTTCCCATTTTCTACTCTCTCTAATTACATGATATCATGGACCAAAAGATAGACCAGGAGATCTTCGTGTTGCTACAACTTACAAATGACGCAAATTATCATTAGCAAACTGCATCTGAAACTGAGAGCACTGCACCCAAAAGGATCCCAAGAAAAAACAGCCTACTCTAATAACAGAGTAAAAGCAGAGGCTGAGTACACAGCTTAAGGAACACATTGGGACCAACCTGTAGATATTTCAAAAGCACTAATTACTGCTACAGCTGCATAGGAAGACTAAACCAACTGCACTTATCTGTAATGATTTTTTTTTTAAATGCTACCAACGCATTTCACACGTGCTAAAAACTCCAGGCTAAATTGGTTGCAAGACATAAGGCCATCGGGGCATTCAAAGAAATAGTCTCTGCAATTATCACTAATTAACCAGCCCTAACAGTTGGAAGCCAGTCGGAGAGGTTTACGCTTGAATGTAAATGAGGAAGGAAGGACCTGCTGGAATGAGATGGTGTGGCATATTTGTTTTGTTTTGACTTCTTTCCAGACATATTTCAGTTTACATAAATATTTGAAGGTTGGATCAGACAGGATTTACAGCACAATGGTATCAGGAATGTCTTTATAAAAACGTTGATATGGTCTAAATTAGGTTTCAAGAAGGAAGGGCAGCCGTGGGAGAAGGAGCCTTTTTCAGTATTTAACTTTATGTCCTCACCAGTGAGTGCCTCACACCATTTCATAAATGACAGGTACCTTGGACCTAGAACACGCAAGCCCTGTTTCCATGGCCTCGATTTCAGCTATAGATTTCAGCAAGGACAGACACTGCCTGGAAAGGGAGCTTGCCAACCTTTTGGTTTAAGCACTGCATGTGTGACCTTTGGGTGACCTTAGTTTCTGGGATTTGATGGTTAAAGTTGTCTTTTGGCATTGGAGCCTGATTTCTTTTCTCCAAAAGTGTTTAGAGAAATCAGAGAGTGCCCCACCCTCTGCAGCAGGGCAAGCTGTTTCCTGTAGAAGCAAGAGTTAGTGACTATCCCAGTTATTCCTTGTGAAAAATACTTCTTCAGGAGAGAAACTCTTTCTCAAGGGGTCTGTTTCTGTTTCTCTTTCAGTGCCTGACTTTCCAAGGAGTTTACTTAGAATTAGCAAGTTCTTCACATAAAGGCAGATAAAGCAAAGGCCATGAATGGAATGCCAAAATCTGTTTGTTTTCAAGGTGAGAATTAGACCAAAACAAGAGTTTGACAGGTTGAGCCAAATGAAAAGCCCTCACTTCTCTGAACATGAATTTTCTTTGCACAAATTGTTTTTTCTGAAGGCAGATCTTTGAGGAGCAGGTGGATTATAGGAACCCAAATTACATAATCATCTCTAATAAATACCCATTTTTACTGCACCAACGGTTGATTAGGGATACACCACGAAACATACTAGCCTATTTCTGAGTGAAGCAAGAAAGCTTTCATAGAGAGGTTATATTGTTTACATTCAATGAAAGGAAAAGTCTGACTTGAAGTAGTCAGATTTAATCTCTCTCTGAATTAAAATGGTTCTATTGTACTAAGATGCTGGTGCTGTTAGCAAAGGTGAATCCAGGATTTTTGCCCAGCCATAGAATCCCTTTATACAAGGAAGCTATACATGTGGCCACAAACAGACAAACTTGCCTGGTTATTGGCAGCCATTCTTAGTGTAAGAAGAGTTTATTTTCCTTTAGGAGCCCACAATTGAACAATGTTCTGGTGCTCTAGCTGTTTCATAACTTTCCATGTAATTAAGCAGTTGGCATGACCCTCTGTAGCAAGATAATAATAGGAGTTAGCAAAGGCGGGTCTTATACACAAGGACACTTTGGACTACTCAAGCTCACAAATAAAAGCTTTCAAATAAATGCAAAACTGTCTTTCAAATTCAAAGAGCTTTCCCAGTGCAGTGACACTTCCCCAACACACACGCACGCACACACACACACACACACACACACACACACACACTGCAAGCAAACATGATAAAATTTCCTGTAACTTGAGAACTGCAAGGGACAATTCAAAAAGGTGAGGGGAAGCAGACCTGGTGACCTGGTCATCATTTTTCAAAAGCCACCTCCGCTATCTAGATGAGCTTAAGGATGAATATCAAAGCTAGTCATTAAAAAAAAAAGTTACTACAGATTTCTAGGAGTAAGCTGATTTTTAAAAAGAAATTATGATTAAAAAATAATAAAACCATGGCCAGAGCACAAATTACATGGCCACCGAACACCAAGTGGTTTCAAACCAAGATCTAGAAGAACAGATGTGCACCTTTCCTGGGACAGAAATCTGAGTGCTTCTGTCCAGAACAGCTCAATAAGCAGGCAGCAGATAGGTGGGTATGGTAGTTAGCCTCCAAAGATGGCTGCCATCAATGCCTGCACTTCCTGGACACAGGGCTGCTTCTCCCATCTAATTCCATCTGGAAATCCGAGCTAGCCTTCATGCCTAGCTGGAAAATAAATATGGCAAACATGGGGCTGCATAACTTTTGAGGCTAGTTACTAGGGCTGTGCAGTCTTCCCTGGATCTGTTGGAATACTCACTGGTAGGATGGACCCAGCATCTCACTGTGAGAAGCCCAAACTTCATGAGAAGCCACACACAGGCCCTCTGGTCAACAGCCTCATCTGAGCTCTCAACCATCAGCCATCAGCAGCTGCTGACCATGTCAGTCAGCCATATTGGGTGTGCAGCCCCAGCCAATATCTACCTGCAACTTCATGAAAGATGCCAAGCAAGAATTGTCCAGCTGAGCCCCATTAATTCACAGGACCATGAGAAATAATACATTTGTGCATATATATGAATTTGGTATGAAATTCCTTTGCTCAGTTTTCCCTTACTGACTTATAAGAGCTTTTTGTAAATGAGGGATAGTAAGTCTTTGCCTAACGTGTGTGCGTGTGTGTGTGTGTGTGTGTGTGTGTGTGTGTGTGTGTATACACTTGCACTTTAGGTTCTGGGGGTTCATGTGCAGAATATGCAGGATTGTTGCATAGGTACATACATAGCAATGTGGTTTACTGCCTCCATTCCCCCCATCACCTACATCTGGGATTTCTCCCCATGTTATCCCTCCCCAACCTCCCTACCCGCTACTGTCACTCCCCTATTCCCCCTCAACAGACCCAGTATGTGATGCTGCTCCCCTCCCTGTGTCCATGTGTTCTCATTGTTCAACACCTGCCTATGAGTGAGAACATGCAGTGTTTGATTTTCTGTTCATGTGTCAGTTTGCTGAGAATGATTGTTTCCAGATTCATCCATGTCCCTACAAAGACATGAACTCATCGTTTTTTATGGCTGCATAGTATTCCATGGTGTATATGTGCCACATTTTCCCTGTCCAGTCTATCATCGATGGGCATTTGGGTTGGTTCCAGGTCTTTGCTATTGTAAACAGTGCTGCAATGAACATACGTGTGCATGTGTCTTTATAATAGAATGATTTATAATCCTTTCGATATACACTCAGTAATGGGATTGCTGGGTCAAATGGAATTTCTTTTTCTAGGTCCTTGAGGAATCGCCACACTGTCTTCCACAATGGTTGAACTAATTTACACTCCCACCAGCAGTGTAAAAGTGTTCCTATTTCTCCACATTCTCTCCAGCTCTTGTCTCCAGATTTTTTAATGATTGCCATTCTAACTGGCATGAGATGGTATCTCAATGTGGTTTTGATTTGCATTTCTCTAATGACCAGTGATGATGAGCATTTTGTCATATGTTTGTTGGCCTCATAAATGTCTTCTTTTGAAAAGTGTCCTTTGCCCGCTTTTGAATGGGTTTGTTTATTTTTTTTCCTATAAATCTGTTTTAGTTCTTTGTAAATTCTGGATATTAACCCTTTGTCAGATGGGTAGATTGAAAAAATTTTTTCCCATTTTGTTGGTTCCCAGTTCACTCTAATGATTGTTTCTTTTGCTGTACAGAAGCTCTGGAGTTTAATTAGATCCCGTTTGTCTATTTTGGCTTCTGTTGCCAAGGTGTTTTAATCATGAAGTTCTTGCATACGCCTATGTCCTGAATGGTTTTGCCTAGGTTTTCCTCTAGGGTTTTTATGGTGTTAGGCTTTAGGTTTACGTTTTTAATCTATCTGGAGTTAATTTTAGTGTAAAGTGTCAGGAAGGGGTCCAGTTTCTGCTTTCTGCACATGGCTAGCCAATTTTCCCAACACCATTTATTAAACAGGGAATCCTTTCCCCATTGCTTGTTTTTGTCAGGTTTGTCAAAGATCAGATGGTTGTAGATATGTGGTGGTGCCTCCAAGGCCTCTGTTCTGTACCATTGGTCTATATCTCTGATTTGGTACCAGTGCCTTGCTGTTTTGATTACTGTGGCCTTGTAGTATAGTTTGACCTCAGGTAGCATGATGCCTCCAGCTTTGTTCTTTTTGTTTAGAATTGACTTGGCTATGCGGGCTCTCTTTTGGTTCCATATGAAGTTTAAGGTGGTTTTTCCAGTTCTGTGAAGAGGGTCATAGGTAGCTTGATGGGGATAGCATTAAATCTATAAATTACTTTGGGCAGTATGGCCACTTTCACAATATTGATTCTTTCTAACCATGAGCATGGAATGTTTCTCCATCTGTTTGTGTCCTCTCCTATTTACTTGAGCAGTGGTTTGTAGTTTTCCTTGAAGAGGTCCTTTACATCCTTTGTTAGTTGTATTCCTATATATTTTATTCACTTGGTAGCAATTGTGAATGGCAGTTCGTTCTTGATTTGGCTCTCTTGAAGTCTGTCATTGGTGTATAGGAATGCTTGTGATTTCTGCACATTGATTTTGTATCCTGAGACTTTGCTGAAGTTGCTTATCAGTTTCAGGAGATTTTGGGCTGAGACAATGGGGTCTTCTAGATATACAATCATGTTGTCTGCAAATAGAAACAATTTGACGTCCTCCTTTCCTAATTGAATACGCTTTATTTCTTTTTCTTGCCTGATTGCTCTGGCTAGAACTTCCAATACTATATTGAATAGGAGTGGTGAGAGAGGGCATCCTTGTCTAGTGCCAGATTTCAAAGGGAATGCTTCCAGTTTTTGCCCATTCAGTATGATATTGGCTGTGGGTTTGTCATAAATAGCTTTTATTATTTTGAGATACGTTCCATTGATACCTAGTTTATTGAGAGTTTTCAGCATATAGGGCTGTTGAATTTTGTCAAAGGCCTTCTTTGCATCTATTGAGATAATCATGTGGTTTTTGTCTTTGGTTCTGTTTATGTGGTGGATTACATTTATAGACTTGCATATATTGAACCAGACTGCATCCCGGGATGAAGCCTACGTGATCGTGACGGATAAGCTTTTTAATGTGCTGTTGCAATCGGTTTGCCAGTATTTTTTTGAAGACTTTTTCTTTGCCTAACATTTTAATCCTGTTACCGAGTGAAAGGTCTTGACTCTAAGTTGTCCAGGTTTTCGGCTTGTTGAACAAGGAGTTGAACAAAAGACAAAAACAAAGCAACAAAAGAACAAAGCAACAAAAGCACAGATTTATTGAAGCAAACATACACTCCATAGAGTGGGAGCAGGCTCCAGCAAGCAGCTCAAGAGCTGCACCCACCCCATTGCAATGTTCTTTAGGGTTTTTATTAAGCTAAAAAAAACTTGGTAACACTCCTAGGTGCCCTTTAGAGGGCCTCCAACTGGTTACACTCTGTGAAGGATTGCCCTATGACCAGTCTGAGGCTGAAGTGGAGACTTCTGTCTTGTTGTCACAGGAGTGAAGATGTGGTCTGTTTGCTGCCTAATCTTGCCTAGAACTGGCTGTACCTGCTGTTCTCTTGCTTATGCCTTAACCCTTGGTTCCCCTAATTCGCGGTTCTTCTGCCTCAATACCATACATTTTCTCGATTTTGCCATTTGCCTTTTCTCTGGGTATAGAATTACTGTGCTTTTTGTTTGATGTAGTCAAGTATTCAATTGTATGCTGCTATGGCTTCTGCTTTCATATACTATTTCATAGACCTGCCCCATATCAAATCTACATCCATTTCTTTGATTATTTATATATGAATTTAATATATGTTTACTGAACACCTACTCTGTGCCAGGCACTGTTCACTTTGCTAGTGAGTAAGATAAAATAGGGGGCTGGGTGCAATGGCTCATACCAGTAATCTCAGCGACTCAGGAGGCACAGGTAGGAGGATTGCTTGAGGCCCAGCAGTTTGAGACCATCACAGGCTAAACAGTGAGACTCTGTCTCTGCAAAAATGAAAAAAAAAAAATTAGCTGAGCATGGTGGTATGTACCTGTAGGCCTAGCTACTTGAGAGTCTGAAGCAGGAAGATGGCTGGACCCCAGGAGTTGGAGGCTACAGTAAGCTGTGATCACACCACTGCACTCCAGCCTAGGCTACAGGGTGAGACCCTGTCTCAAAAAACAAAAACAAGAATAATATCATATCTTCATTGAGTGCATAGTCTTCTAGAGGGGTAGGGTGGGATGGATTTGAACGCAGAACTGCTATAAAGAATGTTACCTGTAGTAATGAGGAATATATAGGCTGCTATGGAAGCCCACAGCAGGAGCATTTATGGACTTCCAGGGACATCAAAGAAAACTTACTGTAGGAAGTGACATTTAAGCTGCATTATAAATCATATATTTATCGCTTCATCCTACATTTAAATTAAAACTTAATTTAAGTTCAAGTAGCAATATACCTAGAAAATATGATCAAAATAAGAGCTATTATTGCTCTTACGTGCTGGATTCTAAGTGTGCTTGAGACTGGGCTTTTCATCCATTTTAAAAAAAAAAAAAACTGCTTCTTTTTGGCTCCTAGGTGTTCTCTTTATAATTATTGTCTTAGTTTTGTATTTGAGCCAACATATAAAATCATTTACTTTGCTTTTATTAATACTTTTTACCCTAAATTATTTTTCTTGATGTACACCTGTACTTTTGTCAACCTATTACAACAAAATCGCTTTTCACCAAATTTATTATAGTTTTCCATTTAACTTCTTAAACTGTTTATTATTTTAAAATCATATGTACTAAAAGTGCACACAGTATATTTTCACCACTTAATGAAGAATACAAATGACGCCCATGTCCCTCACACTGTGCTCTGATCCATGCAGAGGGCCATGTGCTCCTTTCTGATCTGTCCACTTCTGTGCCCTCAGTGGTATCCTACACTGAAATAGCAATAAGCCTTCCCTTGCTTTTCTTCATAGTTTTGTCACATGTGTGTTTCTCCAAAGAATATATCATTTCATTTGCCTTGTTTCAGCTTTTCTGAATGAAATCATTCTATATTTTTGTAACTTCCCTCTGCGGTTCAGCATCATGAGTCTTTACATTTACAGATAGAGTACAGCATGTTCACTTATTTTTAGTGCTATATAATGGTATAGTATATGTGTACCCTTAAGTTTTTTAATCCAATTCATTGTTGATGGATATTTGTATTACTTTAAGATTTTTCTAACAGGGATAATGCTTTTCTGAACATGCCCTGGTTCACGTGTAAAAGTTTCTCTAAGATTTATACATAGAAGATAAATTCCTGGGTCATACAGTATGCACATATTCAACTTTACCAGTCAGTGCTGGATTGTTTTACAAAGTGATTGTACCAATTTACACTCCCACAAGCAGCCTTCAAAAACTCCTGTTGCTTTCTTGCCAACAATTGGTATTAACTGACTTTTAAACTTTCATTAATCTAATATAAAAAGATGGTATTGTAGTTTTATTTACACTGTCTTGACTCATAAGAGGAATAATATTTTATATATTTATTGGCTATTTATGTTTCCTCCTCTAGAAAATGACTGTTCATGACAATTGCCCATTTTTCTATTAGTTTGTTTATCTCTTAATGATTCAAAGGAGTTCTTTTTGTATCCTGAGACTAACCCTTTGGTCATATGTGTGGCAATTATCTTCTCCCTCTTTATGACTCTTATTTTCTAGAGAGAATAAAATTTCTTCTGATAAGCTGAAGTTCTTTATTTTAATACAGTCAAATATAATAATCTTTTCCTTTATGTTTAGTTGCTTTTGGTGCCTTGCATAGGAAGTCTTTCTCTACATTGAAATCATAAAGAAAGATATTTCCCATTTTTTCTAGAAGGCTTAAATTTGGCCTTTCCATTTTTAAGTCATGAATGCATCTGAAATTGATTTTTGTGTAAGATATAAAGAGAAAGGCACTTTAAATTTTTTATCTTTTATAAAGACAACCAATTTCTCCCATTGCTTCTAATTGAGTAGTCTTTTTTTTTTTTTCCTCATTGATCTTTTACTCATTGAAGATGACACCTTTTAGGAGTTCTAAATTCATGAGAAGGTATTCAATCCACCCTTTCCCAGATTAAGCTCCAGTACTTGCTCCTGTTCCTTGAGAGTATTTGGCCTATTAAAATCTAGACAAAACCCACTAGGAATCAGTATAAGGGGATAGTGCACAAGGCAAACACAGATCAGCGTTCACTTCTACCTGTGGAATCATCCTTTCTCCTGTCTCTGGCCTGCAACAGTTTTCCCACTTTATCATCAGCTCAGTCCTGCCTTTATAAATATTTATTTCAGGTGTCAGTATAAGAAGAGATTTCTCTGTACTTTCAATTAAAATTATTGCCCAGTTTATTTCACTTATAAAGTCAGTTTTCTTTCTTTTGACATTATGGCTATTGCATTTATTCTGGTTGGTTGAGTTATGTTTCTCAAAAAATTTACCAGAAAGGGTACATGAATAATTCCATTCCTGTGAATATTTTAGTATTTCCCTTACATGAGAAAGACATCTTGGCTGAGTGACACTCTTTCTCCTCTGCATTCTTTAGATGTTATTCCATTGTCTTTCATCAGAAAATGTTCCTGAAGTACTTGAGATCAGGCTGAACTGTTGGCCTGTTTTTGTTTTTGTGGGCTGATTTTTATGGAGGTAAGGGTAGAAATACAATAAATAGTGATCTGCTTCTGTTTCTATTGTTGGATGATTACAGAAAATTCTTTTTTTTCATTTCCTTTTTTTCTTCGATGTTATTTAACATCACCAGAATGTATGTTGATGTGGGTTGTTATTTATTAAGTTTTTCCAGGTTACAATAATCCCTTTTGATCTGCAGATTCAGATTGTCCTTCATTCTAGGAAAGTTTTCTTATATTATATCATTAAATGTTTTATTTTTTCTCTTTTCTCGTCCATGAATTGCTATTTTCTGTATATTAAATCTCCATCGACTATTCTTCATAGCCATAATGTCATTTCTAATCTCTTGCAATTCAGTCCTTTTCCTCAGTCATTTTTGGATTTTTCTCAATCCTATCTTTTATCTCACTAATTTTGGTTATTTATAGTATCAATGTTGTTTTTACTACTTCTAATGTCATTTAAATTGCTTTAACAAAATGGCTAGTCAGGCTGCAGTCATTAATATTCTATAGTATTTCAGATTTAAACTGGCCTCAATCTCACAGTGTTTTAAAACTTGTATGAAGAGTGAAAAAAAAAAAAAGGTATAATTGACTTCATCAGGAAGGAAAAAAAAGTGTAAATATAATATATAACATATATATAAATATAATATACAAATTTAGCATCTGCTATGTTTTTACATGCTCTTGTTTTGTCTCTTTTCTCCAAATGTACATTCCATTTTGAGAAGAAACTTAGGAAAGGAGCCAGACATGAGTAAGTTTGGCCGCACCCAAAGAGTGAGCTAATGAATTCCCTTCCAAATCTACAGTTCTATAATATGTAAACTGTAATTGTTTCTCAGACTGTTTAAAAGTTCCATCAACTTCTCTGATACATTAAGTAGGCTTGTACATTATTTTTTCTTTTTTAATGAAACAACAACTGTTCTCTATCAAAATCAAGGGTCCCTAATTTAAATCCTGTCCAAAGTAAGGAAAGAAAGGTACAACAATTGTAGTGTTTTCCATTCTTAAGATCTGAATGAAATATTAAACTCCCAGAACATAAATGTCCTCTGTGTTGAAAAACCCAGAAAAAATAACTTCTCCAATCATGTTGGAATATAGTAGTCACTTCAGATATGAAATGATTTCACAGATCCTAATTTTAATGATTGTGTCCTTTCTATGAATGGGAATCTAAGGTGTAGGGAGGGGAGATATTTTAAAATATCTAAGGAAAACCAAGAGTTGAACAGACCAGAATCCCTTAGCAGCCAATGTTTAAGTGCATATGAGAATGTCTGTGCAAGAATTCTTCTGCTTGTTAGGAGTAGGTAGAGCTACTATTGCAAAGTTGTCATTTTCAAGTGAATATTGTGTTGGTAGCTTTCTTATGTCTGGACAAATTAGAGCTGTGCGAGAAGTTGCTAATTAGCATGTGTGGATGGCTCAGTTCAGTAGCCCTGCCTCAGGACTCAGATCAGGATAGCATAAGTATTCTTAAACTTCTTCAAGCATAGAACCTGTAGGAAAAGATGAACAAAATTAGAATTATTTGACTTGGAAGAAAGAATACCAAATACTAAACTTGCTATTTTCAAATAGCTCAGAAGAATTACAAAGTTATGTGAGTCACAAAAAGGAAAATTATATAACTGCAACAGGAATTGGTTAACATCAAAGAAAGAACTTCCTAATTATGATGATCATGGGGAAAATACCAGGGAAATAAAATAATAGTGACAACAATAATAGTAAGTATGATTTATTGAATATATTATGTGCCATTTCTATTTTAAGCACTTTATAGACATTTAATTTATCTCATTTAATCTTCACAATGAAAGATTTATCTCATTTCAACTTCATAATAATGTTTTATGGTCAGTATTGTTGCTTCAATTTTACATTTATTTGTTCATTTAACAATTATTTTTGAAGGCCTACCATGTACCAGGCACTGTCCTAGACAATAGAATTAGAGATTCCTATGACTGGACAAAGTCTCTGTACCCATGAAGCTTTTATTCAGGCGGTGGGGGAGGGAGGAGGTTTACAATGAACAAATAAATAAGAAAAATAACTTAGAGTGAAAGTGTTATGCAGAGAATTGAAAATAGAGGGCTATGATAATCATCAATGAACTAGGCAATCAGAGAAGTATCTCTGAGGAGGTGAATTCCGATTGACAGGAAGAAGACAACATGTGCGGGGAAATGGAAGACTATTGCTGGCAGAGAGCAGGTGGAGGCTAGGCACTAAGGCAGAAACAAATTTAGCCACTTCCAAAGGCCAAAAGAAGCCTGCTGTGCTACGGCACATTAGAGAAGAAGAAATGGCACAGGGTGAAGACCAAAGAGTGGTCAAGGAACAGGTAAGGGGCTTTACGAGGGTTAGGGCAAAGCCTTTGGATGGTGTTTAAGTGTTATGGGACTTCCTGGGAGAATTTTAAACTTTAAACAGTCAGGCCAGGCATGGTGGCTCATATCTGTAATCCCAGCACTTTGAGAGACTGAGGCAGGTGGATTACTTGAGGCCAGGAGCTTGAGACCAGCCTTGCCAACATGGTGAAACCCTGTCACTACTAAAAATACAAAAATTAGCCAGACGCAGTTGCAGACACCTGTAATCTCAACTACTCGGAGGCTGAGCCAGGAGACTCACTTGAAACGGGGAGGCGGAGGTTGCAGTGAGTGGAGACTGTGCCACTGCACTCCATCCTGGGCAACAGTGAGACCATGTCTCAAAAAAAAAAACTAGTCAAATGTATAATTCTTATGTATTTTTTTATAATTTTTGCTGTGTATTTCTTTCTCTCTCTCTCTCTCTTTTTTTTTTTTTTTTTTTTTGAGACAGGGTCTTACTCTATCACTCAGGCTGGAGTGCAGTGACTCAATCTTGGCTCACTGCAACCTCCGCCTCTCGAGTTCAAACAATTCTCCCACCTCAGCCTCCCAAGTAGCTGGAACTACAGGTGTGGCCCACCATGCCTGGCTACTTTTTGTATTTTTGGTAGAGATGGTGTTTTCACCATGTTGGCCAGGCTGGTCTCGAACCCCTGATCTCAAGTGATCCTCCCACCTCAGCCTTCCAAAGTACTGGGATTACAAGCATGAGCCACAGTGCCCAGCTTATTTCTTTTTAAAATACCTCTACTGTAATGACTAGAATAATTCTGAATAAAAATTTGCAACAAAATCAATCGATTCATTATATTTCTTAAATATCATTCGGGCTTCTGTGTAGAGAATAGATTGTAGGATGGCAAGCACAGAGGTCATCTTCAGGAAGATCATCAAGCCTTTCTTCTGGAGCAGGGAGAGGCCTCCCCTGGGAAGGTGGACTCAGGAGGCTGAGCCACTGACCTGCTCTGTAATTCAGTCATAGCTAGAGCATATTATCTTCTCCCATTCTACAGTGGTTGACCATTGCCAATTAGAGCTCCGATTTGCTATCAATTGCCGGAGTGGTTAAGTACTGTCTTTTTGTTTATTTTTTTAAACTCTAAGTTGTGGCAGCAGTTGACTTATCTGCGAACGTACAATTCCTACACACACACACACACACACACACACACGCAAACACACACACACGCAAGCACGCACACACATACAGAGAGAGAGAGAAAGAGAGAGAGAGAGAGAAACACAGGTAATGGAAAAAAATCATTTACATTGTCTTTAGATACATGGAAATGCCTTGGATGAAATATGTCTGACTTGGGTCAACTGTTATCTATAATATAAGGCTGACTGTACCCATTCTTTCCTGTCTTTCTAATAGCATGTTCCAGAAGAGTCAATATCCAGACATTATCGAGGAACTTCTCATGACAGTGGAGAAACCAGTCTTCCAACATTACTAAAAGGGAAAAAAAGGTTTTGAGGTAGATATCCTCCAGATTTTGTTGCATAAAGGATGAATTAATAATGTGGCATATGAGATCAGTCCCATAATGAGGGGGAAAAGATCAGAGGTATCATGAACCTTGATGTGTCCATCACGAAATCATCTACATGCATCTCTCATTCTCCTTCTAGACTATTCTCAAGTCAAATAAATGATGTTCAATGTCTATGTTCAATATATGAAACAGATATTGGAAAAACAAAACCTTAAACTTCAATGATTAAACAAAAGTAATGTGGGAACTCTTGATCCGTTTCTTGAAACAAATAGGCTGCTCAAATCACATCCACTATGGTCTACAGACACAATGATGCAGTACTAATAAAAAATTAACTGTATCAACAATAATAATGTTTATTAAAGATTTCCTCTAGGTCAGATGTATTGAGTGCTGTGTGAGATCTTTTCCTAAGGATGGAAAATATTTATAGATTTACTGGTGACATGTGTCTCCAAAATTGACATAAATTTCTGCAACATTTTTTGGGACTCACTAGGAACATTTCCCATTTGGAAAACTTCTTAAACAAAAATGGTGACTGACTGTTCTGCTCCTTTATCCAAGAAAGAGTTGAAGGGATTTCGTCTGGAAGCATTTCCTAATACAGAAAATACTGAAAACAAACAAACCACATACGTTATTTAAGTCACACAGATTTGGCCTCTAACCAAGAGGGAGGGAGAAATATGAACCTAGAAAGCATTGCATTCCTTCCATATATACATAAATAGTGTACTTGGACCATAACAGCAAGAATCCAGAATCGATGAATCATGGCTAATAGTATGTAAGATATTCATGAAATACTTGAAGCAAAAATAGTATGGGTTCTTTCAATACTTATACGAAAATTAAGGGCTTTCACATAAAGATAATCACTAATGAAAAAATGCCACTTGTTCTAGTTTTTAGTAATTGCTAAACATCACATTCACATTGTTACCTATTCACTTTTTCTGATTTTAAAAGTAGTATTTCCTCATTGAAGAAAACTTGGAAAATTAGGAAGATTATACAGAATTTGTCCCATATTTAAAAGGAAATCTCTTATAATCCCACAACCCAGAATTAATGGCTAATATTTTGGGTATGCTTCATTCAGCCTTTTTCTTGTAAGAACATTATATTTTTACACAGTCAAGAAACAATCATACATACACTTTTAAAAGCTTTTATTTTAGCTTTGGGGGCACATGTGAAGGTTTGTTACATAAATAAACATGTCACAGCGATCTGTCGTGCATAATATTTTATTACGCAGGTACTAAGTCCAGTACCCAATAGTTATTTTTTCTGCTCCTATCCCTCTTGCCACCCTCCCCTGCAAAGTAGATCTCAGTGTCTCTTGTTTTCTTCTTTGTGTTCATAAGTTCTTATCATTTAGATCCCACTTATAAGTTAGAACACGTGGTATTTGGTTTTCTGTTCCTGTATTAGTTTGCTAAGGATAATAGCCTCCAGCTCCATTCATGTTCCTACAAGAGACATGATCTCATTCTTTTTTATAGCTGCATAGTATTCTGTGGTATATGTGTACCACATATTCTTTATCCAATCTGTCATTGATGGCATTTAGGTTGATTTTAAATCTTTGATATTGTGGATAATGTTGCAATGAACATTCACATGCATGCGTCTTTATGGTAGAATGACTTATATTCCTCTGGCTATAGATCCAGTAATGGGATTGCTGGATCAAATGGTAGTTCTGCTTTTAGCTCTTTAAGGAATCACCATACTGCTTTCCACAATGATTGAACTAATTTACATTCCTACCAATGTTGTATTTTTCTCTGCAACCTCACCGGCATCTGTTATTTTTTGACTTTTTAATAATAGCCATTCTGACTGTTATGAGATGGTATCTCACTGTGGTTTTGATATTTCTCTAACAATCAGTAATATTGAGCTTTTCTTTTTTTTTTTTTTTTTTTTTGAAACAGAGTTTCACTTTGCCACCAGGCACCAGGTTGGAGTGCAGTGGCTCAATCTCTGCTCATTGCAATCTCTGCCTCCTGGGATCAAGCAATTCTCCTGCCTCAGCCTTCCAAGTATCTGGGACTATAGGTGCACACCACCACGCCCAGCTAATTTTTGTATTTTTTTAGTAGAGATGGGGTTTCACCATATTGGCCAGGATGGTCTCTATCTCTTGACCTCATGATCCGCCCGCCTCAGCCTCCCAAAGTGCTGGGATTACAGGAGTAAGCCACCACGCCCAGCCTGAACTTTTTTGTTTGTTGGCTGCATGTATGTCTTCTTTTGAGAACTGCCTGTTCACATCCTTTGCCCACTTTTTAATGGAGCTGTTTTCCTCTTATAAATTTATTTAAGTTCCTTATAGATGCTGAATATTAGACCTTTGTCAGATACATAGTTTGCAAATACTTTCTCCCATCCTGTAGGTTGTCCGTTTACTCTATTAGTTTCTTTTGCTGTGCAGAATCTGTTACATTTAATTAGACCCCACTTTTCAATGTTCACTTTTGTTGAAATTGCTTTTGGTGTCTTTGTCATGAAATCTTTGCCAGGATGGTATTGTGTAGGTTGTCTTCCAGGTTTTTTATAGGTTTGGGTTTTACATTTAAATCTTTAATTCATTTTGAGTTGGTTTTTGTGTATGGCATAAGGAAGGGATCCAGTTTCAACCTTCTGCATATGGCTAGCTAGTTATCCCAGCATCATTTATTGAAGAGGGAGTCTTTTCCACATTACTTATTTTTGTCAACTTTGTAAAAATCATATGTCATAGCTGTGCCGGCTTATTTTTGGGCTCTCTATGCTGTTCCATTAGTCTATGTTCCTGTTTTTGTACCAGTTCCATGCTGCTTTGGTCACTGTAGCTTTGTAGTATAGTTTAAAGCCAGGTAGTGTGATGCCTCCAGCTTTGTTCTTTTTGCCTTGGATTGCCTTGGCTATTCAGCCTCTTTTTTGTTTCCATTTTAATTTTTAAATAGTTTTTTCTCATTCTGTGAAGAATATCATTGGTAGCTTGATAGGAATAGCATTGAATCTGTAAATTGCTTTGGGCAATATAGCCATTTTAATGATATTGATTCTTACTATCTGATATGGTTTGGCTCTGTGTACTTGAATTGTCCTCCCATAATTCCCACATGTTGTGGGAAGGACCTGGTGGGAGGCAATTGAGTCATGGGGGCAATTTCCTTCACACTGTTCTCCTGGTAGTGTATAAGTCTCACAAAATCTGATTAGTTTCTGCTAATCTTCCTCATTTCTCTCTTTGCCTGCTGCCATCCATGTAAGACAGGACTTACCCTCCTTTCCTTCCACCATGATTGTGAGGCTTCCCCAGCCATGTGGAACTGTAAATCTAATTAAACCTCTTTCTTTTGTAAATTGTCCAGTCTCAGATAGGTCTTCATCAGCAGCATGAAAGTGAACTAATACAGTAAACTGGTACTGGTAGAGTGCAGTGCTGCTGAGAAAATACCCGAAAATGTGGAAGCAGCTTTGGAACTGGGTAATAGGCAGAGGTTGGAATAGTTTGGAGGGCTCAAAAGACAGGAAAACATGGGAAAGTTTGGAACTTCCTAGAGAATTATTGAATGGCTTTGACCAAAATGCTGAGTGATATGGACAGTAAGGTCCAGGCTGAGGTGGTCTCAGATGGAGATGAAGAACTTATTGGAAACTTGAACAAAAATGACTTATTATATTTTAGCAAAGAGACTAGCAGCATTTTGCCCCTACCCTAGAAATTTGTGGAACTTTGAACTTTAAAGAGATGACGTGACTTGCTCCTCCTTGCCTTCTGTCATGATTGTGAGGCTTCCCAGCCATGCAGAACCATAAGTCTAATTAAGCCTCTTTTATTTTGTAAATTGTCTCTTCTTGGATATGTCTTAATCAACAGCATGAAAACAAACTAATACACTATCCACGAGCATGGGATATTTTTCCATTTGTTTGTGTCTTCTCTGATTTCTTTGAGCAGTGTTTTGTAATTCTCATTGTAGAGATCTTTCACCTTGCTGGTTAGCTGTATTTTTAGGTATTTTATTTTGTTTGTGGAAATAGTGAATAGGATTGCCTTTCTGATTTGGCCCTCAGTTTGGCTGTTGTTGGTGTATAGGAATGCTAGTAAATTTGTACATTGGTTTTGTATCCTGCAACTTTGCTGAAGTTGTTTTTCAGCTGGAGGAGCTTTTGGGCTGAGACTAGGGGTTTTCTAGATATAGAATTATGTTGTCTGCAAACAGAGTTAGTTTGATGTCCTCTCTTTCTATTTGGGTTCCCTTTTTTTCTTTCTCTTGTCTGATTGCTCTGGCTGGGACTTCCAATACTATGATGAATAGAAGTGATGAGAGAGGACATCCTTGTTTTGTACCAGTTTTCAAGGAGAGTGCTTCTAGCTTTTGCTTATTCAGCATAATGTTGGCTGTGGGTTTGTCATGGATGGCTCTTATTATTTTGAAGTATGTTCCTTCAATAACTAGTTTACTGAGAGTTTTTGACATGAAGGGATGTTGAATTTTATTGAAAGCATTTTTGGTATCAATTGAGATAATCTTGTGATTTTTGTCTTTAGTTCTGTTTATGTGATGAATCACATTTATTGATTTGCATATGTTGAACCAACCTTGCATCCCAGGGATGAAGCCTACTTAATCATAGTGAATTAGCTTTTTGATGTGCTGTGGGATTCGGTTTGTAAGTATTTTGGTGAGGATTTTTGCATTGATATTCTTCAAAGATATTGGCTTAAAGTTTTCTCTCTTTTATTGTGTCTGTGCCAGATTTTGGTATCAAAATGATGCTGGCCTCATTGATTGAGTTGAGGAAGAATTCCTCCTCCTCAATTTTTTAGAATAGTTTCTGTAGGAATGGTACCAGGTCTTCTTTGTACATATGGTAGAATTTGACCATTAACTCCTCAGGTCTTGGGCTTTTTTGTTGGTAGGCTATTTATTACTGATTCAATTTCAGAGCTTGTTATTGGTCTGTTCAAAGAATCGATTTCTTCCTGGCTCGGTCTTGGGAGCGTGCATGTGTCCAGGAATTCATTTACCTCTTCTAGGTTTTCTGGTTTCTGTGCATAGAGGTGTTCATAGTAGTTTCCAATGGTTGTTTTATTTCTGTGGTGTCAGTAGTAACATTCTCTTCATCATTTCTAATTGTGTCTTTGAATCTTACCTCTTTTCTTCTTAATTAGTCTAGCTAGTGGCCTATATAGTTCATTAATTTTTTCAAAAACCCAACTGCTGGATTTATTGGTCTTCTGAATGGCTTTTCATGACTTGACTACCTTTAATTCAGCTCTGATTTTTGTTATTTTTCATCTTCTGCTAGCTTTGGGGTTAATTTGTTCTTGCTTCTCCAATTCTTTCCATTGTGAAGTTAGGTTGTTAATCTGATATCTTTCTAATGAATTTCCCTTTTAAAACTGCCTTAGCTGTGTCCCAGAGATTTTGGTACATTGTAGCTTTGTTTTCATTATTTTTAAAGAACTTCTTGATTTCTGCCTTAATTTCATTATATACCCAAAAGTCATTCAGGAGCATGTTGTTTAATTTCCATGTAATTGCATGATTATGAACAATTCAATTTTTGTAGTCCTGACTTCTATTTTTATTGTGCTGTGGTCCAAGGATGTGTTTAATATGGTTTGGGTTCTTTTGCATTTCTTGAGGATTTTTTTATGTCCAATTATGTGGTTGATTTTAGAGTATGTGACATGTGGTGATGAGAAGATACAAACACTCTTTAAAACTTGCTTTTTTAATACTATGAGCACTTTCACATGTCGTTAAAAATTCTTCATAAATGTTCTTTTGATAGGTACAAAATATTATATTTCTAAGCCTCTATATCTTTAACATTTATGTTGCTTATAATGTTTTTCTATTATAAAAACTCTACAGTGGTTGTAGTGACTCGAATTTTTGCATTACATTTTGAATAACTTTATTGTAATGACTAGAATAATTCTTTATAAAAATTGCTACAAAATAAATCAACCAGTTGTTTCATTATATTTTTTAAACATCATTCTGGCTTCTGTGTAGAGAATGGATTGTAGGATGGCAAGCACAGAGGTCATCTGTAGGGAAATCGTTAAGCCTTTCTCCAGGAGCAGGGAGAGGCAGGAAAATGGTCCCAGAGGATCTATCTAGTCACCTGTTCAAAAATGTAATATTAGTGACATCCCAGCACAATTTTGAAAACAGTAAAAGGGTTTCTATTCCATGAATAGGCAAATGGAAGTGGTATTTTCTTCCCAAATTTTCCTTCCTCAATCTGAGTCATAAAGAAATTGATTGAAAAACAGACTAGAGGGTTTTTCTCTAGGTATGAAATGTTGATTGACCATAGAAGACCTCTCAGCAGAGACATGAAAGCTGCCCAGCACTTTTTTTCCCATCTTACTATCAGCTACCATTTCCCTCCACTCTGAGAATATTGGAAGTCAACTGCTCAGAGGTATTTCAAATACCCAGAAATGTCCACATACACTACAGTGTTCAATCAACTTCCCCAAAGTCTCAACAATTGTCTAGAATATGCCATCACGCAGGACTGCTGGGTCGCACAACCCCAGATGTACCATGTGTATTATATTCGATGTGAAGGTCTCTCCTGTAGTAGTATAACATTGCCCCAGACTGTTTTCCTACATTTATACAAGAGCAAAAATGAAGAGGAGAAGTCTCTGGCTATGTAAAAAATTCCCATGTTAATCTCACCTCAGTGCTAATGCTGGAGTCTCTTTTGGCTTTAGTGCCAAGGCTCTACTTGCTGATTCACTCATCAAAACAGATTTGAACATATTTGCCATGCAGAAAGGTTTTTAAAAAAACTTCAAGATACAGAGACACAAAGCATCTCTAAGACAAACTCTGAACCTGGGGGACAGAGAAACCCTCTGCTCCCACTACCAGGCTAGCAACTTGAAGCAAGAGTTACAGCTGGATGACTGTCAGGAACAGAAACTGTCTCTAAGGCACAGAACATAAAGCAGTCTTAAAGCTGAAGATGGAGTAGAAGCATTGAAAAAAATCCTCCAGTAATCTAACCTCCACCCCAAGTGCAATGTAAAATTAGAGGAATTGAAGCCAGGGACACACTGGGAACAACCATGGCAATAACAAAAGCCCAACACAATTCAGCTCCTGATTAGATTGATTCAACATCATGCCCCTCCTTCCTGATTAATGGCCCAGCAGAAGGGACATGTCCATTTCTAGGCATAAAGAATTATTCACCTCAGTCTCTACCTTCCTTCACATTAGATCGGGCAATCAATCAAAAATTAGAAGACACACAAAAATCAAAGGAAAATAACACACTGTAAAAAAGACATAGTAGGCAACAGAGCCAGACTCAGTGATAACCCCGATGTTAGAACTATCATAGAGGTAATTTTAAATAACTGCTTAATATAATATCGTAAAGGCTCTAGCAGGAAAGGTGAGTAGTACAGACAAATAGATGAGAAATTTTAGGGGAGCAATAATTCTATAGAAAAAAAATTGGAAATGCTAAAAATGACAAACATCATAACAGAGACAAAGAATGCCTTCAACTAGCTGATCAAGAGACTCAACAAGCCAAGAACAAAATCAGCGAATTTGAAAATGATAAACAGAAATTACTCAAACAGAAACACAAGAAAAAAATGAATAAATGACAATGACAAAAAAATTTAAAAAAACCCAGAATATAAGAGCTGTGGGTCTGATATATGTGTAGGGTAGGAGAAATATTTGAAGAGATGACAGCTGGAAATTTCCCAAAAAATAATGAAATATATTAATCCACAGGTCCCAGAAGTTCAGAGAAGTCCAAAGAGATTGAACAACAAGGTAAAGAAGAAGGAGGGGGAGGAGAGAGGAGAAAAATGAAACCCATACACCCCCACGCCCATCTAGATCCATCATAGTGAAGTGACTTAAAACTAAAGATAAAGGGCAAATCTTGAGGAAAGTTGAAAAAGAAAACATTGTATACAAAATAACAAAGCTAAGAGTGACAGCAGGCATCTCCTCTGAAACTATGCAAGACAGAAAACAGTAGAATGAACCCTTTAAAATACTGAAAGAAAAATACTAGTAACCAAGAAGTTATGCCCAGTGGAAAAAAAAATCCTAAAAATGAAAGAGAAATCAAGACTTTTTCAGACAAACAAAAACTGAGAGCATTTATTATCAGCAGACCTACACTACAAAAATTGCTTAAGGAAGTTCTACAGGTAGAAGGAAGATGTTACCAATCAGACCTCGGAATATGGAGCCAGATAGATCTCCAGAAATGGTCAAAATTAAGGTTTTTATAGCTCTAGGTGAATTAAATTATTTTTAACATAAAGTGTCACTGTAGCAGACACTATTGCTGCCCACCACATCCCCTTCACTGGGCTGAAGCACTCTTCTCCCACTTGCAGAAGAGGTGAAGAGCTGCTATCGGCTCACAGCTACATTCTTTTTGCCTGGCCTTTTCCCCTGCCCTATCCTTCTTCCTTCCCTTTGGCACACGTTGTATCTGAGAGCTGTCCCTTAACATTCCCTTTCTCAGTCTCTGCTTCTGGGGAACCTGGCCCAAGGCACTCCACATTTCACCACAAAGCATGATGTTTGCCATAGGTTTCTGTGCCGTGTATCATGCTATGTATCAAATTAAGAACTTCCCTTCTGTTCCCAGTTTCCTAAAGAGTGTATATCAAGAATGGGGCCGGGCGCGGTGGCTCAAGCCTGTAATCCCAGCACTTTGGGAGGCCGAGGCGGGTGGATCACGAGGTCAAGAGATCGAGACCATCCTGGTCAACACGGTGAAACCCCGTCTCTACTAAAACTACAAAAAATTAGCTGGGCATGGTGGCACGTGCCTGTAATCCCAGCTACTCAGGAGGCTGAGGCAGGAGAATTGCCTGAACCCAGGAGGCGGAGGTTGCGGTGAGCCGAGATCGCGCCATTGCACTCCAGCCTGGGTAACAAGAGCGAAACTCCACCCCAAAAAAAAAAAAAAAAAAAAAAAAAGAATGGAAGACATTTTTTGTAAAAGAAAAATTCCGCATTTACTCATATGATCATATGCTTTTCCTTCCCTTTATTTTGGTAACATGGCAATATACAAAATCAATCTAGAATTCTTGGAATAAATGCAACTTAGTCAAAAAAAAATTTTTTTTAATGTAATATTAATACTTTTTAAGTCTAAGCAAGGAGCAGCAGGAGAAATCCCAAATACATTTAAACCTTCCAAAGCTGCTAACCACAAAAACGGCGCTAACATTTCATATTCAATGAGTTTGTCCTCTATGAGGCCTACAAAAGGAACAGGACTGTCCGCAGGTACGGGTGAAATGAGAGGGTCTGCTAGTACCCACCAAGCTTTTGGCTTCTAACAACAGCTTTTGCTCAAAGGGGCAGTAAAACTTTATGCTTCAGCCCCTAGGCAGAGTCCTTCTAAGGGTCAAAACACATGGCTAATCAAACCCATAGGATTATGCAAGTAGAGAGTACAAAAGGAATTTGCAAACTGGCACAGGGCCTTTCATAGACTAGACTTTCAAAAAATATTAGCCTACATTAACAGATTTTAATCACCTGTTTATCATAGACTACTTTCCTCATCTTTACATACATATTAGAAGTTGGAAGAACATAAACTCTAAAACCATAGTCATTTTATCACCAAATCTTTATATTTATTACTAAGGAAACAAATAGCTATCAACATTCTAACTAGAAAATACATGAATTTTTATGTATGGAGTAAGTATCCTAAAACACACAAGCTCTAGAATGATGGTGAGTTAACCTTCATCCAACTAATTTATTTGGTCTCTCTTACAACCCCTATTCTGGAAATAGTTCATGAGGGCTAATGACACAGTTTGTGTGTTTGTTTATTTGTTTGTTTGTTTGTTTGAAACAGGCTTCTGCTTTGTTACTCAGGCTGAAGTGCAGTGGCACAATCATAGCTTACTGCAGCCTCAAACCCCTGGGCTCAAGCAATCCTCCCAAGTAGCTGGGATTATAGGTGTGAGCCACCACACCGGGCCAGATGACACAGTCTAGCTGCAAGGTTAAAAGTTTTCCAAGTTTGTTACCCATTGTGTGGTTTTTGCATTCTCTGCTAAATTCTAAATTCTTCCAAGGCTGTGAATGCATCTTGCCTTACTTTCGTTCTGTCTTTCTTGGCAAAGTATTAAGGACAAAAGGGATTTGGTCAATTATGACTGAATTACAGATAACAGGCCCATGGGAATCACCCCTGTCCCCTGGCTCTGCTAACACCGTTTTCTAACCAAATGGGTCACCGAAGAAAGTACTCTCAGTGGCATCGAAGATGGAAACACTCTGCCAAAATAGAAATCCTAATCAACTCTGAAATCATCAGCTTCCTCTAAATTTCTCTATTGTCTTTCCATTGATTTATGAGGTGCAATGCTTACTGGACACCTTTAACTTGAAGAGCTGGTGGTGGAGAGTACTTTTTAAACAGCTGATCATTTGTGAAGTAAACATTCTGATTGTTTGATGGCTGCTGACTTTCAACTTGGTTTTTTTTTCGTCCCAGGAAATTTCCCATGACTCGATTGAATCATTTTATCAAATGAGAAACATGCTTTTTGTAAAAAACAAACAAACAAAACCCACTGTCACTGGTAGAAACTGGCATCTCCCATACTCTCTCAGACTCAGTCTGTTCCTTTCCACTCTTTATAAACTTATTTCCCTGAACAACCTTATTGGTGACACAGTTCGTATTGATTTGCCACCCATAGGTCTACTTCTTCCCACGACCCTAGAATTGCTACAATTTGGGAGTAAACAGGCTGTGGAAAATGACTAGTATCCGCTGCATTCCTGACTCTTACCTTTTACCAGTGCCCTGACTCTAAGAATTTTGGCTTACATAACATCCCACAAATTGCACCAATTAATTTTACTTCATATATCTCAGAGATCATTGGGATTTTTGAAGCTAGAGGGAACCTCAGTGATCGCCTAGTCAATTCTTTCATTTTTACCAAAATTAAGCTTTGGAATAAAGGCATTATCCTAGATCTAGAGACAGAACCAAGATGCAACAAGTCTGGACCCTTTCTAGTGAATACATAGTACCACCCTATATGCATGAACCAAATCTGAGACAATGAGCTTGAAGGTTTATGCACAGCAACATGAAAATGCTCCCAACTCCCTCGAAACAACAAGCTAATTTAATTTCGGCCAGCAAGACCTCATTCCAGGTTCCCACTCCACCACCCCAAAAATAGGGTAGCAGGGCTGTCCTGAACACTGAAGCCTCCTGGGGAATTCCCTGACATATCCCAAGGAAAAAGCATGTCGATGCCCAGTTTCAACAGATCTTTCTCGCATCCCCGATTCAGAAATCATCTTATCTAATATGTATTAGGGTTCTACTGAAATCGGTCTCAAACGCCTTATCAAGCAATGTTTGAGAAATCTCTGTGCTGTCCTGCCCACGCCAACCTCAAGCCCTGTCCTCCAGAATGGCTCCACAAAGAGGAGAGAACACAGACGGATCACCACTAGAGCCTGAGAAGAGGGCCTCTGAAAACTGCCCTCCTTCCAATCGAAAACTATTTTTTTTCTGACCACTATGTGAACAGAGCAGTAAAAACTTGAACTTTGAGTTGTGATCCAATACCTGAAATTCCTTTCATTCCACAAGTAAAGATAAGGCTTTCAGTGGAAACACAGCAGGAATGAGCATTCCCCAGACTCATTAATGCCCAGGAAGAGATAAATGACTGACTTGGGCCATTTCTTAGAGATGGCTTTGGAAAAGGAGGAGGGAAAGGAGAGGTCAAGTGTACTAAAGGAAGAGAGAGCACAGGAAAATGAAAGGCTGGAGGCTTTGACGAGAAACTGCCCACTTCACCATCTGCCCTGAACAATGCCAGATCTAATTGCTTCTAGAACTGCCTCTCACTTTAAAAATTAAAAATCTCCTTTGACCACAAAGCCAACTGCTATAGGTTTTCAAGTGGGCAAGGATGCTTTTGGGTGGCATCTACTCAGATGAAGATGAATAGGAAATAGATCCTTATCCAGGTATACTAGAAAATGACTTCAAAACATATAATACCTTTGTGCCATCAATCATTATATTACCTAACAAGGTAATATATATGCACATAGCCTCTTCAACTGGGGAACTCAAAGTGAAAAAGGAACCATAGATTTGTCAAAAACAGCAAAATCAGCTTCCTAAGCACTCTGCAAAGTGTCATGTGTAATAGAAATCGCACACACACACACACACACACACACACACACGATAAAATCAATACACAAGTTAAAGGAATTTCCAGATTGGTATGATGGTTTCCATAAGTGAAAAAGTGGAATTAAGGATGATATTGAGAATGTGGTAGAATGCAGTCCCTTTTTATTTTCTGATTAGATGGGATGGGGAGCCATTGAGAAAGGCAGAGAAAGAGAAGGGAAAAAATGCATGAGGATTGTACTCCTGTTTACACACGGCCTGGGTTAATGTGTAATTGACAAGATTAATGGCCGTATAATAATTGCCTCTATTGTTTACTGTCTGGATGGTGGCCAGCCACTTTCCTGCTCTGCCCACCAGTGGGTTTGGGTTTGTAGGAATGCCGTCAGTGGCTGATAGGGTCTGTGTGCCAGGTGTAACCTTGCTAAAGAAGACATGCAGGGAGACCTGGCCAGGTTTAGCCCTGGCAGGACATGCTTTCTTCTCATTCTAAATAGTCCCACTTCAAATCTGCTAGCTGAGCTGTGTCAGAACAGAGCCAGGCTCAGCCTGACCAAACCGCTCCACCTGAGAAAAACAAAGAAATGAAAACTTCAGGAAGTAGAGAAAAGCTTTCATTTCTGTCCTAGCCTTACTGTGAACCAGAAAGCAGAGTGTTCCTCTGTGCTGTTCCTTGCACTGTCCTGGGCTGTGCTGGGAAGTGCCCACCTTTACCCCGCAGGGATGCACAAATACCTTCCTCCCCACTCTTCCCTGATCTGCTTTCTAAGTTCTTGCCTCCTGTGCACTGTGAAACAAGCAAACAGACCAAGACTCTGGATCATGCACCGCAGAGAGGATTTCCATGGAAAGGTACCATGCATCCAACCCCTCTCCTAATAATCTTGTCTTGTCTTGCCCCTCACATGGACTAGCATGGTTTTATGTAGAAAAACAAGAGCTACGCAATTCTCACATGGCATTATTCTCATTTGGGTCACAAGTGTTCTTCTTGATTACCTCAATCTTTGTGGGTTTCCATTTCCTAACAAATCAATTTTAGAGTCCTGACATCCGACGAGGCCCTCCTGCGGCTAGTACTAACCTACCTGTCCTGTCTTCTCTTCCAGCCCAGCTTAGACGGCTTTACTGTGTAGCTCTAGGCCTCTGTCCCTCCACCTAGGAGGTCTCCCTGCCACTCACTCTCTCTCAGTATATTCAAATCTGATCCCTTCAGTGCAAACTCCATAGCATCTCCCTATAATCCACTCTCACATCCTTTGTGCTTTTCCTTCATAACATTTATCCCTCCCGTCATTAAGAAATAATTTGTGCAGTCATCAATGGGATGGCTCTCTCCTTTGCTAGACAGTAAGTTCCTGAAGACAAGAACTGTACATAACTGTGTTCTGTGATACCTCTCTAAAAGTAAGTCTCTAGTATGTGCTTAAATCAATTGTCAAGTTAATAACTATATGAATACATATAAAGACAAGTTCAAATTTCCACTTACCTGGTGAGCTCAACCTTTAGCCTTTCCAGCTGGGTATATTCTTGTTAGTCCATCTGAAGTAACAGGGGAACTTTGTGCTTCCCTGACACTGCCATTTCTCTGTTTTATCATCAGTACTTGGGTTTAGTCTTACCTCTTGTGCTTCTCTAAGGCTCCTTGAGAACAGGGACTCTCATTCGTTCTTTGTGTGGCTCACAACTCCAAACACAAAATTTTATGTAGGTGGTAGTCAGCCCAAGTAATGGGTTATTTATTTATTCAGTCAGGCATCCATTTGATATCATAGTCCTGCATTCTGTACTCAGTCCTACATCCTGCACACACTACTTCTTCTGTATTAAAAGAAAATTTTAAAGAATTTTCACCAGTCTACAAATCTTATCATTTCAGAGTCTCAGCTATACACCCTAGGCTCCTCCCAGTGTCATTCTGCTCCAGTCTGCAGTCTTGAGTTTAGAGACATTGACATGGTTTGGCTCTGTGTCCCCACCCAAATCTCATCTCAAATTGTAATCCTCACATGTCAAAGAGGGATCTGGTAGGAGGTGACTGGATCATGGGGGCAGTTTCACCCATGCTGTTCTCTCGATAGTGAGGGAGTTCTTAACAAGATCTGATGGTTTAAAAGTGGCAGTTTTGGCCAGGCATGAAGGCTCACTCCTGTAATCCCAGCACTTTGGGAGGCCGATGCAGGCAGATCACCTGAGGTTGGGAGTTTAAGACCAGCATGACCAACATGGAGAAACCCCATCTCAACCAAAAATACAAAATTAGCCAGGCGTGGTGGCACATGTCTGTAATCCTAGCTATTTGGGAGACTGAGGCATGAGAATAGCTTGAACCTGGGAAGTGGAGGTTGCAGTGAACCGAGATCATGCCACTGCACTCTAGCCTGGGCAACAAGAGTGCAACTCCATATAAAAAGAAAAAAAATGTGGCAGTTTCCCCTGTGCTCGCTTGCTCTCTGTCTCCTGCCACCATGTAAGACGTGCCTCGCTTCCCCTTCCCCTTTTGCAATGATTGTAATTTTCCTTAGGCCTTCCCAGCCATGCAGAACTCTGAGTCAATTAAACCTCCTTCCTTTATAAATTACCCAGTCTCAGGCATTTCTTTATAGCAGTGTGAAAACAGACTAATACAGATACAAAGTCAGGGCATGAAGATGTTCTATGTTTTTGACCACAGACAGCAGAAGAGCCAAGAGGCTGGAGCAGTGGAAAAATAGAGACAGCAATAGTAAATCCCTACAACAGGTGGTTTGGGTGAATTAAATTAAGAGCTCTAAGAAATTCAAAGCAATACTGGGCTTTGAGCTTAAGTCTTCATGCTGTGCATACGGCATAGCCTTGGGAAAGTCACCTTTCTCCCCAGATCTGTTTTCTGATGGGTGGAATGGCATGAATGATGCCTGTGTTTCAGACTGTATATAGGATTAATATCTGAGAAATTGCTCTGTCACCCCAAAAGGGTTATGCAAATGGAATTACTGAAATAGCAGCCCAGAGCTTCTAGTTTAGGAGACAAGGTGCGGGCACAGAAGGAAAGAAGGGAGCTGGGCACCGAGGAGGCTAACGTGAGAAGACAGGGAGCTCGTTGTTCTCCTGCAATGTATGAGGCACACAAAACAGAGAAGCTTGAAAAAGGGAAGCAGAACCCTGTAGAAGCACTACTCAGGCACAGAAGCAGGCCGGGTGCCAAGGGGCTCCCACAGGAAGTGAGTCTGGAGAAGAAGAGGTGACAAAGGAAGACAAAAGTCTCTCTAAGGAGAGTCTGTTGTACTTGCTACTGAGAGGACCTAACAGGACCAGTAAAAGCATCCAATGAGAGGAGGAAACACAGAAGTCAATGCTGGAGAAAGTGGCCACGCCAGGCAGTCTGGTCAGATACAATCCCATTTCTTCTTCCGGGACATGCAGCCAACTACAACTCTCAGACTCCCTTGTAGTTAGGTGTGGTCACCTGACTGAGTTCTAGCCAACGTAATGTGAACAGAATGATATGGGTCACTTCCAGACCAGGCACATACCAACCTTCTGCCTGTCTTGCTCCGTGCTATTTTCCATCCCTGAGTGCTTGCACCCAGGATGACATTGGAAGCCAAATGTTGAAGATAGTAGAGCCACAAAACAAAAGGAGCTCAGGTTCCCAGATCACTGCTTGGAGGGTAGAACCCTATCAGTCCTGACAACCATTTTAGACTCTATATCAGCAAGAGAAAACAATTCTGTTGTTCAAGTCAATGTACAATTAGGGGTGAGTTTATTACAGCAACTATCATTAACTTAATTAGCATAGCATGATGAGGCTAGGGAGGTGACCGAGGAGACCACTGGCTGCATTTTAAAATAATCAGTCAAGTGAAAATTACATAAAAGAGGAAGTGGAAGCAGGTGGGAGAAAGAAGAGGCTGGCAAATGGTATCTATGGATGGTTTTTGAAGACAGGACCCCAAAATAAAGAATATTGAAATGCTTTTTCACAAAAAGAATGCGCACCTCATGACCCGAACGGTCCACGTTCACTCCTGCGTGGCAGTTCCCATCTACTCTGTGACCTTGGCCCTAGCACTTAACCGTTCCTTGGCTTTCTATTTATAGCCACAAAAGAAAAGTACCAATCAGATTTCTGTGAAAGGATTTCCAAAACTCCAAGTTCCTGCTCCTGCTTTTTCTTTCTTTTCTTCCCCCCAAATAATTTTTGATTGTTTAATGTGGGAAAATGTTTTATGAGAATTGCATTCCTTTCTGAGCCACTGCCTGGGTCATTTAAATTAAACAATAGACAAAGGAAAACATTAACTTGAGGGGACTTTATAATAAGAACCTTTAGGGCTGAACCAGGATTGACTAAGAACATGAAAGGAACTGGAAGATTTGCAGCCGTCTAGGCTACAGGAGGAAAAAGTTGAGCTTTCTCTTCTCCTCCTCCCAACAGGTATGCTCCGAAGATGAGGACTCGTTAATTCTGTGGTCCTGTCAGTTTCTAATATTTCTAAAATGTTCTCAGATGCTCAGGCAAGCACAGACCAATGAACGAATGTCGATACTAAAGGCAAAGTTTTACAGGATTCTAAAGACATTCAGGCAAAGACTAGGTATAAACAGGATTTATTCTAATTACTATTATTATTTTTATTATTTTAATCAGATAGGTCTTTCCAGGACATGCAAGCTTAGCTTTTGAGTCTTGGTCATAAACCTTTGGGCATTTTTTCTTGTCCTTGTAATAGCAACAATGAGAGATTAAACTAGAAAATAAATCTACAAATGAGTAGCTATCTTATAATTAGTAAGCACCCTCCTTTATATAAAATTCCATGCCAGTCTCTAATAGCCACCCTCTGTACTCACCTAGAGCCTTTCATCTGAGATGCTCAAAGTACTTCTTGCTAATACCAGAGCCAATTCTCTCAAAATTTCTGTAAGTCAGGGAACTAGAATTCCCATTCATGAAGCATACTGACCGTTGCTGACATCTAAGCCCTTCTGTCTCCATCTTACGTAGTTGCAGGTGGTGCTCCTGCCCCAGGTCACTGTGCTATCCCCAGCCCAAGGAAGGGGAGAAAGGATTCTATCAAGGCAGGAAATTTTGGTTGTAGCCACATGGGAGACAATGGGACAGAAAGGAAGCTCCCCATCATTGGAGTTAGACCTGACTACAAACCCTGGCTCCTATGTTTCAGCAAATTAGCTACACTCTCCAAGCTTCAGTTTTCTTATCTATAATCAAGAATGGGGCCGGGTATAGTGGTTTATGTCTGTAATCCCAGCACTGGGGAGGCTGAGGCATAAGGACTGCTTGAGGCCAGGAGTTTGAGACCAGCCTGGGCAGTGTGACCCCATCTTTACACACACAAAAAAATTTAAGTTATCTGGGTATGGTGGGGCACACCTGTCATCCTAGCTGCTCGGGAGGCTGAGGCAGTAAGGTCCCTTGTGTCCAGGAGTTCAAGGCTACAGTGAGCTATGATCATGTCACTGCACTCCAGCCTGGGCAACCAGTGAGACCCTGTTGAAAAAAGTAATAATAAAATAATATAACATAATAATATGGTTCTTGACACATTAGGCACTCAATAAATACTTGCTTGGGGTATAAGGCCATATCAGCCTTCATATCCTCAATTTCACTGTATCTTTGGAACGAAGCAATATTGTATCTGGTTAATACTTGGTTGAAGGTCTGAGTGGGAATACTGCTCCGAGTAGGCACTCAATAAATCCTAGTGGAATTGTCTTGCGTTGTAAGAAGTCTATATCCAATGTTCATGCCACCCAGCCAACTTGAGTTTTCCATAAGAACAAATCCAATATTATCTCAAGTAAATTCTAATCCCTGGGTTTGAAAGATTCTTTTTTAAGTGCAATTGTAATCCTTCCTCTTCAGTATACCTGGGTGGATTTTCCAAATCCCATCCTGTTCTGCATTCATAACCAATGGAGAATACTGTTATGAATTGTATCACTTCATTAAATACCAGTAAAAAATTATTAGTTATAGGGATTTGTTAAAAGGATTTCTTATGTAGAATTATCTAGTGTAAACGTTAATGTATTAATTATACTTTGTGCATTTGTTTGAATTATTTTTAGAAGGTAAATGGTTTAGTCCTTTCAGATATTTGAAAACAAAATAATATGCTATAGATTATAAATAGCATATTTTTTTATACATCCAACAAAAACCCACCCACATCATTCATCAATCAAAAGCTATAAAGTCACAAAGAACCCCCATTTTCTGCATCTGAAAATTAAAAAACAATTTATAAACTTATTTGGAAGGTCATGATAATGATACCACATTTACTCAGAATTTATTGTCTAACCTCAGCCATTTCAAAATATTGAATTAACTGAAAAGTAAGAATGAGGTTGCAGAAGGGAAGCATCAGAGCAGACAAAATAGACATTAAAATACTAAACCTTTATATCTCATGGTTGTGAATTCCATTGATAACAGAGCTTTTATAATATCACTCAGAGGTAAGTGCTCTTATTTTGTCCACAATGCTAACAAGCTTTTCATTCAATTTTGCCCATTGTTGGTGGATGAAAATCAGCAAATCTGAAATGTGTAGACATGAGAGAGAAGTTCTTCTGGGTGTCAGCCCATAAGCCAGGAAATCAGCTGCTTTTTGCATAACAATTTTCTGGCACTTTAGCAGATATTAAGGGAAAGAAAAGTAACAGTGATTGCCCTTGCCTTCTCCACCTTACACCTAGCTTGGGAGTAGAAAAGGGCTATGCACAGGAAACAATGAGAGAACAAATAAATTGTGCAATACTGGCCATGTGCACTAAAATAACGCAGAGAGGGCGACATCAGCATGGAAGACAGTATCAGCGACTTCACTGAGACCAAATCTTCTGAAAAATTATAAATTACAGCAAGCTCTCTGTCTTAAAGACAAAAAAAAATCTGAAAAGTGATATCTTCAAATCATTGTGGGAGACATTTCTATTTGGCCCTAAGGCCAATTTTGAGACAATTACATTTTTACTTGTCAGGTGGTAAGGCATTTAAGAGTGGGGACCTGCCAGCATCCATTCTTCTGTCCTACAGAGCACATAGCTGTGCTATGCACAGAAAAGTCACTCTGTAAACATCTGTTAAACTGAATTTCCAAGTCAGGGCATGTTACTATACTCTGTTAATTATTACATTAAAAACTAAACAAGTGGTAAATTTAGAAGAGATACAGGAAAAAAATGCAATACCAGCTAAGAGCTCAAATGGTCTAGGAAATACCTAAAATATTGGGGAGAAAAGAAAAGGTTTGCTCAGAAGAGATGAACAGGAGGTTTTAGGAAACTTCAAGTATCTAAAACACAGGGATGATTTCTTTGCACATACCTGGAAAACCAAATAAGGGAAAATCAACTTAAGGGGTAGAAGGAGAGATTTCAATATCAAGGCATTTAATGTATTCTTGAATAAAATTATGTTTTTTTAAATGTTTTCTTTCATATGCTGCTCTTTAAATGGTTCTGTGAAATAGCATAGAAGCAGAGTCATGAGGTCAGTGACATGTTCAGTATCCCTGGGCTGAATGACCTGTGTAAGGCCCACTCCCCCACCCCACCCCACCAGCCGTGCCAACCCACAAGAGCCCTGATACCTTCCGAGAAGGGGCTCTTTCTCCATGAGGTTCACGCAGATTATACCTGGAATCAGGATTCTGAACAAACCCTTCATGAACCACTCTGCTCAAGACCCAGGTTGGGAAAGAGGCCAATCTATCTGCTAGAATGAGTGGAAAACAGTGATGGTAAAGGCACGAGCCAAAGGTTCTGAAGGTGGGCAAATGTACACACACAAGACTCACTGCCTGCCTCCTTGGACACAGACAGATGCTGGCTTGGTGTGCTTTAAGGGCCACCAAGACAATTCCCCAAATCTCTTTCCCACCAACAAGAAAAACAAGCAATTCAATAAGAAAGAGGACTGTGCTAGGCCTGGGGAGGCCCAAGTGCAAATCTTTGTTCCATGTTATCTTGATCTAGTTTCTTCACTTTTCTGGGATTCACTTTCCTCATCGATAAAATGGGATAATGTCATCAGAATATACCAAGTTGTTCTGAGGACTAAATGAGATGATGTATTAAGTGCCTGGTACAATAGGAGCCACACAATACATGCTCATTCTGTGTAGCTGCTGTTCTGCAACAGCAGGGACCTGCTTTGGGCCTAACCATTGCTAGGTTGTCACCATCGCCCTTCTGTAAGTGAAAGTGTTGCAAGGAGTTGCTCAGCATACGCATAGATAAATACACAGGTAAGTTAACTTCTGTTGCTTAGAACTAAAAATCTTCATAGGAAAATCCTCAGCTTGCTTTGTCAACCTAGGGAAGGAAGTTGACCAGGAAAGCACAAAAGAGGGTGCTTCCAAGAAAACTAAACCACTTCAGCAGAATTTGAGGTATAAAATGAAGCACTGGAAAAAATGGATGTTTTGTTGTTCCATATAATAGAAATCAGAGGTTCTGCACACACATCAAAGAATATTTTAAGAATAACAGTTGTTCACTTGGACGCTTCCAGGTAAAACCAAAGGTTTGAATCCATGCTGGCATAGAAGACACAAGAAAGGGAAATCACAAATGACATGGCAGGAGCACAGAATCTCATTCGCAGCAGGCTGTGGCCAGTGACATTCTTCAGTTTTCCTTGCCGTTGTCCACTGCTCAATCAGCTCCACTTGGTAGAAGAAGTTAACCACCAGATCCACATGGAGCTGTTGGGCATGAATGCCACACTGGGCAATCAGGGCCCTGTGGTTCCACAGGGAGGCGAGAGTACCAGGACTGCTCAGTGAAGAAGATGGGAACAAATGGAAACCAACCAAACCGCTTGACTGAATGCCGCTGCCCAGAAATATAAGTACGGAGGCTAGGATTGGAGTGGGAATCAGTGAACCTGGTTAGAGCTTTCTGGGGTACTCAGAGGAAAAATTATGCAAAGTGAGTTGGGCAAAGTGACTGTAGGAACTACCCTGATTTAGCAAGAGATAAGATAGGGGAGGAGTCTAGAGCAGAGAATGGAAAAAACAGTCAAAGCAAGGCCCAGGGCTCGCCCAGGCTGCCTCACCCAGAGCTTCAGGAACTTGGATAGGAATATCAGCGACAAGGCATACTCTAGTCCCCAGGATCTGGGGATTCAGTTCGAAAGCTTTCTCCCCTTTTTTTTTTGCACATAAATATAAAACAATGGCCGGCCACTAATGGTTGTCTATCCCCCAGGTAAACACAGACAACCAAAGCAATAAAGCTTCACCAGCCAGACATAAACTAATGATGAATGTTCCAGGTAAGTGGTTATCTGCAAATCTGTCCTAGATCAAATAATTCTCTCTCTCTCTCTCTCTCTCTCTCTCTTGTTTTTTGGTCTGTAAACAGGCAGGAAAAATTGGGGTTTCCCAGTCATGCACACGTACTTACTGCTCAAATAAACAATCAGTTGGAACTTTTTGGTGGCATGTGAGGCTTAGGACGTGATTTCCATTATCTAGTAAATTGTAAGTACACCATAAGCATAGTAGATTTACAGTAGAGCCTATCTAAGTGAAGATGCTATTGCTAGAAGTATTTATTAAAATTTTCTAAAAATATTCACTTGTGCTGTGCAAGAAAAATGTTGCATAGGATGCTAAAAGTGGCATAAAATATTAGCAAAAACCTACTCAGAGTGTACATTCTAGGAAAAATGACATGACCTCAAATAATGCTATAACCACTATAATCTGAGTATTTGTTATATGCAAAATGCTTTGTGTATATTGTTTGCTTAATCCTCACAATAGCCCTATGAAAGAGATTAAATTATTTCACTGTTATTGAAGTTCAAAAAGATTTAATTACTTGCTAAATTTACACAGTCACATGGTAAAAAGGACATCTATTGTTTCTGCTATGTACATCTCCTCTTTTTTTTGTTGTTTGTGTTTTTGTTTTTCAATCGCAACCTCTTTCCTCTAAGGATGTGGTCTTCAATATCCTCCTGTGGCTAAGGCATGTGCACGTGCGCGCGCACGCGCACACACACACATACACAAACGCACACAATGTTCCTCTATTGGGCCAATCATAGAACTCTGCTTTCCTGGTCATCAGATACAAATCAAACCAATCAGAGTTCTTCTTTAGTGTCTTCAAATTGGAACTAAGGTGAGAGAGTTCCTTCTTTCTGACCCTCTTGTGAAATGAAGCTTGGGCACATGAACTTTGGGGTTGCCAAAGCTCATAGTTCCAGCCTGTTGGTAGATGCTGGTCTGAGGAAAGAAAGCCAATACCACGAAATAACTAGGTATATGAAATAAGAGACATCATAGACAGTGGTGTGCTGGTAAGTGTTTAACAATCAGTTCTCCAAATGTAGTTCTGACACAAATGGTGGTTGGTAATTCTCTTCAGGTAAGTAAAATAAAGTAAATCAACAAAGACACATACTGGAGCTTGACTCACTTTTCAGTGATATGACAGTTTTGCCAAGTCAAATAATTGTTCTCAAAATCTGAAAGAGCTTATCAATTTTCAATGCTATTCACAATGTAAGGACTACAGCTACAACACACTTCCAAGTTCATTGCATTTTCAACATTTTCTTCATCACTTTCTTAAGTCTAGAATCTAGACAATCAAAAAAACAATAGATTAAGCCTTGGTTTTAAGCATTCATTCATTTCCATGGTTTAAATGCCTCCGCTATGGCCATTTTCACACTTCCAAAATGACATCAACACATACAGAGTTGGAAAGAGACGCGTAATAGGACACCTCTGTACAAGGTTTCTACCATACCAATACCACAGATAGAAGGAATCTCAAGGGTATATAGATAATAGCCAAATGCAGTAAAATAATGGAGAAGTAATGAGACTTTAGAATGTGTTACTTTTGTATTTAATATAATTTTTACTCATGAGTTTACAGCATTTATTTTTTAATAATGTTGTATTTAACAACTGGCTTACAAAATCCCTCAAAATCAAACAGTTGGCTCTCAAGAATTTGCATGAGCCAGATTCAGCATCCCACAGGTTCCATTTATTTCTGAGACTAAATTTATTCCCACCCTGATTTCCAGAGCCTACAGATGCTCTAATTTGTTCAATCTATAGATAAAGTGGCTTTTCAGTTGCTTGCAACCAAAAAATCTTAGCTAATTTAAGAAGTCCCTCTTGACTAGAGTGGACAGGGAAGTCTTCATCAAAGAGGCAGGGCTAAAGCTCCCACCTCTGAACTTTGCTTCAATTTTTGAAAAAATTGAAGAAATAGACATGCCTCCCACTTTAATAAAAAGAATCTTCAGCTCTGGAAAACCTGGCCATGCTGCGCCATGGTCCCTTTAAATGTCTTCCCAGATGAAGAATGTTTAATCAGCTGAACAGAGCCTCTAAGCCCTGCAGAACCCAGGAGGATGTCAGCAGCTCACAGCCTTTCTCCCAAGAGTCTCGGCATCATTCTGTGAAACTGCACAGGGTGGAGCCCTGGCTTCTCCCTGGAGAGGAAGTAGCTGCAGGAATGCCAGATGTGGCATTCCCACAGCAGCTGGTGGAGGAGCCGTGTCTCCCAGCGTGAGGAGCAGCCGCAGACACCGAGCCCTGGAAGTTTGCCGTTTCACAGGCCAAGGAGAACTCAAGCTACTTGGGGCTTTAGGCAACACAGGCTGATAAATAGAGCACAGTTCGGATCTGATTCTCCCACATTGCCTTTGTTTCCTTCCACCAGTGTTTGGAAAACCTGTTTAAAGAGTTATTTCAAGTGTTTTTTCAAGCCTCTAATCTGTCTTCAAAAATATCCTGGAGGAGGAAATGAAGATTGTTTACTGCAAAAGACAAGGGTGGAATGGCCAGGAAAAGTCTCTTCAGAACACCTAGATGAAAGCCACAAATGAGGGGGGGAGAGCTTGGACAGAAGCCAGCCAGGACTACTGCCCTGCCTGGCCTGCAGTTTTTAGACTAAGGGAGTAACTGCAGTCCTCTGCTCTGTGTGAAGGCCAGGGGTGGGGGATGCGGTGGAGGAGAAGTGGGGGTGGAGAGGCCATAGAGGAAAAGGATGAGAGGGCTGGAGGTGGGGAAACCGGGCTGGGGAGGGGGGCGGCATGGAAAGTATGCAGCTCATCTTAGATCTTGTTTAATGTGTGGTTTCAGGCTGGTGAGGTAGGAGATGGACCTTCAGCTCTGCACCCAAAGTTGATTAAAATCCGGAAATTCTCCATAATTGGACCTCATTAATAAATTCCTCCAGGTTCCAGGAGGCTCTGTAGAGTAAAACAAGGGTTTGGAGAGATGAGAGCAACAGGAGGTTGTAAGATCCCAGACCTCGGAGTTAATTCCACTTAATCAGCCTGGAGAAACTCCACATCCACCAGGACTCACTGAGATCTCCCACCCTCTGCAGCAGGGCAGGGATTTTTCTCATTCACTTCTTCTTATTTTTTAACCCCTATTTCCAACATGAATAACACGCTGCCCCACAAGTTAGGACTAATGCTCCTCTTCCCTCTGGAGGACACTCAGCAGCCTGGGGAGGGGAGGCTTCTACCTCCCAGCCTCCACTCTTCATTTTGCCACCCATCATCTCCCACCACCCCCTGCTCTACCTGTTTCCTCACCTCCCACTTTTGAGAACATCTATTCTCAGTTGTTAGCTTGACCTCCAATTCACACATAATCTCTGTGATGTTTAATTTTATGTGTCAACTTGATTGGGCTAAAGGATGCCCAGATAGCTGGTAAAACACTATTTCTGGTTGTGTCTGTGGGAGTATTTTTGCAAGAGATTAATATTTTAATTGGTAGACTGAGTAAAGAAGATCATCCTCACCAAAGTGGCCAGTCATCACCTAATCCATTGAGGACTGACATAACAAAAAGGCTGAGGAAGGAAGACAGTCTCTCTGCTTGAGCTGGGACATGCATCTTCTGCCCTGAGACATCAGCCCTCCTGGTTCTCGAGCCTTTGAACTCGCACAGGGATTTACATTAGTACGATGCCCTCCCTGGCTTCTCACACCTTTGGGCTTGGACTGGAGCTACTCCACCAACTTTTCTGACTCTCCAGCTTATGTCCCACAATCATGCAGCAGATTGTGGGTCATCTCAGCCTCAATAATTATGAGAGCCAAATTCCATAACAAATCTCTTTCCATACATCCTATGAATTCTGTTTCTTTGCATATTCCAAATACAATCCCAAACCTTGAATTGAGACCTTAGCATTAGCTCATTGCCATGCCAAATCTTTAGTGATTAACAAGTGGCAAGCTTGTTTGGTTTGTAATGTATCTTTTCTCTTTACGCTAGTAGAAGTGAGCCTGAGCTGCAAAACACCCAACAATCAGATACGTCAGAAAGAAAGGAAGAAAGAAATGTAAATAAAGAGCCTGAACAATGCCCAAACTAGGGAGCCAACCTCCGAATAGGAGTGTGCCAGGGTTAAATGTAGGCTTTTGTCAGGGCTCCAAGTGGCTCATTCTCATAGCATCTATCTCTTGCGAATGTCTCCTTCCTTTTTTGAACACTTTCGTGAGAAGAATTACACAGGAATACTATGTGGCATGGAAGGGGGATTGCAGTTCAACCTCAAAAACCATCCCTAAGAACCATCAACCTCCATCCACATGCACACCAAGGGGGCTGGTCCTCAGCACCAGACTCACTCCCATCACGAGCAGTGTCTTCTATGAGATGTGACTTTTTTCATCTTGCAGGCTAGCTCAACCCCAGAGAAAAGGGAGTAGAGAAGGAGGGAGATGGGAGGAAGGGTCAACTTGCCAATGACAGTGGAACTTGAGAAGGTAGTCATCCCAGATGTGCAGCCATCTCCTTACCACACCCTTGATCCACGCCCATCTCCACACCCCAATTTCAATCTGGGGAGCATGAGAGCAGGCTGCCTCCTTCACTTCCAACTTTGCCTCTCTTTTCCTATCTTCTTGCTAGAGTGCATTTGGAATGTTCCTTTCTCTTCACTCTTCACCATTCCCTACTTTAACATCCCCTCATCCCATCCCAATACAGAAAATAAAAGGTTTCTTTGTGTTGCTCTCTTATGATTACAGAGAAATCTCAGGGGACCCAATACTGACATGAACTGGCCCAGTTCTCTCTACCTACCTTGGGAAAGAGTCCAGGAAACTTCAAAATCCTGCCCCTGGGGTTCCATTCCAACTATTTTACATTCTGGAAAAGTCAAAACTCTGGCGACAGGCCAGTGTGAAGGACTGAGGGAGGGATGAATAGGTATAGGTGGAGCTCAATGGATTTTGAGAGTATTGAAACCACTCTATATGATGCTATAACGGTGGGTACATGTCATTATATAGATGGTCCCGGACTTACAATTTTTTGACTTTATAATGGTGTGAAACCATTGCAATTTCAATGCACTTTGAATTTCCAATTTTGATCTTTTCCAAAGCTAGTGACAGGGTATATGAGATATTCAACACTTGATTATAAAATAGGCTTTGTATGTTTGTGTTAAATGATTTTATGCAAATGTAGGGTAATGTAAGTGTCCTGAGCATGTTTAAGGTAGGGTAGGTATATTAAATATATTTTCAACTTACAATATTTTCAACTTACAGTGAGTTTATCTAGACATAGCCCCATCTGAGTTGAGGAGCATTCGCACATTTGTCCAAGCCCATACAGTGCACAACACTGAGAATGAACCCTAATTAAACTATGGCTTTGATGTGTTAATGATGTGTCAATGTAGGTCCTTCTGTTGTAACAAAAATGTACCACTCTGGTGGGGGATGCTGATAATGGGAGAAGTTATGCGTGTGTGGGGGCAGGAGGCATGTGGGAACTTTGTACCTTCCTCTCAAAAAAGTGTTTTATGTGATAACAGATGATGCTTAACGAACGCTTGTTCTGTGCTAAATTTTAAAATACCTAATTCTGACCCAGGAATTGGTATGGCATCCCCCAGGAGGGAGGACGGTGCTGGGCATCATCTCTTACTTGCTACTTACAGCCTGGGCCACTCTTCACCCTGAACTGGGCTTTTCAGGGCTTGGCCAGGTTTCACCTGGAGTTTCACCCTTAAAAAGTGAAGGGTGAGGCCGGGTGCGGTGGCTCACGCTTGTAATCCCAGCACTTTGGGAGGCTGAGGCGGGCAGATCACAAGGTCAGGAGCTCCAGAACAGCCTGGCCAACAGAGTGAAACCCCATCTCTACTAAAAATAGAAAAATTAGTTGGACGTGGTGGCGGATGCCTGTAATCCCATTTACTCAGGAGGCTGAGGCAGGAGAACTGCTTGAACCCAGGCGGCAGAGGTTGCAGTGAGCCAAGATCGTGCCACTGCACTCCAGCCTGGGCAACAGAGCTAGACTCCATCTCAAGAAAAAAAGAAGGGTGGATGAAGAGGGGGTTCATTTTTTACTCCACATATAGTTATAACTTGGAATTTTACAAGAATACCATCATGTCTTTCTTCTATAAAAATACAATAAAGTAAATAGAGCTTTCCTATATTACTTAGTTAAGCCTCTGATTTCAGTTATAAACCAGATGTCTGCTTGAACCACTCTACTGTCGTGGATCCGTTACACTTGGTCTGCACTCCGCTTCTGACGCCTGAGATGGGCGAATCCCCTCCCTGTGATTTTCTTGCCTTTATTCCCCTTCATCCTCTGCTTTGGCTCTGCTGCGTCAATGTAGCCCCGTACCAGTGTGTCATAAACTCCATCCCCTTCTCTGTTTCTGCAAGAAACCCAGGCTCACTCAGTTTTTCATAAGTCTGGTAACTCCATGGGGAATTACGAGAAGGCATCGCGGGGTTGCATCCCCAGCTCCCCTGGGGAGTAAACTCCATTCCCTCCCACTGCCTGCCTTCCTCGACAGCCCCACCAGAACTCTCATGAATCCATTTCTTTCCATCTTCTTCCAAAGTAACAGAAGCTAACTCTAGTGGACTGAAACCAAAAGGGGAACTATGTTAGGATGAGAGGGTCTTAGGAAATCCAGATGGACCGTAAGATCCGCAGAACCCTGGCGTCTCTGGGCCTCTCCTCTCTATGAAATGGAGATGGCTGTGGGTGTGGGATGGTCTCTGTACCGGAAGCGTCCAGTTTGCCGTGGGTTCTCGGGAAATATTGATTCTCTTCTTCCCTTACGTAGGCTCGTGACTCCATGAGAGTGATCTTTCTACAACATCATGTGGCCATGCCGCTTCCTTGCTTAAAACCCTTCTGTGGCTCCTCGGCTAGGAGCAGAAGTCCTAGCTCCTCCATCTGCAGTGTTCTCTCTGCGGTTGTCTTTCTCTGCTTCTCCACCCATGCAGTGGGCTGTAGCTGTCCCTTGGCATCCAAGTGTCCAGGTACACAGAAAGAAAACTGGCGCCTCAGAACCCTAACCCCGAGTTCCTGGAAAGCAGCGTCAGACTGGCCCTTGTCTAACAATCTCAACCAGGAGGAAAGGGGTCTTGGCGCAATGAGTCATGCGAAAGGGGAACGATCCACAGCTAGGCCTGCGCAGGCGTGACCGCAATCTCGCAGGTGGCTAAGGAAAATTCCTCTGAAGATTTGATATTTGGGTATAGTTTCCAAAAGGGCATTTGTTTTGTTTTCACTGAAGGAAAACAAAGCACAGACTTTGAAATCAGATCCATTTGGTTTTGAATCTCTGCTTGGTCACTTAATAATAACTGGGCAGTGTTGAGAAAGCCACTTAACCCCTCTGGTCCTCAATGTCCTCGTGTATGAAATGGAGATGGCTGCCATTCACAGGGTGGCCGTGGGTGTCGGATGCTCTCTTTACCTGAAGTTTGTGGTGGGTTCTTGGGAAGTATTGATTCTCTTTTTCCTTTGCATAGGTCCTTGACACCGTGAGAGTGATCTTTCCACAACACCATGTGGCCATGCCACTCCCTTGCTTAAAACCCTTCTGGGGCTCCTCATATTCATCAGCATAAAGTCCTAGCTCCTCAAGATAACATAAAAAGCCCTGGAAGCGTTCTCTGCTGTCCCATCCACTCACTCCCCACCACTCCTGTGCCCCCACCGTGGAAACGACTTACTGTTCCCAGCACCCCTCGTCCCCTCTCTCCTTCCCTGTTCCTCTTTCTCACACCGACTCCCCAGCCTTGTCTGCCAATGGCTTCTCCTTCCTGGGGTCTATTTACTCAGGAAAATCCTCCTCAGCCATCACTTCCATCCACAATGTTGTACTCAGAGTCTCTTCCAGATGCTCCTGGTTAGAACCCTCCTCACTGTCCCTGAGAACCAGCTCAGACAGTGAGAATAGCCTTAGAAACTCTGCTTTGCAAGGCAGTCCAGTCCACTGCTGTCTTCTAGAAGGTTCTACCACTCCCATCCTAACTGGCAATAGAGCCAAAAATGCCTCCCCATAATTTTCACCCAATGGCCTTGGATTTCACTGTAGAACAACCCTCAAATTACCTGGAGCTTGAATCTTACTACCGCAAATCTATCCTTCCATTGCTTTTGCTGGACCTCAAGAGACGTGGTCCAGTGAACATCCAACATCCTGTAATATTCTCTGGTTTTTCAGTATTCTTCTCAAATCCTGGTGCTCTTAGGTGAGTTCAACCACCACCTCCCTCATTATGGATCCTACAGACCTAGGCAGCCTCAGACTGAGGGGCTTTTTTAATCCAGGTAAGCCAACCTGACTAGGTCCTGTGAGCTTTCTGGTCAACCATGGCCCCACCTAGCCCTTAGCATATGACCTGCTGTAGTGCCAGCAGTTCTCCCCACTCACAGACTTATGCAAGTGCCTAAAGTTACACAACAAGCCAAGGCAGAGACTAGGAGATGTCTCAAGGTTTATAATCTCTAGTTGAACGTGGTTTAGCAATTCATTTGTCCACATTCTTTGAATTCATGGCCTTATATATGTTAATAAGTATGGCTAATGCATATTGAAGGTTTACTCTGTGCCAGGATAGGCTAAGAAATATATGTGAGTTTTCTCATTTAAACCTCACAAGTCCTTAAGAGTTTTACCAATGAGGAAACTGAAGTTTAGGGAGATTAAGAAATGTAATCCGCTAGCTTAATAGAATGAAAGCTTTAGTTAGACATCAAATCAGTAAGGTCTCAGAGCATATTAAATATGACAGCTGTGAACTCCCATATTTCTTTTCTAAAAATAGGAATCTCCTAATTTTAAACCCCCCAGTGACCGGACTTGATTTCAAGTAAACACAGAAGAAGATAACTATGCCAATCAGGTGAAGTCTGGGGGTGCAGAGTACTAGCAAGCCCGCAGGGCACAGTCTTCTCAAGTGTTTCTCTAGGCATGGACAGGCCCCTCCTTACGAGACGTTCAGAAGTCCTAGAGCTTTTGCCTCACTCACTCACCCCATTTCTAACCCTGAAAGTGGTGTGAGAAAAGGTCTTGCAGCCTTGAAAACCTTCTGTAGACATTTGCTGCCTCTCTTACATTTATATAACAAGGCTCATCTCTGATTAATTAATATGATGACCTCCAGTCAATCTGGTGTCAGAACTTCAAACTGTGGTAAAACGTTATTTATTTATTGAACACAGTTGCTTAAAACCCTTCTGGGGCTCCTCATGTCCCTCAGCATAAAGTCCTAGCTCCTAAAGGTAACATAAAAAGCCCTGAAAGTGCTCTCTTTCATAAAAAACCCCGAAAGTCAGTAATAATTTCTTTTTATAGCTAAGCCATGAAATGAGAAATCGGCATTGTGTTAGGTCGGTTCCCAGGTAAAAGAGTGCTCATAAGCCTAGTGGCTTTCTGGTAACACTGATCCACCCCGGACTGGCGGCTAAAGAAGTTCTTCATCACCTCCCCTTGTAATCCCTGTACAATGAACAGAGCTTTGTCCACCAAACCTTTCACCCAGTCCTGGAGCTCAGGAAGACGAGAAGCTGTCAGCCAATGTTCTGGACAAATGCTCCCCATGGAATTTCTACTAATTGAACTCAGGTCTTGCCTTGCTTGTTCTGAAGCAGGATCAGAGATCTGACTGCTGACTGTGTGGCTTCCCAGAAGATTTGGAAACATGCTTGATGTGGGTATGGGATGGGGACAGGGGAATTCTTGTGGCCTGGGGGCAGAAGAGGGCTCCAAACACAACATTAGGGCTTGGCAAAACCCAAGAACACCATGCCAAGACCTTTTCCCTTCACTTTTAAGCCCATTTGCATTTGAAAGGGACCTTAGTCCTCATTTCAGGAGTGAGTACACATTAGTCATTAGTGTACAGTGATAGTAGCACTGGGGACTCATATGTAGAATGCCCCACCCCTTTTTTTCCTATTCAATTTATTCTTATCCACCAGAATCCAGTTAATTTCCACCAGGAATTCTCCATCAAGTCTAGCTCACAGTAACTACTAGCCGATGACAACATAACACTTGTTGCTAGAAAGGTATCCCTTGACATGTGCAGCCTATGGCATCTCTTGAAATTTTCAAACTATGTGTATTTATACATATATACAGACATGTGCATATTATAACTTTTCATGCACTTACTCAAAAACTGTTTACTGATAACCTACTGCTCCCAGACACTGAGCTGGGGACTAGGGAGATGATGGAGAAAAAGGTAAGCAAGGTCTTGACCATTGCAGACCTCACAGTGGGGAACTGTATGACTCGGTGACTGTACCCACAGGATTTTAATTTATGGAGGTGACTAAGTGATGACAGGAAGAGCCTGATGCTATTGAAAGAAGATATTTATCACTTACATCGCCCCAGAGAAGGCACAGAACACCGTGCAAGGCCACCTAGGGAGCACAGGTTTTGGTCAGGAGGCAGTAGCCAAGCAAGGAGGGGAAAGGCTGGGCTGGAGCTTTCACTGGGGTTTCTGCAGGAAAACTAAAACTGGTCAAACAGTTTAAGATTGGCTATTCTGCATCGTTCTGGCAGGTTTTGGGCTCTAGCACTGGTTTCCAGTTGTCTGATACCTGGCCCTGGAATGAATTAGGGCAGATAAATACTGGATTGGTATATGAGAGCTAAAGGGGCCACTGAGGGTATAGACACTATTGATCTATTTGTCGGTTTGCCAATGAAAAGCAAGCCCTTTGCTATCTGTAAGACAAACCCTAGCAGGGTCAGTCTCTCCCTGAACAGCAAAATTTTCAAGATGTCAAAACATCATAAAATTCAAAACATGTTTAAAAACCTGATTAATACACTGTATCCATCAGGGTTCTGAATGGACAACAGGACCTACTCTAGATATTTGAAACAAAAGGGATTTAATGTAGGAACAGAATGTTTACAAAATTACTGAAAGAGGAAATCAGGGTCCACCAATGGATAATTTATTTCAAGGGCATACAGTTCCAACTTGCATCTGGAAGTAGCAAAGATGCTCTGCTACCAACACTGCTGTCCTTCTAAAGTAACATATCCTCACAAAGCTGGTGACTAGATATGGAATACTGGTCTACCTGCCGCAATGGACTCAACTGTCTATATAGCCTTGCTTAGCAGGAAGATGGTTGAGTCATCAGCGTACAGTGATAGTAGCGCTGGGGACTCATACTTAGAATGCCCCTCTCTCTTTTTTTTCCTATCCAGTTTCTTCTTACCCAGCAGAATCCAGTTTATTTCCACCATGATTTCTCCATCAAGTCTAGCTCACAGTAACTAACAACCTACAACAATGTACTTGTTGTTAAAAAGATATCCAATATTATATCTATTTCTGAGTTTTGCAAGTGGAGGAAGGAGGGGACAACTGTGGCCGCAGATGTTTATGTTCTACACAGTCTAACACACAAATGAAATATGTGATAAACACACAAGACTGAACTGCCTCTCTGTCCTACAACTGATAGATTTTTGTGCCAGAAGGTTGTCCAGCTGACATTTCTATTCTAGGCTGGAGTGGTCTGTCTGTCTCACACTTTTTTCAGCTGGAAACTCTCTACTCTTCTTTGCAGATACAGCTCAAGCACTGCCTCCTCTGTGAGGCCTTTCTTCTTCCTGCTAAGAACTGGACACTCCGTCCTTCATCCTCCCCATGGAAGCAGAGGCAGACTCTCATCACAGCGCCCACCATACTTCTTTGCTCTTACTCCAGTGTCTCTCTGCTTGACTGTGAGACGCTTCAAGGCATTCCATGGCATGCAGTAGACACAGAATAAATGACCTTTGGATGAATGGGAAAGGCTGAGGCTCTTACCACAGACCCAAGATGCAGGTAGGGATTCCAATAGAGCGTGCTACACAGTCCAGTCATAGAGGAGCTGAGTGCGTGAGTCCTGTTTTCAATAAGGCTAAAATCTCAGACAGTGTTAAGACATCTTAGCTCTGGCACTGTTTGGGACAAAACACTGTAACAAATAATTAAATAAGAGTAACCCGAGCAGGGATTAGGAAGCAGAAGGAAGTTTAATATCTGTGCATAACTCAGAGATACCAGGTAGTTTCAGTTGCAACTAACAGAAACACAACTCAAATAAGACAAAGGAATTAAAAAAGAATATACTGCCCAACATAACTGAGAGGTCAGGGTGCTAGCTTCAGGTGTACCCGGGTCCAGCCTGTACCCTGTGTCATCAGGGGTCTGTCACTTCGCTCAGTTTTCCTCTTTAGCCTGTTTTCTCACACTGACTCTCCCCACGCGGTAGCAAAAATGATTATTTTTTCTTTTACTTTTCTCAACTTACACTGTACCCATTCATCAATCTCAGTAGAAATAGAGTCTCTTTCTAAATACTTCCAGCAAAATATTTCGGGATTGACTCTGGCTTGGACCAGTCTGGTTCCAAGTACCCCTCATCCAAGCCAGAAGAATAAAAGATGCAGGCTTCCATTGGCAGGTGCTGTGTTAACCCCTGAAACAGGGGGGCTCCATGGGTCAGATCAGCCACACCAAAGCCCATGGGCTGAGTATGGAAGGAGGTGGCCCTCACAGGAAAATCAAGGTGGTGTTACCAGAAAGAGGCATATAAATGGTGGGCATGGAAAACAACAGCTCTTTCTTGCAGTGGTTAACTAGTATTTTGCTATCTCCAAAGCCTCATTCTCATTTTGAAAGAGGCTTTCAACTACTCAAGAGCAACAGCAAAACTGCAGTCATTCTCAGGGTGCTTCTTGGATGGGCTACCCAATGAGATTGGTACAAAACAAAAAAATTTGACATCATTTCTAAGTTTCAGTTGAGACTGGGGAGAGAAAGGAAAAACCCATCAGTTTCGGGTCTTGAGTAGTAAAACGAGAGTGAGAGGGAAGCGGGGAAAACGCTTGGGATGTAAATGGAATGAACAACAGAAAATAATTAAAAAGGAAGTGGCTTCCTCTCGTTTGTCAGTCGGGCCTTGTGAGGAACAAGAGCGGTACCTTTTCTGGAGCCTCAGCTGCTCTGCTGCCTTTGCAGCCGCCTCCTTGGGAAGAATGAGGCCTTAACAACCAGCATGGTGTCAGGGCTGGCCTCCACCCAAGCCTGAACAGTGCCCCCATTGAGGGACCCCAGGGGCAGCCCTGGAAGCCTCTCCCTTCTCCTGCTCCCCTCAATGGGCTATTTGTGGGACTAACAAGGACTGGGAGACACACTGCCCATCTCCTCCGAGGCCCCAACAGCTGCAGAATTCTGCAGGAACTCCACAGGGCCCCTGCACATCCCTGCAAAGACACCAACCAGAGGATGCTGGATTCAGAAAGGGGTCTCCAGGCGCCTCCTGGATGAGGGAGAAAATACTCCTCAGTTCTTTCCTTCCTCCCAGGCCTTTCTCTCGTCTCCTGGGATAGTGACTCTCCACCCCAAAAATATTTGGTAGCCTGCCTTCCTGCAGCTTGGATACCCTCCCTGTTCTACCCTCCTTGCTGGCTGGGAGAGAAGAAAAAGGAGAAATAATCTTCTAAAGCTACGAGTTCATGATTGCAGCCATGTCCAGATATTTCATCTTCATTGTCCACTTTCTCTGCTGAGATAAAGTGACTCAGAGTGGAAAGTGGTAGCTAAAAAGTTCTTATCACAAACCAAGATCACAGCTACTGTTCCCATTGATCTTTTAATCCCACAACAACACAAAGGAGCAGTAACAGGCTGGGCATGGTGGCTAACACCTGTAATCCCAGCACTTTGGGAGGCTGAGGCAGGCAGATCACCAGAGGTCAGGAGTTCAAGACTAGCCTGGCCAACATGGTGAAACCCTGTCTCTATTAAAAATACAAAAAATTAGCTGGGTGTGTTGGTGAGCACCTGTAATCCCAGCTACTCAGGGAGGCTGATGCAGAGCATCACTTGAACCCAGGAGGCAGAGGTTGCAGTGAGCCGAGACCACACCACTGCACTCCAGCCTGGGCAACAAGAGCAAAACTCCATCTCAAAAAAACAAAAATCAAAAACAACAACAAAAAAGGGAACAGTAACAGTCATTTATTCTATTTCTCCTGAGCCCATTAGGTAACAATTATTAATTGCCTTGAGGAAACAGACCAGCATACTGTCTAGAACAGACAGGTGAGGAAGAATCATCCCTGACTTTCTACCTCCGTAGGATATAAAGGCTTGCTTGTATCTTTCCGCTTAAGAGATGCAGGTTGACCCCTGCCCACATCTCTCCTTCCAGGAGCATATTGTTGCACATGAAAATCCCATTCTTGTGATATTCCATGTTTGTTGGTCCAAGCAAGTGTATTCTGCATTAATAGAAGTATGTCCGTTTTGGTGGAAAATTGCTGAAGTGTAAGTGCCCTCCAGACATCAGGCTTTGTAAGTGATTGATTAACATTAGGGTGCCATGTAGTTGATCCTGCCCTTCCCAGAGTGACAACTGGGATAAAACGGAGAGGGAACAGTCCCAGGAAAAACTTGTACCTACTTTGCAATGCACAGAATCTGTAGGGGGATCTCATACAACTTAAACTTTGTTCCCCCAACAAAGAAGGTTAGGATCTAGCCTCATTCTTCAGGGTCAGGGGACTGTTTTCCATGCCAGTCAATTCCTCTTTTGAACAAATCTTACTCATTATTAGATCATTGGGGATCCTTTCTTGTATCAATTTCCATATTATTTCCCTTAAACATGCAGACATTCATCCCGGTCTTGCTCCAGTACTACATGCGCTCTAATCCCATAAAAACTTCAACCTTTCCGATGAATATTTCCGTACAGAAATCACTCATCCCTCCTCCTGAGCTTTTCCATTTTGGGCTAAATCATGGTTTTTGCAATTTCTGCAACAATTCCATATATGATACAGTTGCCTGATTTTTAACCAGTTGGTTGACTGTCTCCAGACAAACTCTGTTTTTGTGTTTTTTGTTATTTGTCTTGGACCCAATTAAGCGTATGGAACTCAGCTGAGGTTTGACCAGGGTTAAAGTACAGACAGGCCATTGCCATCCTCTTTCGGAGGATTCTACTCCCATGAATGCACTCGAAGACTCGACGCTCATTACATGGCACCCAACTCTTACTGGGCTTCCTCAGTGATAAAACTCATGAGACTTTTCACATGAACTTCTGTTAAGCCCGTCAACTGTTTTTTTTTTTTTTTTAACTGAAGATCTCATATTCATTTCTCATTTAACTTTATCCCCTTAGTTTCAGTTCATTGATCTAACATGTGGAGCTCTTTTAGGAATATTGATTCAGTTAGTAAACCCTCTCAAATTTATGTAATCTACAAACATCCAAATATGTCTTCTCTATTTTCATTCAAATTGTTGATGAAAGTGAAGACAAGACCAAAAAGCTCAGATATTCGAGACCAAATGTCAGAGACATCATCACATCCTGTTCAGAACCATGTTGATACAACAAAAGCAGATGCCAGCCGCTGACGAGTTCAGTCCTGCTTCCCAGCCCAGAGACACTTTTCATAAAAGAATACCATATTTTTGGACATAAGAAAGTATTCCTATATTTTCCTTAAGTTGATATTGGATAGGGGTGTTCAGTATTGCTTTTCATACTATGCACACATAGGATTCTGTGGAGGCAGGAAGAACAGCCTTTTACCCTACCTTATGCATTAGGTATCAGGCCTCTGATCTTTGAAGAAGGTTATTTTTTTATTAAAGCAGCCTTCTTTCAAAGTCCTATGTTTCCTTTCTAAGAGAGTTTCCCAGATTACAGCTTATCCAATCAATATGGCAATAAAAGACACATGAAAACCTTAGACCTGTATTTTCCTAGGGTTCTCTAAATCCTGCCCAAAGAGGTGCTGTTTTCATTTCCCAAGAAAAATAGAACCACTCTAAGAATTATTTGCAAAAACTAGCTGAAATTCTAAATTCAAGATCTAGCAAAGCAGATTTGATTACGAAGTTAAGACAGGTTTCAAGACAGAAGCTCTCAGTTTGAATACAGACACTTTTGGCAAAGTCATGTGAAAAATGCAAACACGTCTCAATCAAATGTTTCCCCTGAGCCACTTTCCAGCTTCATGTCTAACAGAGGTTGAGTGTGAGCTGAAGAATGGTTTAAATAATAACATGAGAATAAATAAGTCACTTATTTGGAGATTCTAACAAGGAGGGAAAGTCACTAAGAAAAAAGTCACAACTAAGTTTAGATTTTGAATTAGCTTCATCATGGGATGAGCAAGGAAAACCCAAGTAATTCTATTTATTTTAGAGTTCAAGCCCACCAGAACATTAATTTCTTTCCTATAAGATTCTATTACAAATAAGTTGGATCATAGCTCACCTTGCCATATTTCAGCCTTATAAAAGAAGACTTCCAGAAGGGATTAGCCTCTCTCTTTTCAAAACCCCTGTCATGTGTTCTTCTTGATTATTTTGCAGGAATTGTTCTGATAAAATATTATTTCCCTCCTCCAGGTCCAATGCCCAGCACCTTCTGACACAGTAAATCTTTCCCTCATAATATGTCCCCATTAATCCCTTCCTGTTTTCCCCTATTTGCTGTCAGAATGACATAACAACTGAATCCTTCATGCTCGGGGCCTCTCTTTTCTTCAGTATCCAAATGTAATTATTTGAACTGCAGGAAGTCTGGTGTCCATCTCAAGCTTCCAGAGGCTCTGCCATAGGAGGCTCCTGCTGGGTGGGTGCCAGTCGCTTACCTCCCAACCCCTGCTCCTGGATCCTGCCAAGCTTCTCAGCCCTCTTGCTCACCCTCACAGCCCTCCTTTCTTTGCACATACACTGTTTCCCTTCTTTCCACAAGGCACCACTAACATACAGCCATATTGTACAGGACTTACACTGAAGGTTTGGAAATTTTGGAAAGGCACAATACAAAATTGGACTCAGCATCACTGTGGCTAATGTCTATCCATAAGGAGTCCCTTCCTGGCCAAGTTACTGGACCTGCCCTCAGCATGGGATCTCTGGCACGCTTTCTGTCCTCTCTGCCACACTCACCCAGGGAAAACTCAATCTTCTTTAACAATAAGAGAGAAGAAGAAGAAAGAAAACAAAATAAACAAATGACCAAAATCTATAATAACTCAGCAATCCTGAAATGCAGACATGTCTGCATTCAGATTTGTTTTTGTTTTTGTTTTAGTAGCAATTCAAAATGTTTACCAAGCAAAAAACTTAGCAAGCAAAAAAATGACAATACAAATGCACAAAATCACTGCAGCATTTTTAAAAATCATAGCACATCTATATGATGTAATAGCATTTGGTTATTTAAGATTATTTGGCTTCCTGCATAAGGCGCAGCCTCTAAGCAGTTATTAGCAGCTTCTTTCAATGGTAGGAAAATTACTCATTATATAATGTTTAGGAAAATTAGGATTCAAAATTGTATGAAGTGTGACTTCAACTCCATAAAAAATCTGGAGGAAAGCATGCCAGATTATCAACAGGGATTAAAAAAATAGGGGTGATGGCTCTTTTATTGTTTGAGTTTCCCTGGGTTTTTAATTTGTTTAATTTTTTAAAATAACTCCAACTTTTATTTTAGATTCAAGGGTTACATGTGCAGGTTTGTTACATACATTTATGGCATAATACTGAAGTCTGGGATAGGAATGATCCTGCCACCCAAGTAGTGAGCATGCTTTTTTTCAGACCTTGCCCTGCTTCCTCTCTCTCCCCTCCAGTAGTTCCTAGTGTCTATTGTTCCCATCTTTATGTCCTTGAGTACCCAAAGTTTAGCTCCCACTTATAAGTAACAACATGTAGTATTTGGTTTTCTGTTCTTACGTCAATTCACTTAGGATAATGGCCTCCAGTTGCATCCATGTTGCTGAAAAAGACATGATTTCATTATTTTTCATGACTGTGTCATATTTCATCGTTTTCTTTATCCAGTTCACTATTGATGGGCACCTAGGTTGATTCCATGTCTTCGCAATTGTAAGTAGTGCAATGAATATGTGAGTACATGTGGCTTTTTTGCAGTACAATTTATTTGCCTTTGGGTGTATACCCATAATACAATTCCTGGGTTGAATGGTAGTTTTGTTTTAAGTTCTTTGAGAAATCTCCACAGTGCTTTCCACAGTGGCTGAAGTAATTTACATTTCCACCGACAACGTATAAGCGTTCCCTTTTCTCTGCAGTCTCACTAGCATCTGTTTTTGGCTTTCCTATAATGGCCATTCTGACTGGTGTGAGATGGTATTTCATTGTGGTTTTGATTTGCATTTCTCTGACGATTCGTGATGTGGAGCATTTTTGCACATGTTTGTTGACTGCTTGTATGTCTTCTTTTGAGAAGTGTATTCCTTTTGCCCACTTTTTAATGGGGTTGTTTCTTTGCTTGTTGAGTTGTTTAAGTTCCTTATAAATTCTGCATATTAGACCTTTGTCAGATACATAGTTTACAAATAATTTCTTCCATTCTGTAAGTTGCCCATTTACACCATTGATAGTTTTCTTTTGCTGTGCAGCTCTTTAGTTTAATTAGGTCTCACTTGTCAATTTTTGTTTTTGTCGCAATTGCTTATGGGGACTTAGTCACAAATTCTTTCCTAAGACTGAGGTCCAGAATGATGTTTCCTAGGATTTTTTTCTGGGATTTTTATAGTTTGAGGTCTTATATTTAAATCTTTAACCCATCATGAATTAATTTTTGCATATAGTTAAATGCAGGAGTCCAGTTTCAATCTTCTGCATATGAAGTTATTCCAGCACCATTTGTTGAATAAAGAGTCCTTGTTTATTTTTGTTGACTTTGTCAAAGATCAGATGGTTATAAGTGTATACCTTTATTTCTGGGTTCTCTATTCTGTTCCATTGGTCTTTGTGTCTGTTTTTGTACCCGGTACCATGCCATTTTGATTAATATAGCCTTATAGTATAGCTGAAAGTTGGGGATTGTGGTGCCTCCAGCTTTGTTGTTTTGGGGACTTAGGATGGCTTTAACTGTTCAGGCTTTTTTTTGGCTCCATATGAGTTTTAGAATAGTTTTTTCTATTTTTGTGAAAATGACATTGATAGTGTCATAGGAATAGCATTGAATCTGTAGATTGCTTTGGATAGTATTTGCCCATGTCTTTTAAAGCCCACTGGGTAACCATTGTCTTTTATGACCATGCAGATCATTAAGATTGACTTACACAGACACGGGCCTGGCAGATGCAAGTCTATTTTTAGGCTGGGGTTTACCCTAATCCCAGGGAAATATCCCCTTGCACAAGATTCAGCTGAAGCCTCACCCATGTAACTCTCCATGCCCCTACCCCATGTTCCCCTCCCACTGTGGAGTTGATTGCATTCTCCATGTCCATCCTATAATGCTTTGTATAAACCTTTTTCAGTCCTTCTCACATCTGTATCAGTCAGGGTCTCAGCAACCTCATACTGAAGAGAGTTTAAAACAGAGACTCTTTATAAAGAGGGATAGTAACAGAGCTCCTCTTATTTGCCCTGTGGTATGCACTAACTTTTGTGGTCTCCATACCACAGGGCAAATAAGAGGAGCTCTATTACTATCCCTCGCCGGGAAAGGTAAGCAGAAGAAGTAGTTCTCAGAGCCTGGAGGGAGAAGGAGAGGTATGCTTGACAGGAGCCACAACCTTGATTAGAGGAATGCAGACAGTCTGGAGCAAACCCTCAGGAAAGTAGCCACTGGAAAAGCCCTGCGTTTGGCTCTTCCTCCCTCCTTCCAGTTATCTGCTGGTGCTGAAGGGAACGCCAGCCGGAATCCAGGGTCGAGAGAGACCTTTCCTGTGGTCCATACGGGGCAGCCTCCAAAAGAAGAAAGTGGACCTGGAGAGGCAAACCACAGATCGGCCACAACAACACACTGTCATGATTGACTCGCAGGCTTGCCAAGTGTCTGCTGCCGGAGAGATTCTTTTTAATTTTACAAAACACTAGAGCTCAAGGCTGCATCGTCTGTACTTCAGAACATCCAGAGCCAGCTCCAGGCCGTCCTCTCCCTTCTCCTGAGGCGGCCCTTGCCACATCCTTCCTGCTTTCTACATCTTCCCTCCTCCTTCATGACCCCACTTCCTCCCAGGCTGGACAATACCCTTCTTCCGCCCTTTTTCTCAAATCAGCATACGTTCAAGGGTTATTGTATGTATCAGATTTCTACCTGAAGAATAATGGGTAAAGGCAGATGAAAGGCAACACAGAGTAACGAACAACTTCAAAACCCTTATTAGATATCTCTTTCATAAATATTCACAAACTATTCTCCACTATGAAGAATTTCTCAGCTATGTACCACCATCTTCCAGAAACCAAGGCCCCTTCCAGGGCCTTCTCTTCTCCTTCTATTGACAGTCTTCTAAAACCCTAAATTCGGTTCTACTCTTCTTTGTCTAAACCTTAGTATTACTTTAATATTTATATTTTAGTATAGTTATATTTTAATATAAAATATAAATATTAAAATGGAGAAAGAAGGGGAGGGATGGTTGACAGGAGCCACAACCTTGGGTAGAGGAACGCAGCCAGTCTGGAGCAAACCCTCAAGAAAGAAGTCAAACGATGACCAAAAGATAAATTCTTATATTTTAATACGAAATTAATATTTCATATTAAAATATTTTACTATGTTAATGCAATTGTTTTCAAAATCAAATTGGCAAGCTTTTTTAATGTTGCTTTTTAAAAAACTTCTTTTATTTCAATAGGTTTTTGGGGAACAGGTGGTGTTTGGTTACATGAATAAGTTCTTTAGCAGTGATTTCTGAGATTTTGGTGCACTCGTCACCCGAGCAGTATACACAGTACCCAATGCGTAGTCTTTTATCTTTTGCCACCACTTATCCTTTGGTGACAATGGCCTGATGGTACAGTTTGAAGTTCGTGATGCCTTCAGATTTGTAATAAAAAATTATTAATATTAACTATAATTAATTGCAATTGGTTATAATGCAATTAATTATATTATTGTTTTAATATTTTAATATTATTTTTATTTATTAATATTATTGTTTTAATATTTTATAGTTTAATATTAAATTAATATTAAAATTAAAATATTCTAATATTTTCATGCAATTATTTTAGAAAATCAAATTGCAAGTTTTATAAAGTCTTAATAGAACCAGGGCCAAGGTTAGGGAGAGGAAAGTGAGGCAAGATCACAAACACATGCAGGATCAGACCCTCTCTTTACTCTAAATTTTCAGCCTTTGTTCATCAGGGATTTTGTTTTCACTAATTTTGATTTTTAAAACTCTACTTTAGGGTGTGGTTTATCTTCATCACCAAGTTTTTTGCATCCTCTCCATTCAGCCTTTTTTTTGTTTGGCATCCCAGGCAAGTGCCTCCCTCAGTATCATTTAGTTTTGGCCCTGCCAGTTGAGGGGGCTCAGGGGAAAAGATTTATCTTTCTATATTAAACACATTAGTTTAGATGCTCTTCCAAACCAAAACATAAATTATTTGCCCAAGCAGAATTTTGTCTTCAAACTCCTGCCAATTTTGAGAAGAATTTTTTTTTCCTGTTACCCCTGCCTCATTAGGCTATGAGATCCTTCAGGATAGAAGATGATGCTATATCTGCTTCCATAGCCCCAGCACCCAGACTTGGTAGGTGAATTATAAATATTTACTGAATACAAGGATCTAGTGCAGAGCTTCGAAAATTCCATCTGTTATTTGTTGAATATATTCACAGGTTTTCTTTTTATGTTTAAATCAAACATCTTAGAAAACTAGCTGGCAAGGACCTGAAAACATCATTTAATCTAACCTTTTCATTTTGTACATTGGGAAGCTGAGGCCGACATCCATGGTTATACTTGCAGGCAAGTTGCTTAGGGTTTATCCCAAAAAATTAATATTTCTGATGGTCAGACTACTAAATAATTTTGATAGTATCCCAGTGGGCAGAACAGAGTAAAATTCTCCCAGGGGTTCAGGAAGCCCCTGCAACAATACAATGCTATTAGTTAACTAATACAATGCTATTATTTCTGCCAACAGAAATCTCAGAATATGAAAAAGGGGCCTCCTTATGTGAACAGGCACAAGAGAAGCTAAATGGGAAAATTACTGATGCCCAAGCCAATGACCTGAGTCAAAACAGCTTTTATCAGAGTGAAGTGCAGAAAAGTTACTGTCAAGAAGCTGAAGTTTTCAATCAAACCCAGAAAAATGTATTTGCCCAAGGTAAAGGCTTAAGCAGAAAACAGAGAGAAGGACAATGGTGGTAAGGAAAGCTTGCTTCTTTACAATGAATGCATTGTGGCAAACCTGTGAGGCACCCAGCAAGCTGACAAGGGTCCCTTCGTCCTTGCACCCAGGACAGTTTGGCCAAAGGACATCTAGGGTGACATGCCTCAGAGAGTACGCATTAATTTCACATCCCGGAATAGCCCACAGAACCTGTCCAACCTGACTGTCAGCCTTTTCAAAAGCACCTTTGGAATTCTTTGTTCAACCCTGCTTGGTTTACACTTGGTTTACAAGAAGGTCTCTTCTGGGACTTCTCTGGTGACCTGATCTTTGTCCACAATGACATACCCCAGGAGATCCACCAATACCCAGATTTGCCCAGTGGGTGATACTAATATTAGATCCATTTAGAAGTATCAATTCAAAACAGAGGAAAGACGCATTTACACACAAGTCAGGGCTGCCACAAATTCATTTCTTCCTCACAATATCCTCTAGCAGGAAAGAGGGCAAACTGACCTTGAAGAAAGATCCTTTTTTTATCAGTTACCATGGCAGCACGAACCGTCTCTCCCCAGGGCACCTGCCGATGGGTTTGCACCTGCCAGCTGGTAGCAGGAGTGCACCAGTAGCCTTGGTTCCCAGTGGCTGTGCTCACTTCATCAACAAAGGTACCAGCAGTGCCAACTGGCTGCACGATATGGATACCTGCCTGCTAAGCATTGGCCTGGAGCTCTGGGACTTTTACAAAGGCCAGCCAACAGCTGGCAGGCAGGAACCTCCAGGTCATTGTCATACTGGGCTGAATTGGAACACGCACTCGGGAGACAAAGGCTCTGTCTGTAACTACAGCATCCCTCCTTCCCTGGGTGTTTTATTTTCAGCTCTGGGTCCCCTGCTATGGGAGGGCCATGTGGCTGAAGGTGTCTTTCTTGTTTTTTTTCCCCCTTTAGCATTGCCCTGCATTGTGCATGGTGTAGAAAAGCTTTCCCTCTCCCATGTCCAGTTTTATTGCAAATCAGAAAGCTCACCATACGTCATCCTGCGCCAGTGGGTTCAGAGGTAGAACTGGTAACCAAAGGCCACGTCACACTTCCTCCTCTGGCTCCACACCAAGGCCTCCGAGGATTTCTTGTCACATGAGGTTAGTGTAGTTTCACATCCTCTAAAGCAAATCTCTGTCGAAACTCTCCATTCTCACATGGCTTCAGCTCAAACAACCACCCAACTTCTTTATCAGGAAAATTAAGCAGCCAAAGTACCTTTCACTAGGGTTCCTTTCAACTCTCTCTCCCCTACCTTAAAAAAAAAAGATTATTTTTCCTGCTGCTTTTAAAAAACTCTTAACCTGAGAATCTCGAAAAATGAATAGAGATTATTTTGGTTTAAAAAATAAATGGCTACACACAACCTGAATGTATCTCAAAAATATTATGGCAAGTGTAAGAAGCTTTATATACAAAAGAGCTCATACTGTATGGTATTATTAACATGGAATTCAAAAATAGGCAAAACTAATCTACGGTTTTAAAAAAATTAGAGTAGTAGTTGCCTCTGGCAGTGAGGTAGAAGCAGGGATTACCTGGGAAGGGGCAAGAAAGAATTTTCTGAAATGAAGGTTTTATTTTATATCTGGTTAGGATTGGGTCACACAAGTAAGCCTTCGTCAAAACTCATAGACTGCTACTCTTGAGAGGAATCAATAGAGGTAATAAAGCAATTATAGCAAAAGATTAATTGCAGAATCCAAGTTGTGAGCAAATGGGTGTACACTGTATAATTTCTTCAACTTTTCTGTAATTTGGGAATCTTCATACCATAATATTAGGAAAAACACGTTGTAATACATTTCAAAAATTCCCGTCTCACTCATTCCCTCCTCTCCTCCATCCCATCCCTCTTTCTTGACATATGACCTTCTTATCCCATTAAGTGAGTCAACGTAAATGGGAATATTTATTGATTTGAGCAGTTATGTCACCAGAGCTCTGTGATGACTAACTACTTTATCATTCATTGCCCATGGCTCTCAAGGCAAGAGGACATGCTCTGTGCATCTTTCTTAAAGAAAGTTTCCTACCTGTAAACGTCTGTTAGAAAGGATTGCAGATTTGACAAGCATCTTTCAAGAGCCCTGTCCCCATCCCCACTCACCACAACCCTCCAGCCCCTGACACATTTGTTAAAAATTAACACTCAGAGATGCCAGACCTTGGACTTCCCAGACTCCAGAACTCTAAGACATAAACCTCTAGTCTTTATTAAAAAAAATAATAATAACATTCGGTCCCCTTTGTGAAAGTTTTTATCAGGATATCTCAAACTTAACACTGCAAGGGGGTAGCAAAATTTCTGTTTCCTCCATTTCTTTGTAGCTGTAGAAATGGAAGCACAAAGGTAAGACATAGGTGTGGCCAGGCCATTTGAGTGGTTCAGCTGACTGAATATACATCTGGAGACCCGAAAACCAGCCGCAGGAGTGAGAAGTAAGAGAAGCGGACACGCACAGTTTAACAGTACTGCGGTTTCCAATGTGAATCAATTGGAACTGAGGTTAAAGACGAATTTCAGCATTTTTTTGGTCACCAGTTTCTCAATGGATCATTTCCTGTCCTCTCACTGTCACGTTTAGAGAATAAAACAAACCTCAAGGATGTATCTCTGCTCCACACGCTGTCTCAAGGCAAAGTTGGTGGTCTTGAGAATGGCACACACTACATCTACTAATATATGTGACCTATTGTGTATGTGTGTGTGATCACAACTTCAAAGAAACAAACAAAAGAAGCAACCAATGGTCATGATAAGGTTAAACTTTACCAGAGCCAATTGTGCAGAGAAAAAAATCCAAAAACACAATGAAAACAAAGAATATTAGACATGTTAAAAAAATTAAAAACCTAGAGTTCATTTTAGTCAAACTTTTCATTTTGCAGAAAAAGAAACTGGACCTCAAATTTCCAAGTTAATGAAAGTTATTTATGAGAATCTAAATCTGAGATCTTTCATAGGACCACCAGAAAATAAGGTTAGAACTGACCTTATAAATAATGTATATATTCTAAGCCCCTCCGTTCACCGGTGCGGAAACTGATGTTCAAGGGAATTTCAGTGACTACTTTGAGTCACACTGTTAACTTAGTAGGACTAACTCCCATTACATTTATGCTCTGAGGAAGACAGCTTTGGTACCTTCCTTCCCTGTCCCAATCCTATTGGCGGCCTTTATCACTCTTTCATTCTTTGAAATGGGCAGCTGATGTTTTTATCATGTTCTTATACAAATGACCACCTTAATACAGCTTAGAGACCCACATCTCCTTTCCAACCAGATTAGCATCCCTCATGGAAATTCAGGCACCACCAGCTGAGTTCAGTCAAGTATAAACACAACCAGGTAACATCAGGCAATCTTTTTTTTTTTTTTTGAGAAGGAGTTCCCCTCTGTCACTCAGGCTAGAGTGGACAATCTCGGCTCACTGCAACCTCTGCCTCCCTGATTCAAGGGATTCTCATGCCTGAGCCTCCCAAAAAAAAAAATTAGCCAGGTGCGGTGGCATGTGCCTGTAGTTGGCCAAGCCGGTCTTGAACTCCTGACC